>NC_083098.1:138465274-138788634 GCF_949774975.1 Lagenorhynchus albirostris | reverse complement strand
TTTCCATGTCTTGGCTATTATAAATAATGCTACTACGAACACAAAGGTGCAGATATTTAAGTTGGTGTTTTCATTTCCTTTGGGTATATTCTCAGAAGGGGAATTGCTGGATCATATGTTAGTTATACTTTTACTTTTTTGAGGAACCACCATACTGTTCTCCATAGTGGCTGTACCAATTTACATCCCCACCAACACTGCACAGTGGTTCTCTTTTCTCTATAGCCATGCCAGCATTTGTTATCTCTTGTCATTTTGAGGATTGCAATTCTAACAGGTGTGAGGTGCTATCTCATTGTGGTTTTAATTTGCATTTCCCTAATGACTATTGATGTTGAGCATCTTTTCATGTACCTGTTCATCCTTTGTATATCTTCTTTGGACAAATGTCTATTCAGGCCCTTTCCCCATTTTTTCCTTAGATTTTTGTTTGTTTGTGTGCTATTGAGTTGTATGAGTTTTTAATATATTTTGGATATTAACCCCTTATCAGATATATGGTTTATAAATATTTTTTGCCATTTCATAGGTTGTCTTTTCACATTGTTGATGGTTTCTTTTGTTGGGCAGAAACTTTTTTAGTTTAATATATTCCCACTTGTTTATTTTTGATTTTGTTGCTTGTGCTTTAGGTGTCATATACAAAAAATCATTACCAAGACTCATGTCAAGGAGTTTTACTGCTGTTTTCTTCTAGAAGTTTCATGATTCCAGGTCTTACATTTAAGTCTTTAATCCATTTTGAGTTAATTTTTGTTAGTGGTGTAAAATACGGGTCTATTTCATTCTTTTACATGTGAATATCCAATTTTCCCAGCACCATTTATTTAAAAGACTGGCTTATCTCCACTGACTATTCTTGGGTCTCTTGTCAAATATTAATTGACTGTATATGCTTGGGTACAAATCCAGGTATATACATCCAGGTAATCTCTTGTAAGTTAAAAATATCATAAGTCAAAAATGCATTTAACACACCTAATCCACTGAGCATCATAGCTTAACTTCGTCTACCTTAAATGTGCTCATATCACTTACATTATCCTACAGTTGAGCAAAATCATCTAAAACAAAGACTATTTTATAATTAAAATATGGATAGCTCATGTGATTTATCAAATACTATACAGATAGTGAAGAACAGAATGGTCATATGGGTACAGAATGATTATAAGCATATTGGTTGTTTCCCCCTGTGATTATGTGGCTGACTGGGAGCTGTGGCTCACTGCCCCTGCCCAGCATCATGAGAGAGTACCTACTTCATATCACCAGCCCAAGAAGAGATCAAAATTCAAAGTTCAGTTTCTACTGAATGAATTATCACTTTCATGCCATTCATCATGAAGTCAATAAACTGTTAAGTTGAACCACTGTAGGCTGGGGACTGTCTGTATATAATATTATAGCTCATATATAATACATATATATCATATATGTTATATAATAATATGTACAATATAATATAGTTTAACATGGATGTGCATTTCTGTGAAATCTCAAAGGAAAATCCTGGTCATAAGTCTGGTTCCACAGAATCAGATTCTAAGATGAGGATTTACCAGGAAGTTTGGTGGAAGAGTAAGGTCGAGAAGAAAGAGGCCACACCCCAGCTTCCACCTTTCCTGTTGCACTCCAGGGCATCTCGCGAGTGTAAACCATGACTTAATGTATCCAAACTCTAGGAAAAGGAGTTGAGTTTTAATTCACCCCAACCAGTCACTTATTGGCTAAATCCTTGTTCTTTCCCTTCACCCCAAAAATGAAAACTCCTAGGCACTTCTCTCTGAAAAGCAAGCTAAATAACCTGGCATAGTCATCGGAAGAGAATCCTATATAAGATGCATGTGAAACAAACACAGATGCCACAGAAGTTGTGCATAGAAACATAAAAGAGTTCAATGGGAATCTGCGAAGAGCAATAATGTAATCCCCTACAATTCTGCGGCAAGAAAATATTTGTACTTCCATTGAGGCATAACCTGGATACTTGTTTTCTAAAAAGATAGGCTATCTAATGAAAAAAGAACCAGTTGGGATGGTAACAGAGATAAAAGTGTATAAAATTTTCAGAAGGTTTAAGAAAAAGTCAAAACAGTTGCTATCGCGTATAATCTAATCAGTGAAGTAAAGGAAAACTCAAAGATCTGTTCCTCAATTTAGAAATAAAGCAAAGAGATAGAATTGATCAGAGAGATATGATAATCACATTGTAATATAATCTTTGACTCAAGTGAGCACTTCTCAGCTCAAAAGACATAAAAAACATTCTATCAAGAAAAATGAAATCTATGTCTACATAAAAATATTTTAAGAGCTTGTAATGCAAAAACATAAAGTATAATACTTTTATATATATTCTTGTATTTACTTGTATTATATATATATATAACAAAAACATTTTAGATTCTAATTTTCTCAACTTTTTCTTGAGAAATAATTTCAAGTACACTAGTTTAAAAATTTATATCACAAATACCATTATAATCACTGTGTAAACTAAAAAATGTTAACATCACACGTATTATATAAACTAACATTACATTAAGTTTTCTATGATTTTTATTTTGTAAAATTATTTCAGAAGAGAAGAAATGGGGTATATATGTATGTGTGTATATACATAGATCAATACTGTATATATATATTAATATAGATTTATTAATATCTATATAGATACCTATATCTACCAAGATATAAATATCAAAATAGATATTTGTATCTATATATATGTTCCATTGGACTAAGTTTTTTTTTCATTTTTAATTAATGACTTCACTTTAAAAATATCAACTAAAAAATATCTTAATAACATATTCATCTTAATAGTGACTATAAAATTGGCTTATCAAAGAATTGTTGAATGGAGTTATATCTATTATGTATAATTTTTTTAAAGTAGAAATATTTCTGTACAATTAGCCACAAGATATTTATAGTTCATTTATTTAGTTTTAAGATGGTTGAATATGGCAGATGGATGGTTTGTTAAACTGATATTTTTCATCATATAGACATGCCTTGTGAAGTTGAGAATGGATTTGATTTCCACCATCTGCACAAAGATTTTTTTTGCATATTTAGCATAGTGTGACATCTAATTTTGTTACTACAGTTGCTCTTCATCTTTCTAAATTCAAAGAATTATGATTTATTTAAAATTTTCTATATTATACAGCATTATTCACTCTTTGCAAAGTAGCCTTGAGGATGAAAGATTGAAATTGTTTTCTACTTTACAAGGCAATTATCTGTGTTATACATTTTTTCAAAAATATTGATAAGCTAAAAGTGAAAAAACAAAGTTAACACCCAATTATATGTCTGTATATTTTAAAATATAATACTGAACAAAAGGGGAATATCATTTGCTACACTTTCTCAATGTTGTATTCCCAAGAAAATATTACATTAGAAAATTAAATTTGATCTTGAAGTCTGGCTTTTTAATTCCAGTTAGAAGTTGAAAGAAAAATACATATCTGTGGTCCTAAGAGTCAATATTGCAGTTTTTGTGATATTATTGACCCTATTAGTTTAAAGAAATAATGTGGGGGAAAAATAGATCTGGCATCTAAATTCTTTATATCAAATGAATTTCCCAACTTTGTAAAATTTTATTTATTTATTTATTTGTAAAGGTGGAAGAGAATTATGTGAAATGTGTGTGAAGTTTTATCTTTACTTAGGCTACGTATTTGTGTAATCAAGCAGATTCCAGGAGAGCAAAACATTACAGTGGTTTATTCAGAATGTGGCTTTGTGAATTTATCATTGCTATCATGCTGTACAATAAATGGTGGAAAAAAATATTTCCATGATAAAGCAAAATAAAGTACTTCTTATTTCATTAGAATCCTTAAAAATTATAGTAAACTAGCAGTATAAAATATATTATATGTTGTTATACTTTATTTCTTAAAACCCTAATTCAAATACAAACAAGATATGTTATAATTAATTTTCAAAAGGTCATATTCTATAGTAAATAAATGCTTGGGCTTGGAATCAGACAGAACGGGCAATATAGCTTTGCTGAATTCCTTAGTATTTATATTACCCTGTGAAAGTTACTAAAAATCTATAGGCTCATTTTCTGTATCAGAAAATTCTGGATAATAACAGAACCAATTTCACACAATTGTTTTGAACAATAAAACCATTAGCATGTGGAAAATAGCAAAATGTCTAGAAAATAAAGCTGCATAAAAGTTAGCTATTATTTCACTATGTAGAGTCCATTGTGATCATGGTTTATGTGTATATAATAATTAACATAAACATTCAACAATCATTAGTTTCATTTAAATGTTATAGTAATTATTTTCTATTTCTATATTAAAATTTATATTTTAATCTTATTCAAAGGGATCATTTTTAATTTTAAAAGATAGTCTGTTTTCTCTTACTGAATTGCATCCCTGAAAAATTCATATGTTGAAGTTCTAACCCCCAATAAATCAGAATGTGACTGCACTTGAAGGTAGGGCCTTTAAGGAGATAACTAAGGTTAGATGAGGTCATTCATTAGCATAAGCCTGACTCAATGACTGGTGTCCTTCTAAGAAGAGGAAATTAGTACACAGACACATACATAGGAAGGACCCTATGAAAACAGAATGATAAGAGCCATCTGCAAACCAAGAAGAGATGTACAGAAGAAACCAACCATGCCAACCCCTTCATCTTGGACTTCTAGTCTATAGAACTGCGAGGAAAAAATTCCTGTTGTTTAAGCCATCTCATCTATGATACATGTGACGGCAGCCTTAGCAACCTAACACATTTTTTTTCATTATGCTTTGGGTTTATGTTTTTATTTTTTCCTTGTGAATTATCTGTCTTTTCTAATGGTAATAGTATTTTGCTACTTAATGGAAGTTTTGTTTTTCTACATCTTATTTATTCTGATCCTATACAATATTCAGGCATAGTATAAGAAGAAATAAATATGTGAAAGGGGAAGGAGTTAGAATGTTGGAAGAGGAAATGCATTGTTTCTGTAATTTAAAGTTAGTTACTGACACTAATTTTGTAAATTTGGGAAAATCTATTCAACTTCTATAGTTTTCCCAATTAAATGTGTATCTCCACTTCCAGGTAGGGTTAATGTATTATTTCTATTACCAGTGCTTAGCAAATGATGACATGTAGGTAGGTAGGCAGATAGATAGATAGGTAAATAGATAGATATAGATACACATACACACACACATATATATAATATAACAATTTACCTGAAATAGACTTTGATGTTAAGAGGATTTTTTTTGATGCTCTAGTATTTTAACTTTAAAATCATTTAAATTTATATTTAGAATCCTGAAGGTGATGTTTAAAGTTTAATTTGCTTGTGTTAAAATATCCAATAGTGATTAGAGTAATATTGACTGATTATATCAGGTAGAATTTCATTTTTTTCTAATCCTTATCTAGACAATCTAGATTAAATTTTTTGTATCGTGTCACTTTGTATTTTCTGCATGATTTGTAATGATAAAAATGTGGAACACATTAAGAGTCCATGTGTACCCTCATCCAGGAAAATAATGGCATAATTTGTGTCACTGTACCCAAAATGATTTGATTAGAATATTTTTTAAATTGTATTTATGTGATTCTCAACTTAGTAGGGAATTATGTTAGTGGGGAAAAAAGATGTATTAGGGTTAAAGGAAACACTGTACCATATTTTGTTCACTTAGTGATTTGTTCATTTAGTGATTTTTGTTCATTTAGTGATTTGTTCACATGGTCAAATTAACTCCCTCTATTTGACTCAATCTCCACGAGAAAGGGGTCGATCTTTACCTTGTTCATTATTTTACTCTTCAGTGTTTTAAACAACACCTGGCACATAATGGAAATTATTTGTAGAATTTAAAAAATTACACAAATTGAGAAAATGTATATGTATCGGTCAAATTTTCACCTGATAATGATAGAATTTTACATTTCTTTTGATTCTGTTTGACACTGGCACTTTTAATTTAGAATGGCTAAGCAAAACATGAAGAAAACAATATGTTTCTATGAGATTAAAATAATTTCTGGATTTGTGTTTTGATTAATATTTCCTAATTTATGTCTACAAAAAAGGGAAAACATACTATTGAGATAATCCAAATAGTTTTCATCAATGATATTTTGATAGAATTCACCATTAGTTTGTAATATTAGTATAATAAGAATGACATTATTTGCTTCTTATGTTATATTTATACATATATATAGGAAGACTTTCAATATTTGAAAAACATAATTCAATTCATAACTAGACAATAATAACATATGGCTAAGGGAAAGAAACCTTTGACTTACTGTTTCCCAATATTTTTATTTGTCAATTAAGCCAGATGGTGGAGGAAAGCCATGCCACCTTCAGCTTCTAGTGATGTATTCATTGTCAAAAGTCCAAATAACCTGGTTAACACCTTCGAGTATCATTTTCACCTGCAGCCAGGTTTTTTCCACTTGAGGTTTTCTTCTTTGGATCCTGGCCAATGTACCTCAAGACTTCATGAGGATGAGGAAGCAGTATTGATTTTCCTTGTAAACTAATCTTGTGTGAGTCTGGCACTCCTTCCCTTGCTATGAATGGAGGGGCACTGGAGGAAACCAGCTGCAGCACTTGCAAGGCAGAATTGCCTCTTTGGTCTTGACCTGAGCTGAATTCCAAATACTGAAGATAAAAAGGAAAACCGCAATGTAGATAGGCCATTCTTTCAAGGCAGATACACATTCAAGAGTCTCTAAAAGAATGTTCTTGGGAAATAGGGAATTTGCTTGTTAGAGCCAGTGAAGGAGGTTCCTTTAATAAGACCTGATACACTTGTCAGCGAACATAATGATTACTTATACCAGAGCATTCGTGGATTAACGAGGCTGTAAAACTATTTTTGCATTAAAATTATAAATAGGTGGTATTATATATATATGATATATATATGCATAAACATATATGATGTAGAATAAACACATGAAGATTTTGCCATCTTTGTGTTTTACATAAAATCTAAATCAACACTGATATAAAAATAGTTCCTTAATTCAGATAAATTAATGTTAATTAAATCTATTAATTTCTGTGTTGGTGCTAGCATTTTATGGAGGTAGTACCATCTGTTAGCATGAAAAATATTATAAAATTTTACCATTTAAAAATCTATTGACACATGTAGATTTATAATAATATCATCTTTTACTATTTATGTCTCTTGGCTTTATTGACCTTAAGAAAACCTAGAATATAAAGAAAGAAAATTGTGAAATCAGGTTTAGCAGAGCTTAAATCTTGGTCTCATCTAGTCTGCTTTGGGAAGTTGCTTGGTCTTTATTGCCTCAGCTTTTTCTTCCCCCCAAAATAATTACCACAATGACTACTTTCCCTTAAGACACCTACGAAGAACTCATAATAAGTAATAGAAACGACTTTCTCTCTTTAAAACATCCCTGACCACTCAAAATGTTGTTTTACAAAAGGACATAACAAGATTTACAAATTTCATCTTACAAGAAATAAAATGGTTTAATTAATTCACAATGAACTGATGTTTAAATTGCCACACAATTGTGTAGAAGGATTAATGAAAAACTATGTGAGTGTTAGATATTCAATTCATATGTTCCCTATTTGACACATACAAGATTTAAAAATCCTGTGTATATTATGATGCTCATAACAGCTTATTCTCTTTTTGAGTTTTGTTATGTGCCAGTAGGCAATGACTAATATATTGTATTTTGAACAGGAGCATTGGGCTCCAATACTGCCTAAAAGTCTCTTCCTCTGACATGAGGACACCACCGTTTCTGACTCTGCTTTGTCTTAACCATTACTCTTAAAGTAATTTCACCTCTTCTGAGGTTAAAAATAGTGTGGATGGAGGGAGGCATGCTGGCATGATATTGGACATTGAATAAATCTTAGTCATTTTCTGTTATTTTTATGTTGACATGGATTAGATTTATCACCTAGCCAGCTACCTTTCAGGCACAGCTGCTGCCCAGGGGCCTGAGATGATCATTCATTCACTCAAAATTCCAGCGTAACACTGACAAGGAAGACACATCTCAAGGAACACAGGGCCTGAAGTTAGAAGTTTTACAAAGAAAACATTGAGACTGTGATAAGAAATTTTGGAAATGAAACCCTATTTTCTTCACAAGTTTGCCTATGCTGGGCTCTACATATATGAAAAAGATGCATTTTCAGTGTCTAGAGCAAATATATTTTTGCAAAGTCTTCAGGCATTCCATTCTTATTTAGACAAATGTTGTATGGCATAACCCACCTTAAATTATTTTTGGAATGTGGAATGATAGGTCAGGACATGTCATATGAAAAATATACATAACAAGTAAATTAAAAGACGAATATGAAAAGAAATACATAAATTGCTTAGTAAACTACTTACCACCATTAAAACATGATTGAATATAATGAGAGAGGTACCTTGACAATATCAACTGAACATTTTTTTCCTACTAAACTATTTGACCCTACTCCACCTACTGTTTTCCCCGGCTCTGTCCTATAATAAGATATTAAATGTTTTGATTTTGTGTATCATTAACTTCAGCTAACTCTCTTCTCTTTTACAGAATATGCAAAACATCATGGAATCATCAGGAATCGGAGGTATGTTCAGTGTGTTTACTACGTAATGTATAAAAGATTTAAATTTGTATGTGTATCATTACCATCCTAGTAGTCCATTTTCCTTTAAATTTTGTTTAAAAAAGGTTATTTAAAAAGCTGTATTCCCCCATTTATTGTACTTTCATGCACACGTCTCCCTAATTCAATCTTCACATGGCAGCCAAAAAATTCTGTTAAAACAGAAATGTGCTTACATAACTCCTACTTAAACCATTCAGTAGCTTCTGCTGTGATTAGAGTAAGATCCAAAATACTTACATGATACAATATTATTTAAATTTTGTCTCCCAAGTGCACTTTCCCTTTTCAAATGAATCGTCACATCTATTTTCTTTTTTTTGAACGTTTTTCAGTATATCCCCCAAACTCCAACTCTAGTTTGGTGGTTCTTATGGGACTGACCCTCTGTGGTCACAGTAATGAACGCGTGTGACCTTATTTAGGACAACCAGGAGTTTACAAGGATTTTTATTTTATATATTGGATGTGAGAATATAAAGTCTTTTTTCTCCTGTAACACGAGGAGTGATCCTGGCTCCTGACTCAGGAAGAAAGGCTATCTGTTAGAATAAAGAGAGAAACAGAATGAATCCTGGTGGCTTTTCAATTCTGGGTCTGGTCCCTGAAGTGACCTGAACAGTCTTGGTTTCAACCTTCTTGTAGCTTTACTTCATTGATTATTGCTTTGGTTTCATTGGCTATCGATAATCTTCTGTTATTCCCATTTTTACTCAATATTTATTTATTATAGTTTTATCATGTACCAGAAAGCTGAAATAATATAACAGCATACATTTTAAAAGTATTATGTACTGTTAAAATTAGAGAAGGATTCCACTTCTGGCTGCATTAGTTTATATCCAATTTATTTGGGGGAATTTATCTGATCTCTCCTTGCCTTCATATGAAAAAATGTGATAACAATGATTTTTAATAATATATTTCTCAATCTTTTGAATGACTTCTCCTTATGGAACTTGGGTTACAGATTCTTTGATATACAACAGTTTGTACTGCCTTGTCCTATATGCTTCATGTATTTTTCTCTGTTGTTCCACCTCTCTAACGCTTTTTACTGTCCTTAGAAAGGCTACAGGTTCTTTCCCCTATCAGAGTGCTTTAAATAATCATAAATGTGAAAGATTGAATTTGACCATTTATTCCAAGTCTCATATATTTATACACAGAGTTAAACAGACTTATATTAATGATTCTCAATAAATGTATTTGAATAACTAAATTCTGAACACAACAAAATGTCACAATATGGTTGGACCTCAGTGTGTCTAAACTGGGTGTTAGTTTTATATATTGTGTTACATTTGACAGGGTGGGTCCAACTAAAGCAATGACTTAGTCAAAATGCACAACAATAAGTCTAAGCTAGTCCTAAGGACATGAGTTTTAGGGAATGCGTCAATGGAAGAAAATAAAAGATCGTAAGAGCTTAAACCTATTGCCTAAAAAGCTTCATTGCTTTTAACTTACCTGAATTAAGTACTAAGTATTGAGTTATTGCCTGGTTCAGTAATTAAATCAGTTAGGATATGTTTGGTGGTAAGTAACAGAAAACTTATCTGCAGAGAATATTTATTACTTATATGTCAAGAAATCTTCAGGGTTGATTCAGCAATTTAATATCATACAAATTCCAGTTCCCTCACTCCTTTTAATTTTCCAACTTTAGTGGTGTGGCGTTATCACCCTTCAAGTTTACAAAAGGACTGCCACATTTTCAAACATGAGATTGTCACACCTCAGTATTCTAAAAATAAGAAAACAAAGAATTTGGGGAAGGAGGGGACAGACACCTAGAGAAACATAAAGACTTTCTCCTCATCTCAATTTTGCATATCATCAAAAATAAAAACTTTTCCCTTTAAGTCTAGGTAATGGCTATTCAACCTCTAGCCTAAAGGATGCCAGTATTGGCTTAAGCATTAAACAGCTAAATATTTGGAGGTCTTTAAAAGTGTTGATACTGGCTTGTATCCCTAACCAATTAGTCCGAAACCTCCAGGGCATCAGCATTCCATAAACGTTCCTCAGGTGAATATAATGTGCACCTGGGTATGAGATTCACTGGTTAAAGCATAATGTAATCCATCCCCTTTATCAGAGAACTTTTTAACAGAATAAAATGGGAGTTCTGTAAGCAAGGAAGAAACAGGGATAATGAATCCAAGTATGAATATCATTCAGAACCTTAATATAAAACACACCTATGACATCTCCCTGCTTCAACTAGTCTGAAGGAAACTAAAGCTCTAAAAGAGGTTTTACCCTAAGAAAACATCTCTGAGTCCTTCCAAAAACATTCTAGGAAATAAATCTTAAAAATGTATCTTCATGAGAGCCAAAGTTAGCACCAAGAATGTGGCTTACTATGAATTACAATGACTGTGTGCTTATGATAAGAGTGGATATGTGTTTCATGAGCCTAAGGGGCAGAAAGCCTATATCTGAATGAAAATGCTATTTTTTATGACTTCATCCTCAAGATCTCAAACTTACAGCAAAAAAAAAAAAGCCATTATATTTTAACAGTCTTAAAAGTAACATTTCAATCAGAATTTTAACTTCTGATTCAAGATCTAGTTTGCTGTCCAAGCCAGATTTATTCTTGTAAATAAATGGTGATTTCAAATGTAAACAATGAAATGATCACTTAATTATAGTAATTCAAAACCTAGACAATATAAGACAAAATATGATTTTTGAAGTCTATATGTTTATTCTTTAAAGTATTTATACATAAATTTGTATGTTGTTTGGTGATAACTGCAGCACATACTTGGTTTAATGTTTAAAGAAGGTATTGTGTGATTGTTCACCATGTAGAAGATCACTACCAAATACCAAACAATGTGTGTTGACCAGCTACTGGGGTAAAATGTAAGTTAATGGAGAAATAGTGAGAGAGTAAACAAAGGGGGCTCAGAAAGTAAAGGAAAACAAAACAAAACAAAGCAAAATGAAACAAAAACCCTAAAATGTTGCTGCCCAAGTCTGTACTTGAACAAATGAAGAAGCTGATTAAATCTATGATGTGCAAACATATTCCAAACAGATGATAATACTAATGCTTGAGGCTAGTCACAGAAAGAAGAGAATTGAAATGAACAACAAGTCAAAGGAGAGAAAAAAATTCTTTCATTAACAACGAGTTAATCCTACAATATTATGTAAAAATTTTAAATTCAAAATTCATTCTAAAATATGGCACAAATGAACCTATCTACAACACAGAAACAGACTCACAGACATAGAGAACAGACTTGTGGTTGCCAAGGGGGAGGGGAGTGGGGGAGGGAAGCACTGGGAGTGTGGGATTAGCAGCTGTAAACTGTTTTATATACAGGATGGATAAACAACAAGGTCCTACTGTAGAGCACATGGAACTATATTCAATATCCTGTGATAAACCATAATGGAAAAGAATATTAAAAAAAAGAATGTCTATTTGTATGTAACTGAGTCACTTTGCTGTACAGCAGACATTGGCACAGGATGGTAAATCACCTATACTTCAATAAAAACAAAAAATTTTTTGAAAGTTCTACATAAATTCCTATTGTGAAAAAAAATCAGAGTGTCACATAAATAATCTTAAATAAAATATTTTAATTTTTTAAAATTTATACACATAGATTTTAAAAATGTATAAACATATTTTATATATCAGTCATACATGTAATGTTATTTTTTAGTGGAGTAAAAATATTCTTTTGAGAATTTTTCAGGTGTCCCAAACTGACAAATGAGTTCAAGGAACATGTCTCAGAGCAGCATCTTTTCTTAGAGGTTTTAGGGACATTTTAATTTTAATCGGTTCTTAAGTCAAGCATCTCTGAGAAATATTCACCTGAAAAATTAATGAAATCTCATACAGAAGACAATGAGTTTCAAATAATCTTCCACATACTTTTAAAAAACAAGTGATAAAGCATTAAAATATTAAAATTTTAATATATTTATGGTTTTTATAAACATTGTGGCTCTTATTGATATGCTTTATCTGGTTTCAAAATCTATACATTAAATTGATTAGCAGGTAATCATAAATAAATACTTACATGACACATTTAATTTCTTTACTTGAAATATTTTAATCCTGATGACTATTTCAAATACTAAGTAGAAAGGTGAATCATCTCTTAGAGATTAAAAGAATCTATTATTTAAAATATAGAACATTAAAAAATAGACTATGTGAATAAGAACTTACAAATAGTCTCATAAAAAAGGATGAAAGAAAAAGTGAATTTAAATTAATGATCAAATCTATATAAAAAGTTAGTGTCTTTAATAGTATACTTTAAGTTGCATTCTAAGATTTCAGAAACAAGAACGACAGTAAAAAATGATAAAATTGGCTAATGGTTTATAAAAATATAGGCAAACATCACTCAGAAATAGTAACTCAATATATTTACCATGAACTCAGCCTTCTCTTTGGTAATCTTGCATTTATTATAAACAAAACTGTGTCCAAATTTGAAAGAAATGCTGATAAAAAGCAAATTAATCTTTTTTTAAAAAGTTGATTGTGCCTCAAAAATTTTTCTAAAGTTGATTATTACAAAAATGAGATGAAAAAGGATAATACAGTATTTGAAATGGAAAGTTCTACTTTTTTCTTTTAAAGTGATTTAAAACATTTGAAGAGAAATTACTTCACCATTTTATATTAACTCAGAGTTGTCATTGTTTGCCGTTGGACATGAGTTCTGACAATAACTGATCTTTCTTAATTAGTGATGTTTTTATACAAGTTTTTGCCCATTTAGAATTTTCTTATGTGATTAACTGAAAAGTTAGGACAGACAAAGTTATATGTGCCTAGGCTGACACAATTTTAAGCTACAAGTCCTATGAAAGGAGGAACAGTAGGGGAGAAATAAAATTAGAATAGTGTCTCAACATGATCACTCTGCCATGCAACCAAATAAATAATTGATTTTTTTAACATCTTTATTGGAGTATAATTGCTTTACAATTGTGTGTTAATTTCTGCTTTATAACAAAGTGAATCAGCTCTACATATACATATATCCCCATATCTCCTCCCTCTTGAGTCTCCCTCCCACCCCCTTATCCCACCCCTCTAAGTGGTCACAAAGCACCGAGCTGATCTCCCTGTGCTATGCTGCTGCTTCCCACTATCTATCTGTTTTACATTTGGTAGTGTATATATGTCCATGCCACTCTCTCACTTCACCCCAGCTTACCCTTCCCACTCCTCGTGTCAAGTCCATTCTCTAGTAGGTCTGTGTCTTTATTCCTGTCCTGCCCCTAGGTTCTTCATAACCATTTTTTTTTTTAGATTCTATATATATATATATGTGTGTGTGTGTGTGTGTGTCTGTGTGTGTTTGTGTGTGTGTTACCAAATGGTATTTGTTTTTCTCTTTCTGACTTACTTCACTCTGTATGACAGACTCTAGGTCCATCCACCTACTACAAATAACTCAATTTCGTTTCTTTTTATGACAGAGTAATATTCCATTGTATATATGTGCCATATCTTCTTTATCCATTCATCTGTAATGGACACTTAGTTTGCTTCCATGTCCTGGCTATTGTAAATAGAGCTGCAATGAACATTGTGGTACATGACTCTTTTTGAATTATGGTTTTCTCAAGGTATATGCCCAGTAGTGGGATTGCTGGATCGTATGGTAGTTCTAGTTTTAGTTTTTGAAGGAACCTCCATACTGTTCTCCACAGTGGCTGTATCAATTTGCATTCCCACCAACAGTGCAGGAGGGTTCCTTTTTCTCTACCCCCTCTCCAGCATTCATTGTTTGTAGATATTTTGATGATGGCCATTCTGACTGGTGTAAAGTGATACCTCATTGTAGTTTTGATTTGCATTTCTCTAATGATTAGTGATATTGAGCATTCTTTCATGTGTTTGTTGGCAATCTGTGTATCTTCTTTGGAGAAATGTCTATGTAGGTCTTCTGCCCATTTTTGGGTTGAGTTTTTTTGATTTTGTTTTTTTGATTTTTTTTATTGTTGTTGTTTGTGGTACGCGGGCCTCTCACTGTTGTGGCCTCTCCCATTGCAGAGCACAGGCTCCAGATGCGCTGGCTCAGCGGCCATGGCTCACGGGCCTAGCCACTCCACGGCATGTGGGATCTTCCTGGACCGGGGCAAGAACCCGTGTCCCCTGCATCGGCAGGCGGCCTCTCAACCACTGCGCCACCAGGGAAGCCCTGTTTTTTTGATATTGAGCTGCATGAGCTGCTTGTATATTTTGGAGATTAATCCTTTGTCAGTTGCTTCGTTTGCAAATATTTTCTCCCTTCTTAGGGTAGTCTTTTGATCTTGTTTATGGTTTCTTTTGCTGTGCAACAACTATTAAGTTTCATTAGGTCCCATTTGTTTATTTATGTTTTTATTTCCATTTCTCTACAAGCTGGGTCAAAAAGGAGCTTGCTCTGATTTATGTCATACAGTGTTCTGCCTGTGTTTTCCTCTAAGAGTTTGATGGTGTCTGGCCTTACATTTAGGTCTTTAATTCATTTTGAGTTTTTTTTGTGTATGGTGTTAGGGAGTATTCTAGCTTCATTCTTTTCCATGTAGCTATCCACTTTTCCCAGCACCACTTATTGAAGAGGCTGTCTTTTCTCCATTGTATATTCTTACCACCTTTATCATAGATATGGTCACCATATGTATGTGGGCTTATCTCTGGGCTTTCTATCCTGTTCCATTGATCTATATTTCTGTTTTAGTGCCAGTACCATACTGTCTTGATTACTGTAGCTTTGTAGTATGGTCTGAAGTCAGGAAGACTGATCCTCCAGCTCTGTTTCTCTTTCACAAGATTGCTTTGGCTCTTCGGTGTCTTTTGTGTTTCCATACAAATTCTGAAATTTTTTGTTTCAGTTCTGGGAAAAATGCCTTTGGTAGTTTGATAGGGGTTGCATTGAATCTGTAGATTGCTTTGAGTAGTAAAGTCATTTTCACAATGTTGACTCTTCCAGTCCAAGAATATGGTATATCTCTCCATTTGTTTGTATCATCTTTAATTTCTTTCATCAGTGTCTAATAGCTTTTTGCGTAGAAGTCTTTTGTCTCCTAAGATAGGTTTATTCCTAGGTATCTTAGTCTTTTTGTTGCAGTGGTAAATGGAAGAGTTTCCTTAATTTCTCTTTCAGATTTTTTGTTGTTGGTGTATAGGAATTCAAGAGATTTTTGTGCATTAATTTTGTATCCTGATACTTTACCAAATTCATTTATTAGCTCTAATAGTTTTATGGTAGCATCTTTAGGATTCACTATGTATAGTATCATGTCATCTGCAAACAGTGACAGCTTTACTTCTTTTTTTCCAACTTGGATTCTTTTTATTTCTTTTCCTTCTCTGATTGCTGTGGCTAAAACTTCCAAAACTATGTTGAATAATAGTGGTGAGAGTGGGCAACTTTGTTTTGTTCCTGATCTTAGTGGAAATTGTTTCAGTTTTTCATCATTGAGGATGATGTTGGCTGTGGGTTTGTCATATATGGCCTTTATTATGTTGAGATAAGTCCCCTCTATGCCCACTTTCTGGAGTGTTTTTATCATAAATGGGTGTTGATTTTTGTCAAAAGCTTTTTCTGCATTATTGAGATGATCATATGATTTTTCTCCTTCAGTTTCTTAATATGGTGTATCACATTATTGATTTGTGTATATGGAAGAATCCTTGTGTTCCTGGGATAAACCCCACTCGATCGACAGGTATGATCCTTTTAATGTGCTGTTGGATTCTGTTTGCTAGTATTCTGTTGAGGATTTTTGTATCTATGTTCATCAGTGATATTGGTCTTTAGTTTTCTTTCTTTGTGACATCTTTATCTGGTTTTGGTATCAGGGTGATGGTGGCCTCGTAGAATGAGTTTGGGAGTGTTCCTCACTCTGCTATATTTTGGAAGAGTTTGAGAAGGATAGCTGATAGCTCTTCTCTAAATGTTTGATATTCGTCTGTGAAGCCATCTGGTCTTGGGCTTTTTTTTTGGAAGATTTTTTATCACAGTCTCAATTTCAGTGCTTGTGACTGGTCTGTTTATATTTTCTATTTCTTCTTGGTTTAGTCTTGGAAGGTTGTGCTTTTCTAAGAATTTGTCCATTTCTTCCAGGTTGTCCATTTTATTGGCATATAGTTGCTTATAGTAATCTCTTATGATCCTGTGTATTTCTGCAGTGTCAGTTGTTACTTCTCCTTTTTCATTTCTAATTCTATTGATTTGAGTCTTCTTCCTTTTTTTCTTGATGTGTCTAGATAATGGTTTATCAATTTTGTTTATCTTCTCAAAGAACCAGCTTTAATTTTGTTGATATTTGCTATTGTTTCCTTCATTTCTTTTTCATTTATTTTTGATCTGATCTTTATGATATATTTCTTTCTGCTAACTGGGATTTTTTTGTTCTTCTTTCTCTAATTGCTTTAGGTGTAAGGTTAGGTTGTTTATTTGAGATGTTTTTGTTTCTGAAGGTAAGATTGTATTTTTACAAACTTCCCTCTTAGAACTGCCTTTGCTGTATCCCATAGGACTTGGGTCATCGTGTTTTCATTGTCATTTGTTTCTAGGTATTTTTTAAATTTCTTCAGTGATCTCTTGGTTATTTAGTAACGTAATGTTTGACCTCCATGTGTTTGTATTTTTTACAGAGTTTTTCTTGTAATTCATATCTAGTCTCATAGCATTGTGGTCGGTAAAGATACTTAATACGATTTCAATTTTCTTAAATTTACGAAGGCTTAATTTATGACCCAAGATATGATCTATCCTGGATAATGTTCCATGAGCACCTGAGAAGAAAGTGTATTCTGTTGTTTTTGGATGGAATGTCCTATAAATATCAATTAAGTCCATCTTGTTTAATGTATCATTTAAAGCTTGTGTTTCCTTATTTATTTTCATTTTGGATGATCTGTCCATGGGTGAAAGTGGGGTGTTAAAGTCCCCTACTATGAATGTGTCACTGTCGATTTCCCCTTTTATGGTTGTTAGCATTTGCCTTAAGTATTGAGGTGCTCCTAGGTTGGGTGCATAAATATTTTAAATTTTTATATTTTCTTCTTGGATTGATACCTTGATCATTATGTAGTGTCCTTCTTTGTCTCTTATAATAGTCTTTATTTTAAAGTCTATTTTGTCTGATATGAGAATTGCTACTCCAGCTTTCTTTTGATTTCCATTTGCATGGAATATCATTTTCCATCCCCTCACTTTCAGTCTGTATGTGTCTCTAGGTCTGAAGTGGTTCTCTTGTAGACATCATATATACGGGTCTTTTTTTTTTTTTTTTTGTATCCATTCAGCCAGTCTATGTCTTTTGGTTGGAGCATTTAAACCATTTATATTTAAGGTAGTTATCGATATGTATGTTCCTATTACCATTTTCTTAATTGTTTTGGGTTTGTTATTGTAGGTCTTTTCCTTCTCTTGTGTTTTCTGCATAGAGAAGTTTCTTCAGCATTTGTTGTAAAGGTAGTTTGCTGGTGCTAAATTCTCTTAGCTTTTGCTTGTCTGTAAAGGTTTTAATTTCTCTGTCAAATCTGAATGATATCCTTGCTGGGTAGAGTAATCTTGGTTGTAACTTTTTCCCTTTCATCACTTTAAATATGTCCTGCCACTCCCTTCTGGCTTGCAGAGTTTCTGCTGAAAGATTAGCTGTTAACCTTATGGGGATTCCATTGTACATATTTTTTTGTTTTTCCCTTGCTGCTTTTAATATTTTTTCTTTGTATTTAATTTTTGATAGTTTGATTAATATATATCTTGGCATGTTTCCACTTAGATTTATCCTGTTTGGGACTCTCTGCATTTCCTGGACTTGATTAACTGTTTCCTTTCCCATATTAGGGAGTTTTCAACTATTATATCTTCACATATTTTCTCAGTCCCTTTCTTTTTCTCTTCTTCTTCTGGGACCCCTTTAATCTGAATGTTGTTGCGTTTAATGTTGTCCCAGAGGTCTCTGAAACTGTCCTCAATTCTTTTCATTCTTTATTCTTCATTCTGCTCTTCGGTAGTTATTTCCACTATTTTATCTTCCAGGTCACTTATTGGTTTTTCTGCCTCAGTTTTTCTGCTATTCATTCCTTATAGAGAATTTTTAATTTCATTTATTTTGTTTTTCATTATTGTTTGTTTGCTCTTTAGTTCTTTTAGGTCCTTGTTAAACGTTTCTTGTATTTTCTCCATTCTATTTCCAAGATTTTGGATCATCTTTACTATCATTACTCTGAATTCTTTTTCAGGTAGACTCCCTATTTCCTCTTCATTTCTTTGGTCTGGTGGAATTTTACCTTGCTCCCTCATCTGCTGTGTGTTTCTCTCTCTTCTTATTTTGCTTAACTTATTGTGTTTGGGGTCTCCTTTTTGCAGCCTTCAGGTTCATAGTTCCTGTTGTTTTGCATGTCTGCCCTCGGTGGCTAATGTTGGTTCAGTGGGTTGTGTAAGCTTCCTGCTGGAGGGGACTAGTGCCTGTGTTCTTGTGGATGAGGCTGGATCTTGTCTTTCTGGTGGGCAGGTCCACATCTGTTGGTGTGTTTTGGGGTGTCTGTGACCTTATTATGATTTTAGGCAGCTTCTCTGCTAATGGGAGGGTTGTGTTGCTGTGTTGCTAATTGTTTGGCATAGGATGTCCAGCACTGTAGCTTGCTGGTCTCTGAGTGTAACTGGCTCTTGGCACTGAGATGGCAATCTCTGGGAGAGCTTTTGCCATTTGATATTATGTGGAGCTAGGAGGTCTCTGGTGGACCAATGTCCTGTACTCGGCTCTCCCACCTCAGAGGCATAGGCCTGACACCCGGCTGGAGCACCAATACCCTGTCATCCACATGGCTCAGAAGAAAAGGAGAAACAAAGAAAGAATTAAAAAATAAAATAAAGTTATTAAAATAAAAAAATTATTAAAAATTAAAAATAATTAGAAAAACGGACAGACAGATCTGTAGGAGAAATGGTAAAAGCAAAGCTATGCAGACAAAATCAGACACAGAATCATACACATACACAGTCACAAAAAGAGAAAAAGGAAAAAAATATATATATTGTTGCTCCCAAAGTCCACTGCCTCAATTTTGGGATAATTCCTTGTCTATTCAGGTATTCCACTGATGCAGGGTACATCAAGTTGAATGTGGAGATTTAATCTGCTGCTTCTGAGGCTGCTGGGAGAAATTTCCCTTTCTCTTCTTTGTTTGCACAGCTCCTGGGGTTCAGCTTTTGATTTGACCCTGCTTCTGCATGTAGGTCACCTGAGGGCTTCTATTCCTGCCCCGACAAGATGGGGTTAAATGAGCAGCTGATTAGGGGGCTCTGGCTCACTCAGACCAGAGGGAGGGAGGGATACAGAATGCAGGGTGAGCCTGTGGTGACAGAGGCCAGTGTGACATTGCAGCAGCCTGAGGTATGGCATGTATTCTCCTGGGGAAATTGTCCCTGGATCACGGGACCCTGGCAGCGGAGGGCTGCACAGGCTCCCAGGAGGGGAGGTGTGGATAGAGAGCTGTACTTGCACAAAGGTTTCTTGGTGGCTGCAGCAGCAGCCTTAGTGTCTCATGCAGGTCTCTGGGGTCCACGCTTATATCCACAGCTCATGCCCGTCTCTGGAGCTCGTTTAGGCGGTGCTCTGAATCCCCTCTCCTTGCGCACCCTGAAACAATGGTCTCTTGCCTCTTAGGCAGGTCCAGAGTTTTTCCCAGACTCCCTCCCAGCTGGCTGTGGCACACTAGCCCCCTTCAGGCTGTGTTCACGCAGCCAACTCCAGTTCTCTCCCTGGGATCTGACCTCCGAAGCCCGAGCTTCAGCTCCCAGCACACACCCACCGCGGTGGGTGAGCAGACAAGCCTCTCAAGCTGGTGGGTACTAGTCAGCACCGATCTTCTGTGTGGGAATCTCTCCACTTTGCCCTCTGCACCCCTGTATCTGTGCTCTCCTCTGTGGATCCGAAGCTTCCCCCCCACACCTACACCTCCCTGTCTCCACCAGTGAAGGGGCTTCCTAGTGTGTGGAAACATTTCCTCCTTCATAGCTCCCTCCCACTTGTGCAGGTCCTGTCCCTATTCTTCTGTCTCTGTCTTTTCTTTTGCCCTACCCAGGTACGTGGGGAGTTTCTTGACTTTTGGGATGTCTGAAGACTTCTGCCAGCATTCAGTAGGTGTTCTCAAGAAGTTGTTCCATATATAGATGTATTTCTGATGTATTTGTGGGGAGGAAGGTGATCTCCACGTCTCACTCCTCCACCCTCTTGAAGGTCTCCAATAATTTATTTTTATAGATTAAGTTAAAGATTGAAAACTATTAGAGAGAAGAGAAGAGATCAAAAATAAGGAGAGGGCTTCCCTGGTGGTGCAGTGGTTGGGAGTCCACCTGCCGATACAGGGGACACAGGTTCGTGCCCTGGTCTGGGAGGATCCCGCGTGCCGCGGAGCGGCTGGGCCCATGAGCCATGGCTGCTGGGCCTGCACGTCCGGAGCCTGTGCTCCATGGCGGGAGAGGCCACAGCAGTGGGAGGTCTGTGTACCGCAAAAAAAAAAAAAAAAAAAAGAGATAAAACCAGTGAAAGAATATGTATACATCTCCTGGTACATTTCACATTGTAAGAATAAAATGAATTTTATGTAACAACATATCAGAAAAAATAAAGAGACATTTGATAAATATTTATCATTACTATAAACATGATTAAAGTAGATAATAATAAATATCTCTTTATAAGGGATACAGGAAACACAACAAAATAAAATGAAAATGTATTGTATTTGAATGGGTAATTATTAAATATTCAGAAAGAGGTTTACTTACAGGGATATTATTTGCAATTTAAAGGAATATCCCTTTGTTGTTGTTTTGCTTTTCACTTTGACTTTCTAGGTTTATTCCATTGATCTATATGTCTTCACTCACTCAAATGCCACACTGTCTTTATTAATATAAACTTATACTCATCTTGAAGTCAGGTATAAATCCAGAAAGCGGTTTACTTACAGGGGAATTATTTGCAATTTAAAGAAATACCCCTTTGTTGTTGTTGATTTGCTTTTCACTTTGACTTTCTAGGTTTATTCCATTGATCTATATGTCTTCCCTCACTCAAATGCCACACAGTCTTTATTAATATAAACTTATACACATCTTGGAAGTCAGGTATAAATCCTTGATTTCTTTCTTTCTTTATTTATTTCAAGATTTGGACATCTAGGTCTTTCGTATTTCCATGTTAATCTGGGAAACAGTTTTTGATTACTACCAAAAAGAAAAAAAGCTTACTGGGATTGTATTGAATCTATCTTTCATTTTGAGGAGAGGTGATTTCTTTCTTTCTTTTTTTTTTTTACATGATCTTTGCTAAATATCAGAAAACTTTCTCTTTAATTTGTTATGCTGTTAGGACAGGCAGAGGGTGAAAAGGAAAAGTTTTCTTTTTTTTTAGGCTTTTATTTAGTTATTTATTTTTATTTTTTATTTGTTTTTTTAATTTAATTTAATTTTTTATACAGTAGATTCTTATTACTCATCAATTTTATGCACATCAGTGTATACATGTCAATCCCAGTTGCCCAATTCATCACACCACCACCCCCACCGCCCTGCAGCTTCCCCCCTTGGTGTCCATACATTTGTTCTCTACATCTGTGTCTCAATTTCTGCCCTACAAACTGGTTCATCTGTACCATTTTTCTATGTTCCACATATATTCGGTAACATAAGATATTTGTTTTTCTCTTACTGACTTACTTCACTCTGTATGACAGTCTCTAGATCCATCCATGTCTCAACAAATGACCCAATATCATTCCTTTTTATGGCTGAGTAATATTCCATTGTATATATGTACCACATCTCCTTTATCCATTCATCTGTTGATGGGCATTTAGGTTGCTTCCATGACCTGGCTATTGTAAAGAGTGCTGCAATGAACATTGGGGTGCATGTGTCTTTTTGAATTATGGTTTTCTCTGGGTATATGTCCAGTAGTGGGATTGCTGGATCATATGGTAATTCTATTTTAGTTTTTTAAGGGACCTACGTACTGTTCTCCATAGTGGCTGTATCAATTTACATTCCCAGCAACAGTGTAAGAAAGTTCCCTTTTCTCCACACCCTCTCCAGCATTTGTTGTTTGTAGATTTTCTGATGATGCCCATTCTAAATGGTGTGACGTGATACCTCATTGTAATTCTGATTTGCATTTCTCTAATAATGAGTCATGTTGAGCGATTTTCATGTGCTTCGTGGCCATGTGTGTGTTTTCTTTGGAGAAATGTCTATTTAGGTCTTCTGCTCATTTTTGGATTGGATTGTTTGTTTTTTTAATATTGAGCTGCATGAGCTGTTTATATATTTTGGAGATTAATCCTTTGTCTGTTGATTTGTTTGCAAATATTTTCTTTCATTCTGAGGGTTGTGTTTTCATCTTGTTTATGGTTTCCTTTGCTGTGCAAAAGCTTTGAAGTTTCATTAGGTCCCATTTGTTTATTTTTGTTTTTATTTCCCTTACTCTAGGAGGTGGATCAAAAAAGATCTTGCTGTGATTTATGTCAAAGAGTATTTTTCCTATGTTTTCCTCTAAGTGTTTTATAGTGTCCAGTCTTACATTTAGGTCTCGAATCCATTTTGAGTTTATTTTTGTGTATGGTGTTAGGGAGGGTTCTACTTTCATTCTTTTACATGTAGCTGTCCTGTTTTCCCAGCACCACTTATTGAAGAGGCTGTCTTTTCTCCATTGTATATTCTTGCCTCCTTTGTTATAGATTAATTGACAGTAGGTGCGTGGGTTTATCTCTGGGCTTTCTATCTTGTTCCATTGATCTATGTTTCTGTTTTTGTGCCAGTACCGTATTGTCTTGATTACTGTAGCTTTGTAGTATAGTCTGAAGTCAGGGAGTCTGATTCCTCCAGCTCCATTTTTTTTCCCTCAAGACTACTTTGGCTATTCAGGGTCTTTTTTGTCTCCATACAAATTTTAAGATTTTTTGTTCTAGTTCTGTAAAAAATGCCATTGGTAATTTGATAGGGATTGCATTGAATCTGTAGATTGCTTTGGGTAGTAGAGTCATTTTCACAATATTGATTCTTGCAATCCAAGAACATGGTATATCTCTCTATCTGTTGGTATCATCTTTAATTTCTTTCATCAGTGTCTTATAATTTTCTGCATACAGGTCTTTTGTCTCCCTAGGTAGGTTTATTCCTAGGTATTTTATTATTTTTGTTGTAATGGTAAATGCGAGTGTTTGCTTAATTTCTCTTTCAGATTTTCCATCATTACTGTATAAGAATGCAAGAGATTTCTGTGCATTAATTTTGTACCCTGCAACTTAACAAAATTCATATATTAGCTCTAGTAGTTTTATGGTAGCATCTTTAGGATTCACTATGTATAGTATCATGTCATCTGCAAACAGTGACAGTTTTACTTCTTCTTTTCCAATTTGTATTCATTGTATTTCTTTTTCTTCTCTGATTGCTGTGGCTAGGACTTCAAAAACTATGTTGAATAATAGTGGTGAGAGTGGACATCCTTATCTTGTTCCTGATCTTAGAGGAAATGCTTTCAGTTTTTCACCATTGAGAATGATGTTCACTGTCGGTTTGTCGTATATGGCCTTTATTATGTTGATGTAGGTTCTCTGTATGCCCACTTTCTGGAGAGTTTTTATCATAAATGGGTGTTGAACCTTGTTAAAACCTTTTTCTGCATCTACTGAGATGATCATATGGTTTTTATTCTTCAATTTGTTAATATGGTGTATAACATTGATTGATTTGCGTATATTGAAAAATCCTTGCATCCCTGGGATAAATCTGACTTGATCATGTTGTATGATCCTTTTAATGTGTTGTTGGATTCTGTTTGCTAGTATTTTGTTGAGGATTGTTGCATCTATATTCATCAGTGCTATTCGTCTGTAATATCCTTTTGTTTTAGTATCTTTGTCTTGTTTTGTTATCAGGGTGATGGTGGCCTCATAGAATGAGTTTGGGTGTGTTCCTTTGTGCACAATTTTTTGGAAGAGTTTGAGAAGGATGGGTGTTAGCTCTACTCTAAATGTTTGATAGATTTCACCTGTGAACTATCTGGTCCTGCACTTTTGTTTGTTGGAAGATTTTTAATCACAGTTTCAATTTCATTACTTGTGATTGGTCTGTTCATATTTTCTATTTCTTCATGGTTCAGTCTTGGAAGTTTATACTTTTCTAAGAATTTGTCCATTTCTTCCAGTTTGTCCATTTTATTGGCATAGAGTTGCTTGTAGTAGTCTCTTAGGATGCTTTGTATTTCTGCCGTGTCTGTTTTAACTTCTCCTTTTTCATTTCTAAATTTATTGATTTGAGTCCTCTCCCTCTTTTTCTTGATGAGTCTGGCTAATCGTTTATCATTTCGTTTATCTTCTCAAAGAGCCAGCTTTTAGTTTTATTGATCTTTGCTATTGTTTTCTTTGTTTCTATTTCATTTATCTGCTCTGGCCATTATGATTTCTTTCCTTCTGCTAACTTTGGGTTTTGTATGTTCTTCTTTCTCTAGTTCCTTTAGGTATAAGTGTAGATTGTTTATTTGAGATTTTTCTTGTTTCTTGATTTAGGCTTGTATAGCTATAAACTTTCCTCTTAGAACGCTTTTTCTGCATCCCATAGGTTTTGGATGATCGTGTTTTCATTGTCATTTTTCTCTAGGTATTTTTTGATTTCCCCTTTGATTTCTTCAGTGATCTCTTGGTTATTTAGTAACGTATTGTTTAGCCTCCATATGTTTGTGCTTTTTACATTTTTTTCCCTATAATCCATTTCTAATCTCATCGCGTTGTGGTCAGAAAAGATGCTTGATATGATTTCAATTTTCTTAGATTCACTGAGGCTTGATTTGTGACCCAAGATGTGATCTATCCTGGAGAATGTTCCATGCACACTTGAGAAGAAAGTGTAATCTGCAGTTTTTGGATGGAATGTCCTATAAATATCAATTAAATCTATCTGGTCTATTGTGTCATTTAAAGCTTCTGTTTCCTTATTTATTTTCATTTTGGATGATCTGCCCATTGGTGTAAGTGAGGTGTTAAAGTCCCCTACTATTATTGTGTTACTCTTGATTTCCTGTGTTGTAGCTGTCTGTTAGCAGTTGCCTTATATTTTGAGGTGTTCCTTTGTTGGGCACATATATATTTATAATTGTTATATCTTCTTCTTGCATTGATCCCTTGATCATTATGTAGTGTCCTCCTTGTCTCCAGGTGGTCACAAAGCACCGAGCTTGTCTCCATGTGCTATGCAGTTGCTTCCCACTAGCTCTCTATTTTACATTTGGTAGTGTATATATGTCAATGCCACTCTCTCACTTTGTCCCAGCTTACCCTTCCACCTCCTCACATCCTCAAATCCATTCTCTATGTCTGCGTCTTTATTCCTGTCCTGCCCCTATGTTCTTCAAAAGAAATTAAAGATGATACAAACAGATGGAGAGATATACCATGTTCTTGGATTGGAAGAATCAACACTGTGAAAATGACTATACTACCCAAAGCAATCTACAGATTCAATGCATTCCCTATCAAACTACCAATGGCATTTTTCACAGAACTAGAACAAAAAAATTTACAGTTTGTATGGAAACACAAAAGACCCCGAATAGCCAAAGCAATGTTTAGAAAGAAAAAAGGAGCTGGAGGAATCAGGCTCCCTGATTTTAGACTATACACAAAACTACAGTAATCAAGACAGTATGGTACTGGCACAAAAACAAAAATATAGATCAATGGAAGAGGATAGAAAGTTCAGAGATAAACCCTTGCACATATGGTTATCACCTTATCTTTGATAAAGGAGGCAAAAGTATACAATGCAGAAAGGACAGCCTCTTCAATAAGTGGTGCTGTGAAAACTGGACAGCTACATGTAAAAGAGTGAAATTAGTGAGAGATTTTAACAGACATTAATGTTGATTTTTTTCAAATTCTTTTCCTGTATCTATTGAAATGGTTTGTTAAAGCAACCTTTTATTACAGAGATAACATTTACTTGGTCATAATGTATTATTCTTTTAACATGTTGTTGGATTCAATTGTCAGTATTTTAAAGTATTTTTGCATCTATATTTATGAGCAATATTAGTTCATAAATTTCTTTTTTTGTCTTTGTGAGGTTGGGAGATTATGCTTTTTCTAGCCTCATAAAGCAAGTAGGGATGGATACCTCTTCCTGGTTGAGTCTGTGTGAGACTGGTCTTTCTTCTTAAGTATTTGATAAAATTCAACGGTGAAACCATCTGGGTCTGAAATTTTCTTTGTAGCAAAGTTTTTAATGATGAATTCTGTTTCATTAGTACATACAGAGCAATTACAAGTTCCAATTTCACAGAATGTGAGTTCTGCTCAGTTGCATTTCCAAGGAATATTTCCATTTCAACAGAGTTTTCCAATTAGTTGGTATTAAGTTGGACAAAATATCTTTTATCTTTTGACTATCTATAGGCTCTACAGTGATAATCCCTCTCTCATCCATTCTATTATAATTTGTTGGATTTCTTTTTCTTTTTTCTTTATCAATCTGAGTAGGTGCTTATAATGGTTTTTGTTTTGTTTTCATTGGTGCATTTAAAAAAAATCTGCTCAAAGAATCAACATGTGGCTCTGTTATTTGTCTGTATTCGGTATCCTATTTCTGTGGTTTGACTGTAGTTTACTTTTCTTTTTTTATATATTTTAAGGTGAAATTTTGGGTGATTAATTTTGAATATTCTAGAAATTTTTTTCTCCTCCATTGTTAGCAAATAAAAGCTATAAGATTTTCTCTAACGCCTACTGTGGCTATATATCACAAATTTTTATATGATTTTTTTCATTATCATCAGGTTTGAATTTTTTCTAATTTTCTTATGTGACCCAACAATTATATATATGAATAATGCTGAATTTCTAAATAATTGGTATTTCCCATGATATCCCCTTGTTATTGATTTCACTTGCACTTAATGTGGTCTGAAAAATGCTCTCTTTATTTCTAAGCCTTTTAAATTTATTGACTATCCTTTTTAAAGGAAAAATAGGTAGTTTCCCTGTTTCACATACTGTAAATATAAATCTGAATCTTTATTAGTGAATTATCACATAAACTTAACCTATATCCTCACTTTCTTAAAGGGCTCCTAAATTATGGCAACAAAAGACTAGCAAACTTGAAAATTACTACACTTTTAAGCGGTTACTACTTAATATGTTAGTATTTGGTGCAATGGAATTAACACACTGGTGGTGAGCATTAAGTTTTAATATTAATTAACATTAAGTCTATCCATTACTTCCTTCATAAAGTGTTATTTTGATGTAAATGTTAAAATGTTTCTTTATAACTTTAAACAAATAATCCAACCAAGTGTCTTTACATTTATATAGCTTAAAAATACTTCCAAAATAAAATGAAAGAAGACAAAAGAGGAGGGAAGAAGATTTGAGGGGAAGAAGGATGGGTCACCAAGCCCTATTTAGTCTAATTACTGTATTTTAAAGTAAAATATATATCATTTTGTGAATCAACAGTTTATATTTTTCTAAAGTCATAGAACACACACACATTTTTATTGCATAATACAATTCTCCCCATGAATTGTTTCCCAGTAATGCTTTACTTTGTCACTGAGAAAAGATGGGTCTATTTATATTCCATTTAATTCATTTTTGAAAAGAATCCTCTATCACCTTAATTCACAGAAAACAAAATCATACAGGTTCTCACCAGTATTCAAAAAAAAAACCAAAACATAAGAAGATAAGAAGAGTACTTTGAACAAACTGAAGACTTCCTGAATAAGCCATGAACAGGGAATTTCAGAGGAAAGCATAATGCTCACTGTATCAACAAAAATACATTTTGCCTCTGGCAAAGCTAAGGGCAGACATATCCATATAGACTTAAGAGTCCTAAATACTGTTTAGAAGAAATTTTTATTAGATTAAATGTCCGTAAAATAAATAAAGAAATTTTCAACTGTTTATATTTTAAATGGTGTTCAGTACTAGTGCAGGGTTATCTACTAAGAACATGGACAGCTCTGAATTTAGTCATAAAAATGTGGTAGTCTCATTCCATTTAATAACCAATATTTGTGTTCTGAAACAGTAATATTTTGAATAATTTTTTGAAGATGATCCTCTTATAAAGCAGGACTTTAAATCACTTATATTCCTTTTCTTAATATACGTAGCAGATTGCTTATTTGGCTTATGATTCATAAAAAATACTGAAGCTCCTGATTCACGCTCACATGGAAAGCTGCAATTACCTCCCCCTTGGCCTCCCTGCCTCTCCCAGATGTTTTCCTCATCAATTTATCATGGTGAAATAAAGAAGGCTTTCAACATGCAAACATAATCATGTATCTCTTCCCCCCTTCCCCCCACTACTTTCCAAGTTTTTACTTGCCATTGGCCTTAGATTATTATACATTTACATATAGACTACTATACATAACCTATGGGAACTCTACATGAACTAGCCTTCTGTTGTCTCTCTAGCTTCATATCTTGTCACTCTACTACCATCTACCTTCTAGCCTTCATGATTTTTACTCAGGGGACATAAATATTTTGTGGCTTGCAATTTCATGATCTTTCTTCCTTGTTTTGGGACATTTACATGTATCACATTTTCTCCTTGAATACTCTTCCTTACACCTCCTTTTCACCTGAAGACCTTTTACTTGTATTTTATGTCTTGTCTGGTATGCCATTTCATCTAATGAGACTTTTCTATTTAAAAATTCCTATTCTTTTTGTCAACATAGCATGTAATACACCATATCTCTCTCTGTGTACTTGTCTGTACTCCTTTCTGAATTTATGTGTTTTCTGAAGAATACTTACTACATTTACAATTGTATCCCCAGGAGCTAGTAAAGTAACTTGCACATAATAAAAATTTTTAATATGTATGAATTAAATTGAGTAGAGCTCATATAGTAAAAAAAACTATATCACGTTGCATTCTAAAATAATTTCTACATAGTCTTAATGTATAGTGTGTATACACACATACATACACAGTCTTTGCCATGCATTTATTAAAATTATTCTATTTTAATTAATATAATTAGTTCCATCTTAAATGTACATACCACTCATTTAAGATCTATTGATATTCTTCTCTGGAATAATTTTTGTACATTCAACCTTGTTTCACCTATGTTCTCCTTTAGACATACCCATCTAGACATGAGAAAATGTATACACACATTTTAAATACATTTTTGAAGAAATATGACATTTGATCATTTCATTAATCAATTTATTTTGAATATAATTTTTTAACTTTGAATTTTATTTATATATAGTACTGGCCATATGTGCTATCCACAGCCTTGAACTTGCTTTTCCACTTGTGCTGATCAGGGTTACTGTGTCAACAACACATCAGTCAGGTAAAACTGTTTTATCTCACAATGGCCTGATCCCACCTCACATTCTTATTAGTAGGTGAGCAATCCAACACTGGGTAAGGTCTGCTTCATAATGAAGAACTGATATCTAAGGACTAAAAAGCAGAAGTGCTATGAATACTTGGCCAACACATTGTAGTTATCCTTGTGGTAACTTTTCTGATACTTCCTGCTTAAAACCCCAAGGGTCAGAAGGATCTCAAGGACCTGATTTCACAGATTGTGTCTGTTCCAAAAATCAAGCCCACTTTTGCCCTTCTGCTCATAGATGGGTCTGTCCTCCCTGAACTTACCTTAGGATATTACTGTTTGACTGGTGTACCATTCCCAGTCTCCTAGGCTGTAGGTGACTAATCCAGGTATATTGAGCCCAACAGTAGTGTGGCCAGAATATTATGCCTATGGCCTGACATGAAAAAAAATGGATGAACTGGATTTTCTCCTTTGGGAATTTTATCTAAGAAATTCTAAATGATTGAGCCCAATTTTAGGGTTGACAAATTGGCAAATCTAAATGGATATGATATACAAAAAGTCAGAGAAACAATGATAGACAACCCTATGCGTAAGAAAAATGATAGGGTTAGTAAAGAGAAGAGAAGAGAGGAGGTGCAGAGAGAGATATAGAGATCACATGAAAATGAAAATGGTCCATGTCCAACCAATAACTGTCTATTGGTTATATTCATTATTTTCAAACTATAGAAATAAACAATGACTAATAAAAATAGGAAAATAATTTATTGAGGTAGAGCACAGAATTGATAGAGAAAATGAAAATGACTAAAATATAGAAATGAACATTTTGTTAAACTCTAACATCTAGTTCTTGGGAAAAGCAAAACTGATATATAATGGACTTAATGGTAAAAAAAAAAAAAAAAAAAAAAAAAAAAAACAGAATAAAACACTCCAAACAGAATTGATGATGGGAATTACATATTATGTATATTTTCACTTTTCTTTTACAGTGATTCTGTGCACTAGATTGGAAAATGTGCAGGTCTATTTGATTCTTAAGCAAAATAAATGTACAGATAATCTTTGGATGTGATATGAATAAATATATCAGCACCTAAACTATCACATGGAATTAGCTACCCAGCATCAAGGGTCCAGCCTGTTAGCACTGGGCTTTCTAAAAAATTAGAAAATGAGTTTCATATTGCCCAGAACAACAATCTCCATCCTCATAACCACTGTTTTTGTTTGTTTGTTTGTTTTTTAAGCTAACACTTAGATAATCCCCCAGAGTAGTTTTTATGAAGTCTGATTCCCCTGGGTGTGGGCTATACCTATACTGGCAGAATTTATGCTATACCATCTTAAACATTGGATTACTAAATAAAATTTATAAAAATAAATGTACAAATAGATTCATTGAAGTGAAGCCATATCTCAACAAATTTTTGAAACTATATCTCAACAAACACAATTTTTTGTCTTTTGAGAGAAAAGACAAATTACCTACAAAGACATGATTTCAAGACATTATTTCCCATTAACAAATATAGGTGCCAGAAAGCATGCAGTAATAGATTCAAATTGTTGGAAAAAAAAAACACAAAACCTCTTGATTTAGAACTTACATCTAAATTATCCATCATTTACAGGTAAAATCAAATATAGCTAAATTATTACTATAAAAAAAGAGTTTACCACTTGCAGAATGCCACTATAATAATAATCAAAGGTAACACTTTACAAAGAAAAATAAACCAAAATTAAAAACTCATGGCTTTTACCTAGAGTCCTTGGATCCATTATCAAATCTGCCACAAATGAAGAAACCAGGGTGACTTTACTAAAAAAAAAAAAAAAAAAAAAAAAAGCCCACTTGTTTTAAGAGATGGCAGGGATTTAAAACTTCATGAACATCTCCTTTGCCTAACAAGGATAACAGATGTGATTTTCAAGTAAGCATATACAGCTCCTAAGAGTTTGAAGATCTTGCAACAAGTAAAAGTTCATATATCCAGAAGCAGAACAAGGGCTGCTAATCACAGATCTTAAAACTTTCTTGTAACATGCTGCTATTTGTTAAGAAGAAGATTGTATCTTATTACTCACTAAATAGAAGTTGTCCTATGACTAACATAAGTATCTGAAAATATTTAAAATAAGTTTGACCCTGCTGCATTATTTCAAATATATATGGAACAACTAAATGACAGAATAATGTCAACCAAAAAAAAAAAATTGTTGCCAAAATTCAAGCTAATATGTTATTATCTCTGGGCAGACAAAATCAGAGTTGCTTTATTGATTTCAAGCAGTTATTTTTAAAATCAATTTGAAATTATTTGCCTAAATGGGAAGTGTCTGGGTGAAATATAATGCGTAGAAATGTAGAGCATGCAATGTAGCACACACGGAGTAGTGCATGGAAAAAGTACGTCTTCGCTACAAAAAAAACCTGTTAATTCTCCCTCAAAGTAGGGTCAGTAAGAAATGTATATTTGTTAACTCTTCCTTCTGTAGAAATTTAAATTTATTCGAAAGCATTTTCTCAATGGGTAGAATCTGTGGTCTAACTTTTCTGAGCACTTAGCACTAGACTAGAGTAGAATACACCCCTGTGAGCGTCATAATGGGAAACCAGAAGTGACAATACAAAGTTATTTATTTCACTGTGTTTTCTTACTAAGTAATAAAATTCTGCAAAGGATATGTGGCCACTACAGACATGTGTACCCTGATGGTTATTCTCATACAGACTGAAAGATTTCACTTACATAAAAAATTAAATTTGTTATAAAAGTCAATCTTTAATTTCATGTATCGTGGTTAATTTGGAGCAGATCAATCATATATTTCAGAATCAATATCATTAATAAAAGAAAAAGATATAAAATTCTGTTTCATGTGTTATAAAAAATGAGAAATTATTGCAAATAGGAATAGGAAAACTAAGGAAACTATAGATAATCTTTGTAATTTATTTTAGGTGACATAATTAATATTGTTGAACTACTAGACATATAATGAGATTTAGTAAAATATAATAATTTCATATCAGTAATACAACTACCTCTCAATTTTGTTGATAAGTCAAAACGTTTGATTTTGTGATATATTTTAAATGATTGTTTTAGTTTGGCACATTTGAAAAAGAAGCATAAAATTGAAATTTCCTGAAGTGCATTCAAAAACTCTCTCAGACTTATAAATCATGGAGCTTGAGATTGGTTCATTTCACATTGGAGCATTCATAAAGTTAATTCCTTTTTATTTTCTGAAGATTGTTTTGACCTAGAAAATCTGACTTGCTTGCCTGTTTGAAATGCACTTTAATATTTGAATTAAATGTTCAGAAACCAGATTTTTTTCCAAAACCCCTACTACAACACTTATTCAAATATATATATATGTATATATATATATGATCATATTCTCACTGTCATTTCATTTAAATGAGAGTAGTCCATATGATACTTTTTTTCTTTTATTGAAGTATAGTTGATTTACTCTATATAATACTTTTAAGCTGCCTGTCAACTGAAAAATCTTGAGACTGTTTTCTGTCCAGCATTGCCTGTAGATATTTCTTCAGTCTTTTCATTAGTTTTTCTTTCTCTCTCCTCTCTTCCCTTTATTTTTTACTCCATTTTCAAAATATTTTTCTATGAAACGATTTGGTGTCTGTGCTATGTATCTGGTGTAACCTATACTGTGCAGTGCCTTCAGCAAATTTCCTTTCTAAGTCTTTCGAAAAAGCAGCAGAGAAGGTAACAAGAACTTTATTGTTTACAATTTCTTTTCTGCTACTGAGGATTTGGGAAAACATCATGCATAAAACATTTTGTCTGACCACCCTGACTATGCCCCTTGGTATATTTTAGGGACTTACTCTCAAAGCTACCATATGGCCTGATGTTTTGCTAGCATATCTAAATAAAGGCTTGGAAGTTCTTTGCTGTGTGCCCCCAGTCTCTAAGACAAAATTTGTGGATTGTTTTTAAAAGTCAATTTTAAAACTCTAGCCATTGGTAAAAAACTAAACTAAAAAGAGCTTGAGAAGAGTTGAACATGACAAAATAATAGTTCAAGGAGATTTAGAGATACTGTCAGAAGTTATGCTGAAGTTAGAAGAAACAATTTAAAGGTTATTCCAAGGAACTTGCAGATCTCATTTTAATGCTAATGAACCAAGAATTATTAGGCTAAGAGAGTTAATCTGTATTCAGAGCATTCAAATAAATTAAATGAAAAAGGTGCAGATCTAATGCAATTTGCAAATGCTGGTTTCAATAATTGTCACATCAGCTGAGTATTTATCTAATCAGCCCTGCTAAATTTACCTTTCTCACTAATATTGCTTTTCTCTTTTGTCACATCATTTTAATGGCATTTTAGTCAAACTGAGGATTTCCCCCTGAATCAGTGAGAAATAAGACTATAATGTCCTTATTTGTAGAGGGATTTATTAAGTGGGAAAAACTAGTGTGTGGTCATTTTTAAATACATGCTTCTCTTGTCAAGACCCATTCCTCTGAAGTACTTAGGAGTGTTAGCTTTTTTCTTTCTTCTTCATTCTGGAATCTTGTTTAAAATCTATATTTACACAGTATTTTCAAAAACTTCATGAGTTTATAACAACATTATATAGTTTTTAATCAAAATGATTTCTGTAGTACCTTTTTTGTGTGTATTTCACTATGGTTTCCCTACCAGTTTTCCATGTATCCTCTCTTCCCTTTCAGTGCCATCAATCTTGTGTTGTTTTTTTTCCCCCAAATTAATTAATAATAAAAGGATGTATTCAAACATTGGAATATGAAGTAATGCCTCTCAACATTTTTCAAATGTTTCACTCAAACAACATCCGTCCCATACATGAGTAAGAGTATGAGATTTCTCGTGATGTGAAGCAACCAGTCCAGGACTCTGGTGATCCCAGACCCTCCAAGCCACTCAGAAAGACAAAGAAGCAGTATATTGGCATAAATGTAATCCACTTAGAGCACACTGAGTGAAATGTAAAAACAAGCTTTCCTAATGCTTTCTGCTGTAGATTAAATGTGGACTTTGACTTGAGATTTCTTAAGATTTCTATGCCTATTGCTTTGCTTTCTTTCATAACCAGGAAAAAAATGATTCAGTTTGTCACTGGTTGATTCATTTATAGCATCCACAATGTTTTTTTAAAAGAGTTAGGTTAATTTTATAATCTTCTACATGGTATGTTTCAATGAAGACTTCTCGGAGAGGTTCTTAATGTCAATTAAATTTCACAGACAATATTGGGAATAATAAATGTGAGAAAGGAAGTCATTTTAGGATTAGGGATAAGACCCTACTTATATGACTAGAAAATAATTTTCAGTTTGGAGGTTATAATGAACATTAATTTTTTTAATAAAATTGACCTTTTTAAAAAAGAAGAGGCATGCCTTCTCCTTTAGCAAGAATATTTCATTAATAATTGTCAACCTGCAATTAGAAGAAGAGCAAGCTTTCAATTCTTATAACTTTTCTCTAAAATGTTGGCACATGAAAAGAAGTGCCCTGGACAGATGGGAAATTAGCATGTCATAAAAATCTATAATAGATTGGCTCTTGCTGTCAATCTCATGAAAGTAATTACATCACGATGACTTTTCCTGGAAATTACGATGGACTTAACAAGGGAAATATGCATATAAGGCAAACAACAATACAAATAAATATTTCCTTTCAATACAATTTTCTAATCTCTTTTTAATTGTTTGCTAGGATGGAGACTTTTAAATTATTTTTGGAGGGTAACATCATGCAAAATTTTTACTTTTTTAGAGGAAGATGTGTACTTGATGAGGTGGAGGGTGTTCGGTCAGCACACTGCTCAAGGGTCAGTCTTCAGATGATGTTCTCTGATACCCCTGGGGTCAAATGCAGAGGCTTTTCCCTTCCACAGCATTTCCCTTAAAAGTGTCTAGTGTCCTGGTCATCGAAACAAAGGTGGCCTATAGAGCGTTTGTTTGATAAGGCAACAAATTGCGGGGTCAAAAGTGGCATCAGAACTCCTTGCACAATTAGTGGGTGACATGCTTGCTGCTTGTCCATAGGAAAATCCTTATTAGCTTGCAAAGAGAAGGCAGCTAAATTATTGTTAGCGTAGGTGTTGCACTCACAGGAATGGAGACTCATGCTCTCTGCCAACAGACTGGGTTCCAACAGGCCTCCCTAATTCTGGGGAAGGGTGCAAAGAACTTGGTGATCTCTTACTTTTGCCTCTTCTCCCATGTTAAAGAGGTTCCTCTTTCCTCATTTCCTCCAGCCCAGCGTTTGTCAACCTCGATACTATTGCATTTTGGATTGGATAATTGTATGTGGTAGAAGCCATCATGTGCATTTTAGAATATGGCAGATATAGCCTCTACCCTCTAGAGGCCAACAGCACCCCTCCACCCTCAGTTATGGCAACCAGAAATGAGTCCAGGTATTGCCAAATATCCCTAGACAGGGGATTTCAGACAGTGTTTAATATTCACTGCGTTGATCATAGTATTTTTTCTAACGGCATGAAATATAAAGCAATTCATCTGACATCTGTACTATACTGGTTCCACAGAAACAACAGTTACCTTGAGGAAGTGAGTGACTTAGGTCTAGCTGCCTGGAGTTGGGTGGAAGATAGAGGCTTGGGAATTCAAGTGAAAAAATGCAATATAAAAGGAGAATGACCTAATATTTCAAAGGTTTCTTCACCACCTCCATGTTTGCATGTGAAAAGAATATGTCCCCGATAATCTCAAATGAATGAATCCACTAACTGAACTACAAAACTAGATTTGCTTTACAAAATTTGTTTTGATATAACCTGGATTTTTGAGAACTGTGATCTTTCTAGTAATGAAAACATTTTGTATAGTTTGAGAGTGAAACCATAAAAAGTACAGGTGTGTTCAATCTAGTTCAGACTAGCCAATTAGTAATCTCTTCACAATATTTTGGGGATGACAAAAGAATATAAATACAAATCTATATATATATATGTATAGATTTAAATGTATAGAATGTGTATATGTATGTATGTCATATATATATCATATATATATAATTTTTAAACATGCCACTCTTTTTTTTTACATCATTGACATGAGTAAAATCACTAAGCTTGGCATATTCTGTGTTCTTCTGTGTAGAACTACTTCAAATACATCTCATATCATGTCCACAGTTCACCTATCAAAACAGATGTGGCAGGGGATGTTATCTGTGAATATACATTGTCTTCTTCAGCATTATTAACTTTTTATATCATCTACCTACATCAACACATATTTCAACTCCTACTTCCACATTCCCTGTAGGTATCTGTGTCAACAATGTGCTTCCAAGTTGATTAGACATAGTTAAAATCCTATTCACTTCTCATCAAGAATTAAGTATGCAACAGTGTCTTCTATGTAAGATGGCCCTAGATGCAGATAACATCTTCAAATTTTTTTTAATGTAAAATAAATGGACTCATAACAGACTTTTTAAAAAGAATTTATGATTTATTATCTAAATACATCTTTTGGCAACATTAAATAAGATATTCTGAAATAATTATGATTGGAAGTATATATTCATATTCATGTATATATGCCATGAGAATAATGTTATGTTTAAAAGAAAACATTTAAACAGCTTATAATAAATATGGCATTTTTTTGTTATCTTTAAAACACGTTGTCTCCTCAGAAGTATAAGAAATGTTATAAAATCATTATGATCACTGCAAGGAAATTCCCACTTCTTAGTTAAGCCTGAGCTCCCATATGTCCCTTTTACAGCATCTCAGAGGGTGTTGATGGAGTGAAGGACTGTGTTCCTCACTCATTTTCACATTTCACATTTTCATATTATCCCCCTGCCATTTGAAACACTCTATCTTGGGCTCTCAGGACCTCCTCTTCTCTTCATGTTTTCAAAGGCATATTTAAAGTGTTTTTTTTCTTTTTTTTTTCCTTTACTACTGAACATATGGGAAAGTTTTCATTTAATTTTTTTTCTACTCACTCAATATTAACTTTGGAAACTTTGGTTTTTAAATTGTTTTTCATAAATATCATACTTTGTTTGTTTAGATTAGGAATAAGTTAAAAAGAAAATAAAGCTAGCCCATGACATCTAATGACTATCTTTCAGGGAATATTTGATTTAGAAAGTCAAAAAATATAAGTCCTGATATTTCTAGAATTCATTCACCCATTCATTCATTTATTGCCAAAAATTCACTATGTATATTATGATTTCTGGAGTCAGTAATTATACTAGAAACTCGGGGGATTGTGTTTCTGCCCTAGAGGAGTTAAAAAAAATATATATATATATATATATATATATACACATATATGCAGATATATATAATCATATGGTGAATGTTATACAAAGGAATAACTATACACATATATTGTTTTCTCTAATATCCATTAAACTTATGCAACGTGCAAGGTACACATTAGGTTTATGAAAAAATAGCTTTCCTGAATTTATTTGAGAGACATTTTAAAACGTCCTAATAGGAGAGAGAGAAACTTTAAATGCTTTAAAACTGATTTTGGTAATTTTTTTTTTTTAGGTTTCATTCATGAAAATATGTTCTTTATAAGGTGCATGAGAATAAACCTGTCACTGGCCATGTGATTCATTGTTCAAAGTGTCATCCTAACTTCCTGGTAGAGAGGGTAGAGCAAATACCAGGCAGGCATTTCTCTAAATAAATTAGAGTGATCACAGTTTACTCCTTCTCCCTGGCAAAAGAGGATTAAGTAAACTATTAAAGATAAGACCCACAATTTAGGTAAGTTCAGATAATAAACTACATAAATATTTTGTGTATGCTTAAATACTGTGTATATTATATAGATATACACAAGCAGTAGATATGATCTCAACATCATGAAAGCAAACAATAAAACTCTCTCAGAGTTTCACTGCTTCATTGCATTGCTACCTAAATGTGTTTCTAATTAAACCCCAATTTTATACAAAAGCCTAATTCCATATTCTGTTTGATTTCCAGACTTTTAAAGGAATAGAATGGGTCAAGCTAAGGGCATGTTTGCAGTTTTCCTTTGAAGAAAATAATGTTAAGCTATGAAAATATTTAAGTAATGTGGTAAACCAGTGGAACTGCCCTCACTTAGTAAGACTCAGCTAATTAAGGCAATCGTGAAGGTCACCAACACAGATTTCAAGTTCATACGAAAATACAGATATGCAGTACTAGAAATGTTCACAGTTTCATTAGAACCATGAAATGTGAACCTACAAACACCTCCACAGTCAATAACGGGTAATAGATACATCTGAAAAAGCCACCTTCCTGAAAACACCATCTCATTGTTTCCTTGACTATATAAGTCTTGTGATGGTTAATTTTATGTGTCAGCTGGACTGGGTCATGGGGTGCCTGGATGGTTGGATAGTTGGATAAACATTATTTCTGAGTGTGCTGTGAGCGTGTTTCCAGACAAGATTAACATTTGAGTGAAGGCCTGAACACAAGGCTGAGTAAGGGAGAATTCTCTCTCTGCCTGATTGTCTTTGAGCTGGAACATTGGTCTTCTGCCTTTGGATTTGGCCTTGGGCTGGAACTTACATCATCAGTTATTCTGGTTCTCAGGCTTTTGGACTCAAGCTTGGAGTTATCAGCCTCCATAATCACATGAGCTAATTTCTTATAATAAATCTCTCTTCCTTCCTCCTTCCCTCCCTTCCTCCCTTCCTTCCTTCCTTTCTTTTTCAAATTTTATCCAGCTCCAATAGAAGTCAAGATAGAGTAATCCCCTTCTGGTCACCCTCTATCTCAAGTTAATTTTTTTTTTCCTTAGCCCATCATTCACTAAGTAAGCTGAATTTTTGAGGCCTGGCTTTGTACAGTCATTTCAGTCCCAACACTGCCAGTTGAATGAGTGCAAGATCTCCTTTTCCCTACATGGCCATTAAAACCAGTGCCTTTAATGCAGTCCCAGGGTTATTTCCAGCTTTCTCCCCTGGATACCTTCCTTCTTCTACATTAATTCATTTAAAACTTTAATGTTAAATTTAATTGAATTATCATCCATCCCTTCAGTTCATACTTGATTGTTAAAATTCAGGCAGCCCACGTGATAAAGCAGAGCATGGTATCTTTAATTTCTTTCCTCTTTCCCACTCATTCTATTTCTTCTGCATCTATTTATCTTCTCCAGTGTTGAAGTGTGGGAAGAGGGACTGGGGAAAAGATAGAGATATTTGGTGTACATTTTTTGTAATCTGTAGCAACATCTTCAAGAAATTTCTTTGATTTTGCAGTCAAAGTGTAAGGTAAAAGATTGGAAAAATGCATTAACCAGCTTTAATAAAATGTACACTTCTCATTTATAACATATATTACAGTACTCAAAAACTGTGTGCAATAAAACTCTTACAGTATTGTATGTAAAAATCAATGTATTTACTGCAATAATCTGAAGAAAATAAAATCAAAGGGAGGATAAATTTCATATTTTCTAATGTTCCTAAGTAGTTAAAAACCTTGGGCAAGTCAATAAACTTTTCAATCTCAATTTCCTTTCCTATTAAAAAGAAAATTTAGATCAGATGATCACTAATACTCTATCAGTATAGAATTATAATTTTGTTGCCATTAATTACCTTTATTCTTACAGTGAAAATATTTCCTTCATATTTTATACTAGTATGAAAAATAAGACCTGAACTTCTTCAATAACCAACTTAATTTGAATAGCTAGCAGGTATAACCATGTAATAAATAGACACTAAATGAAATTTGAGTCCATTTTTCTATTTTCTCTCTAGTAGAGATAATCGAAAATACTATATGCCTAGCAATCAAGAGCAAACTAAATGTTATCCATATATTAAATTGGTAATATTGCCTGAATTTTAAAGTGCAATTATAATGAAAAGAATATTTTGGGCTGTACAAATTGATTTAATGGAAGCAGATTGCACCCCACACACACCCTTACAAATAATCTTAAAGTCTTGTTTTTCTTTTGACATTAGCAGAGTTGATTCTTCTTTTAATATTAAAATCCTCATTAAATAAACACTGAATCAAGTTAAGAATTTATTAAAATTAAAGGAAAGAGTGGGGTAAAGTTATGCATCTAAGAAACCATTTCAAATGTTTTAACTATCTGAAACTAAGTGAGAGCTCTTGCTATTTACATATGATATTTTTAATGCTTCTAATATAATTGCCAATTTTAACAATTCAGCAGATTGAATGCCAAAGACCTTGTTTCATCTATCTTTTGTTAAAAAAAATTCCAGAACCTGAAACTGAAAATATTTAAGAGAAAAGTGAATCCAACTATATAGTTATATATATTAATCTTAGGTTAGTCATTAACTAAAGAAGTTTTTTAATTTGGTAAAATTCTTCCCCAATAAGTACTCTGATCTTTTTTAAGTGTGTACTCTCAAATACTCTCCATCTACTATGTGTATTTTGTTTTTCATATGAGTTTCTAAATATTTCAAACACTATGATATTGTGAATTAAGTTATGGACATGTTAAAAGTTTTAACATGTCCATAACCATATTTTACTGAGATCGTAATGAAATGGGAAACAAGAAAAAAAAAAAAGGAAAAACAAAATAAGAATGAGATAGGAAAAATGAAAAAAACAGAGTATTTGGTTTCCTGTCTAAAATAGAATTGCAATAAAATTAAGTGTATTATAGATATTTTTATTTTGGCATTGCTTATTATCAAGGAGTATCAAGTCAGTATTTTGAGATTTGCCAATAAATAAAAGAACTAGGAGTTGAGAAACATAAATAACGTTCGTAAATTTTTGTCCCTGAATAAAACATGAGTTAAACAAAGAATCTGATAATTATTTCTCAAATGAGTATGATATCAAAATCAGACATAATATCATGAACTATGCATAGAAATTGATTTTTGGTTCCCAGATTCATCCTGTCATTTTTTACTTCTGTCCACATAGAGATACCCATCAATCTCATAGTATAGCTCTTCAGATCCTTTGCCTTGATGTGATTCTGTGCCATGCTTGGCCATGAGAGTCCCTCTGTGAGTCTATTTATAATCCTCCCTCTGCTAAGCACAGCTACCACAGAGCCATTTAATCTGTTTTCTTCTCACCTTCCTGACTTTCTGTTTGTATTTATTTCTATTGCTGCTATAACAAATTATACAAACTTAGCAACTTAGAACTACACAAATATATCTTTTCACAATTCTGGAGATCAGAAGTCAAGAAATGATCTCACTGGGCTTAAGTCAAGGTATCAGCAGGATCCAGGACAAAACCATTTTCTTGTCTTTTCCAGCTTCTAGGGACCACCCACATTCAGTGGCTCATGGTTTCCTTCTGATTTCAAATCAGCAAAGATCTGCTGAGTCTTTCTCACATCCCTCTCACCATCCTGCATCCCTCTTTCTCTTATAAGAACCCTTATGATTACCTGGAGCCCACCGAGATAATACAGGATAATCATCCCATCTCAAGATTCTTATCTTAATCATATCTGCAAAGTGCCTTTTGATAGATAAAGTAGACACATTCACAGATTCTGGGAAGTAGGAGGACACCTGGGGTTGGAGCATTATTCTGCTACCAAATCTCTGTGCTGGAAACCACCAGTATTTTGTTTTCACCAACTCTCTCAAATTCATAAAGGAATCCCCATTCCCAGCCCTAATCCTTCTCCCTTAACGGCTCTGTGCATGCTGTATGTATCTGAAATCCAACCCCCCCCTTTTTTTTTTTTTTTGCGGTACGCGGGCCTCTCACTGCTGTGGCCTCTCCCGTTGTGGAGCACAGACTCCGGACGCGCAGGCTCAGCGGCCATGGCTCACGGGCCCAGCCGCTCCGCGGCATGTGGGATCTTCCCGGACCGGGGCACGAACCCGTGTCCCCTGCATCGGCAGGCGGACTCTCAACCACTGCGCCACCAGGGAAACCCCCACCCCCTTTTTTAAACTAACTAGTACAACCTTATAAACACCCCTAGGAATTTAGGATTTAGAAATCAAACCCCCAAACTTACAACCTGTGGAGTTTTGTTCTTTTTTATATCTTTCACTTGAAAATGAACAAAGAAACAGGAAATTCAGGGAAAATAATAGAAAAGTTAAAAATATTAATATGCAGTTAACATGAGGTTAATATTTTAAAAATCATAGAGTCATATATGTTAATATTTAGGAAACCTAAATATGCTTGCCTTAGGAAAAAAGTTATGTAACATCAATACATAAAAAATAATAAAATCTATCAGGATTGTTTTAACATCAATTATGGTAAAAAGATGTTCTCATTAGTTAAAGCAGAATTAAAAGTAGAGCACTTCACACTGTGCAGATAATGAATATGGGTTATCAAGTCCCTTAAATAAATTTACTTTATTATACAAATCATGCACCTCAATTATTAATTTGGCCTGTTGTCTTTAGATAATCATTTAATTCCCATGTGTGCAATTTTCCTCAGTTAAAATATGTGATAAATATGATAGAGATGGAATTTTCTAAATGTTGGTGTATTGAAGTATGTACTCCTGTGCTAATTCTTTTTAGACACGTTATGCAGTTTCATGCATTTTTTGAAGAATAAATTGTTTCGATTGCCTGAAATCACTAATCCTTGTTGTTATAGGGACCCAGTACTAGAACTGAGCCCAGTGCTAGCACAAACTAAATCCCCAAAGCTATTTTTATTTAGTAATTTAAATTCCATTGAAATAGTGTATGTAGGTCACCAGAAGTAAGAAATGTCTACACGATTATATCAGAATAACATATTTTTAATAGTGTCTACCAAATAATCTCTCTTTATTTTATGCAAGCTAATGAAATATTTTGTATTCAGCACTTGGGGTCATGTCATTTGATTAGTGGTGCTATGGGAGTTCTTAAATATTTAAGAACTAAACCTACTGCTTGTCAGCTAACCTTAGATTATCTTCCTCATAATACGTGTCATTCCAGTGCAAATGAATTACACACAAACCAAAGACTGGAAGGCACACAGAAAGGCAACAATAAATCAGGTCATCCCATTGGAGAATACATAGTAATTGGAGAATTTGCTAAAACTATGTAATTGGAGCAAGATGTGGAAATTTTCTAATTGTTAACAATAAACTGTAATATCTTTTATTTGCCCACAAATAACACTTTCAGTTAAAAGACAAAGCTTTAAAATGTCAAAATATTTCTAAAGCTGTTTGGTCAAAAACATATGTTAAAATATATATATTAAAAATTTAAACCTAGGTACACTTCATACTAAAACAGTATTCTTGTCATTTAAATTCTATTGTAATTCTTAACCCAGGGCACTCATGAATGATATCTGAAACAAAGCTATAGCTATGAAAAGAGTAGTTAAAAGCAAAGACTAACTTAAAGAAGCATAGCTTTTCTGAGGTCATTTTTCTGTCTCTTTATGTGTGTCCTTATGTAATATGGAGAGCCTTTCCTCACTTAGGCCATCTGCCCCTTTGTCAAATACACTTGAAATTGTTGGTGGAATTAAAATGATTTAGTATGATAATCTCTCTGAAGTGAACTTTAAATGTTAGTTTCACACAAAAAAATGATTTTTAAAGTATAACAAATTTCTGACTGCCATTAAATATGAAATCTGAAGTAGAATAATTTGAGAGGTTTATTTTGTCAATTTCACCAACTGTAACTGATTTTTTTTCTTTTTTTCTTTTTTTAATGAGAGGCAGTTTTGGGCTGGGATTGCCTTCGAAGAATAATCGTGCCAATATCCTCCCAAGTCTACATTTCATGATATCACATTGAAATCTTCAAATCAGTCATTTCGGGGGTATTTAGAATACATAAATCAGTAAATGCTACAAATCAGGGTTCCTCTCCACTGCACCCAACTGATTATTGACCATTTACCAACATATCCCTGTGATGCTGACACTAGTGATTTCTGTTTGGCCTGAGCTATATGTCCCCAATTACTAAGGTGAAATGCTTCAAAATAAAGCAGGCTCTTGTACTTTTTGAAATAATATAGTTTGTTGCGTGTGGTTAACTTACTTCCTGCCTAAAGATGCCTAAGCTAAATGCTGATTTTACACTTTTTGTATTCCATTACCACACTCGACAACTTGAACATATTTTCCTAAAAGAATCTAATTAATGGTTAAGAGGAGAGAGCCATTAAATTTAGATTGCTTATTAGTAAGTACATAATGAAAGAATCGGCCAGATCCAAGGTGGAAATGAGGTCAAATGCAGAATTTTTGATTGGATGTTTATTTAACAAATTTTAGTTGAACGCAAATGAATAAAAATACACACTCTGCTATCCAGGGTGGTGGTAAGAAAATAAGTTATTATATTGAAAAGACAAACACCTAAACCAATATTTATAGAATGCTGTAATAACTACTTTCTTAAATGTCCAGAGTATTCTGAAAAACCTAGAGACCCATCTGAGGTTTGAAGTCATAGATCTAACCACCATTCTTTTTAACTATTTATTTTCATTGGTATATAACTGACACACAGCATAGTGTAAATTTATGGGTGTATACAAGGCTTTGATTTGATACATTTATATATTGCAATATGCTTACCACTGCAGTGTTAGCTCACACCTCTATCATGTCAGTAATTATCATGTCCTTTTTGTGATGGGAACAAACAATTAAGATCTACTCTCTTAGCAACTTTGAAGTTTATAATACAGTATTGTTTTCTATAATCATTTTGCTGTGTATTATCTCTCCAGGATTTATTTATCTACTATGCATATATGTACCCTTAACCCACATGTCTCCAATTTCTCCACCCTCTAGCCCATGGTAACTACCATTCTACATTCTGTTTTCACGAGTCTGGCTTTTTTAGATTCTACATATAAGTGATACCATAAAGTATTTTTCTTTTTCTGTCTGACTTATCTCTCTTAGCATAATGTCCTCAAGATCCATTCATGTTTTTGCAAATGGCAGGATTTCCTTCTTTCTCGTGGCTGAATAATATCCACATCTTTATCCATTTATCCAATGAGGGATACTTAGGTTGTTTCTGAATCTTGACTGTCGTGAGTAATGTTGCCATGAATATGGGAATGCGTGTATCTCTTTGATATCCTGTTTCCATTTCCTTTGGATACATATCCAGAAATGGGATTGCTGGATTATATAGTAGTTCTATTTTTAATTTTCTGAGGAACCTCCATATCATTTTCCATAGTGGCTCAACCAATTTACATTCTCAACACTGTACAAAGATTCCCTTATCTTCACATCTTGCCAACATTTGTTATCTCTTGGCTTCGTGATGATAGCCATTCTAACAGGTGTGAGGTGATATCTCATATTGGTTTTAATTTGCATTTCCCAGTTGACTAGCAGTGTTGAGCATCTTTTCATTTGGATGTCTTCTTGGAAATATATCTATTCATTTCTTCTGCACATTTTTAAATCAACGAAAAATCACAAGGCATGCTAAAAGACAAGAAAAAACAGTCTGAAGAGACAAAGCAGTCAATGGTATCTGACTCAGAAATGACACAGATTTTGGAATTAATAGAGAATTTAAAATAATTATGATTAATATATTAAGGGCTATAATGGAAAAAATAGACAACATGAAATACATATGGGAAATGTAAGTAGAATGCAATTCTAAGAAACAATCAGAAGGAAATACTAACAATTAAAAACATATAATAAATTGGGACTTCCCTGGTGGTCCAGTGGTTAAGACTCTGTGTTTCCACTGCAAGGGGAGTGGCTTTGATCCCTAGTCAGGGAACTAAGATTCTACATGCTGCATGGAGAGGCCAAAAAAAACCTCCCAAATCACAAAAACATATAATAAATGAAGAATACCTGAAACGGGCTCATTAGTAGACTGTACATGGCTTGAAGACATGTGAATAGAAATTTCCCACTGAAATGTAAAGAGAAAAAAAAGAATGAATAAAAAACCAACATCATATCAAAGAACTGTTGGAAAATTTCAGAATGTATAACATGTAATTGGAATATCTAGATCAACAATTCATGTGAAATTGATTTTATTATGGAGAGAGCTAGGGATCAGGTTTTATTTTTATTTGAATATCCAGCTGATCTGGAACCAGAACTAGTTGTTCAAAAGGTCATTATTACAGGCTGAATTGTTACCCCCATCCTCAAATTAACGTGTTGAAGCCCTAACCCCAGTACTTCAGAATATGACCGTATTAGGATATAGGGCCTTTAACAAAGTGGATAAGTTAAAATGAGGCTGTTAGTGTGGGCCCTAACCCAATCTGATTAGTGTCTTTATAAGAAGAGGAAATTTGGACACTCGAATGGACACCAGGGATGTATGTACATAGAGAAAAGACCATGTGAGGACACAGTGAGAAGGTAGCCATCTGCAAGTCACAGAGGGAGGCCTCAGAACAAACCAAACCTGCCAGCACCTTGATCTTGGACTACTAGCCTCCAGAACTGTGAGAAAATAAATGTCTCTTGTATAAGCTACCCAGTCTATGGTATTTTGTTATGACGGCTGTAGCAGACTAAAACAGACATTTTCCTCCTGCTGCTCTATATTGCCACCACTTCCATATATCAATATTTTACACCAATGTTTTGTTCCAATCATTTTGTTTCAAATATCAAAATCCACATTTTACATGAGTTCAGCAGTGTAAGAAATCTTGATAACTGTAGAACAAATACTCCTACTTTCTTCTTCAAAATTGATTTTGCTATTCATGGCATTCTCAGTTTTATACAAATTTTAAGATGTGAATGTCAGAATACAAGCATTTTGCTAGATTTTTATTTTACATTTTAATTGAGCTTGCATTGAGCCTACAAAGCAATATGAGGAGAATTGACATCTTTACAATATTGAGCCTCAATACAGTATTCATCATATGTAACATAACTTTTTAGATTTATTCCTATATATTCAATATTTTCAATTACTGTATAATTAATATATAGTCATTTGTTGCTTTGCTGCAAAATTAAGACTGATTTATCAATTTTTGTATATTGACCTTAGATTTTTATATATTGACTAGCAAACATCTAAACTGGATGATAAATTCTAATAATTATAATAGATTATTTTCAATTTTTATGTATACAATCATATTAATTAGCAAATACGGTTTTATTTTTTCTTTTCCAGTTTATATAATTCTTTTTCTTGCTTTGCATTACATTTATCACATTTTAACAATCCTCATACAATGTTGATTAGAAGTATTAATAGCAGGCATCTTTTTTAGATTTTTGTAGTTAGAGAACATTTGTATGATGCATGATGTAGGTAGACTTTTTAAGATGGCCTTTATAATGTAAAGGGACTTTCCTTCTATTCCTATATTGCCATGAGTTTCATCACTAATAAATTTTGAGTTGATTTTGTTATTGTAATACTGGTTCTAAATTTTCCATCTGAATTTTTTATGATTTGTAGTTCCTTTTTCAAAATTTTAATCTCCTCTTTTATCTTTTCTAATCATATTAGACATATTTATTTTAAAATTGTGTTTGAAAGCTCCAATATCTGTCACATCTATGAGTCTTCCATTTTTATTGTTTCTCTTAGTTTTCAGTTGCATTGTCCTGTCTCCTTGTGCCCAGGCTATTATTAGTATGTACCAAAAATTATATGTAAAAATTGTAGTAACCTTGTGAGACCTAAGATGATGTTATCTTCTATTAGGGTCACTAGTGAACTATCTTTCCTGGTTCATGGATATTGTAATAAATTAAGTTGAATTTCAGTCCCTGGGGAGGCCAGCTTATTTCCACTTCTCTTGTACTTCTTGTCCCAATACAAAACTATGAGAGACAACGTCGACTCTGATTTATCTAGTAGCCCTTTGTAACTGTTGAATTATTTTCTTAGCTTCTCTCATTCAATGTCACCTCTTTTGGAATTAGTCGATACCTTGATTGAAAAGAAATTTCAAATGCTTGCTTCTTTGCCTTGGCTTTTACTTAGTCTTTAAGATCACATCTCCATAATTTTGAGCTATAATTATAGCTATGTGAAAGTAACTCTTTTTTTTTCCTCAAGTTTTTTATAGCTATTCTTTCTGGGGGGCTGCTGCGCCATGTGGCATGTGGGATCTTAGTTCCCTGACCAGGAATCGAACCTGCACGTCCTGAAGTGGAAGTGTGGGGTCTTAACCACTGGGCTGCCAGGGAAGTCCCTAGCTATTCTGGATTTCACAGAATTGGTTTGCTTTACTGCAACAAAACATAGTACAACTTAATGCAACTGAAACTCTAAACACATTTTTCCCTTTTATCTTTTGTGCTAAATTATATTCATAACAAGGTATTTCACCAAATGCAAGCATCTCTTTGTTTTCTATATAGAGTCCCTCTCTATAAAGCATAGATGTGAGTAGTTGGGGTGGAACGTTGGTACCTACATCATACTATATTCTCGTCACTTCCTTAACCCATTTCAGGGCCCAGATGTCTATACCCGACACTGCCACCTGATACAACTGTCCCTAACATGCAAGATTATACAAAGGCATATAGACAGACTATCAAGACTCCAACTGCTAAATCTGGGACTGAATTCTATTTTCACTTAGTATTGATTCTTGCTATAAATTTTTGTAAATGACACCATCATTTACGTAAGTTTCAGGCCAAAAATCTAGCAGTCTTAGACTCTTCAGTTTCTTTCACACCCTATATACAACCCATTAGCAAATCTGTCAATTTTAATTTCAAAATATATCCTAAAATCCTACAAATTTTAATTTTATGCAATATTTAAACTACTTTTGAATACTTCTTATTTCTCAACTTGACTACTCAAAGCACTTTCTTAATGATCTTCAAACTTTTCTTCTTACCCCTCTGGATTATATTCTCTATAGGTTCCACATACGAATCACATAACCACTCTTCTGCTATAAAAAAAAAAAGCTTTATATTTTACTTAGAATAAAATACAAAGTCCTTATTTCAGCCTAAAGTACCTTATGGTTGCTCCCCATGCATGCATCTTTGGACTCACTTCATACTAACTTCATCCTTCAAATTCCACTATTGACCAAAAGTCATTAGCTTGTGTGACACTTTTGTTATCATAAACTAATATAACCCACTTCCTTTTTTTACTCCAGTTCTGCTCAACTCCAGCCTGCTCAAAGTGGCGAACTACGTTGTGTGCCTGCTATTTAGAATGCCCTAAAAGAATATTCATTTATTAATCAAAATAATACATTAATGGCCCTTCTTTAGTATAATCATGATTCTTTTTTTGTCAAATGTGAGGTCATATTAGGGAAAATAGCATTGCATATTCTGAATAAAATAAATAAAAATATTAATATTTACTGAGTTAGAAAAAGACTAATATGCATACAACAATTTGTGGAACGAAGGCAATACCCAAAAGCTTAAGAAATACTTGGGCTCTTACTTTAGAAACCACCTCTGTAGAGTTTTCTATTTGTTGGAAAATTTTGCAACCTTCAATTGCTTTTTATACTTAAAATATAAAAACAAATGTGAAAACATTTTTAAAAATGTATACGTCTTGTAAATATTCCACATAAACATGTAGCAGTTAGCTTCCTTATATGTACAGTCCTGAGTTCTTTAGGAGGTAAACAAGACAATATGCTACTTCTTACAGCTTTGAGTTAAAAATGTAGTGATAGTAGAGAGACAAAGTAGGTTAATACTGTAAAAAGAATAATGTTCATCACTTCCAAAATCTTTAGCAATAATGTGTGTGTTTAATCGCTCGAAGGAATTTTTTAAGTTATGCTTTTCCACTTTGGGTTTTGCTCTTAGATATAAAAATGGAATTAGCTCCCTTCCCAAATTCACAATGGAAACAATCTGGACTAACTTCAAATTCACTGCTTTATTCAAACCCGTCAGAGAGCTGAGGTTAAAAATAGGAGGAAATTCGGGCCTTCAGGAGAAAGGGTAAGGAAGCACACCCTTACCTAGAGAAGATGCAACAGGTAAAAGTTTAGGTACAATGGTTGACACAGTGGAGAAGGCCAAGTGCAGGCTGGTGGAACAGTGTGAGACCCATGGGGGCTGCAGAAACTGAAGCGTCTGTGCCCTCTTACAGATTCCTCCCCCACAAACCCCACTGAGAGCTCGAACAGAAGTTTAGAAAGAACACTAAAAGCTGTCCCTTGTGGTGCAGACATAGAAGAGGGGAACATCAGGAGAGCGGGAGGGTCAAAAGCAAATCCCAGAGCCCCTGCGATACTAAAGCACCACAACCTCAATCTGTGGGGAGGTGGCAAGAAGCTTTGCTGCCATTAGAATGGTGCTGAAAACTCACTGCAGCTGGAAGAGGAGGAAAGAGGGGGAGGCGTGGGGAGCCTGCTTCTGTGGGAGGGGTCAGGATTAAACTAGGGCACAACAATTAAGCATGGATTTTATGGAGCTAATTTCTTAGTGGACAAAAATGTCATTTTAAAAATGAATACCTGCTCCAGTAAGTAATAGGATCTGTGTTAAACATACAAATCTCCTAAATTTCAAATTAAAATGAGGTGAAATTCAGTACAGCTTAATCTAAGATTGTATTTTTCATTATGAAATTTATTTTTGTTTAGGCTCTTGAAAATCTTCATTGCTTGCTGAAATGTATTAAATAATTACCTTAAAGTATAAGCTTTGTAGGTTATCTCTGTTCTTTAGAAATTGAATGAAGTACTAAGAAATATCAGATAAACAATACCAAGGCAATAAAGAACCAGAACAAGTTCACCATCACAGTGAATAAATAGAAGGGAGATGAATGCTTCCCAGGTAGCATAAGATAAAGGCACAACATCAGGCATATTTTCTTTTTCTTTAAAATATTGTATTCATTTTAACATTTACTAAAATATGCACATAGACAAAACTCTAATAATACAAACAAGGTTAAACATTAGACACTTTTTGATAGCATTTGTTTTAACTCATTTGTTGCCCCTTTCCTTTGTAAAACATGCTGAACATGATTGGAAAAAGAACGTTTTCACTTATGAAAAGTAAGAATGTTTTAAAAGTTTGACAAAGTAGAGGCACTAAAAATATTTGCTGCTGAAAAGGTGTGGGTGAGACAACTGTAAAAGATCAGAAATAAAAAAACCAAAAGTATTAAGGACGATCCTGCATTTAGATATCTTTGCAAGTGTCTCTAAGTTCTCACCTCACCTTAAAGAAACTGAAAATGGGAATTGTGGAACGCATGCTGCAAGTAGGGTTTATAAGGTAAAAATGATAGGCACCTATCCTCAAAATAGGGAGCAGAAGCTCAGCTCTATAACAAAATATTATGAAAAAATATAGTTTTATATATTTGATGTTAAAGTAAGATAATTTATTTTTCCAATTAACCAAAAACTCCTAATCCCAATGGATAAGAATTTCTGCCCCTAGTCCCTGATTCTCAGCCACAAAAGACAGTGATTTTGACTCTTCACAACACTTCTTTACACCATTTCTTTTTATAGTACTTTTTGATTATTTTCAAGCAGTTTTTATTATTTGTCCATCTATATTTCTTTTCTTATTTTTATTTTAAGTAAGACTTTTGGGGGGCAGTTTTAGTTTCACAAGAAAATTGAGAGAAAGTACAGAGATTTCCTATATACCTTCTGCTCTCATACACATATAGCCTCCCCCATTATCAACATCCCTAACAGAGTGGTACATTCGTAACAACTTAAAAACCTACATTAACATATTATAGTCATGCTAATTCTATAGGTTACATTGCCATTATTCTTGGTGTTGTACATTCTATAGTTTTGAACAAATGTATAAAGACATGTATCCATTATTAAGGTATCATATGGAGAATTTTCACTACCCTAAAAATCCTCTATGCTTTGCCTACTCATCCCTCCCCATTCCACAAACCCTGGAAACTACTGTTTTTTTTACTGTCTCTGCAGTTTTGCTTTTTTTCAGAACGTCATATAGTTGGAACCAGACAGTATGTATGATATATACATGGCATGCATAACCTAATCCATTGTATTATTATTTTGAACAAACTTCTGTTAAATCAATAAGAAAAATAAAATTTTTATTTTACCTTTACTTATTCCTTCTTTGATGTTCCTCCTTACTTTATGTAGATCTGAGTTTCTGACCTACATTATTTTCCTACTTTAAAGAACAACTTTTAAGATTTCTATCGTCTACTGTCAACAAATTCCCTAAAGGCTTTAATTTCCCTTCACTTTTGAAGGATAATTTCATCAGTACAGAATTCTAGGTTCGTGATTTTTATTTTTCTTTCAACACTTGAAATATTTCATTTTACTCTCTCCTTGCTTGCATGGCTTCTGAGGAGAAGTTGGATGTAAATCTTATTATTCATCCTCTGTAGGTAAGGCTTTTTATTCTCTCTGGTTTCTTTCAGGAGTTTTTCTTTATCTTTGACTTTCTGCAGTTTAAAAATGATATGCCTAGGTGTAGTTTTAGGGGGCCCTTATCCTGTTTAGTGTTCTCTGAGCTTCCTGGATCTGTGGTTTGTTGTCTAAAATTAATCTGGGGAAATATTAGCCATTATTATTTCTTCTGTACTTTTCTCTGTTTCTTCTTCTTCTGATATTCCCATTACATGTATATTTCTCCTTTTATAGCTGTCTCACAGTCCTTGGATACTCTTTTTTGTCTTTGTTCTTTTTTCAGTATTCAAGGATTCTATTGATATATTTTCTAGATCAGAGACTTCTACCTCAGTTTATATTTAATTTTTAAAACTTCTTTCTTGTATCTTAGTACACTAATCACCTAGTTTGATTTCTATATATTCTTTTTTATTATATTTATTTTTATTATATTATTGGGTGTCTTTTTTTCCTCCTATTTTTGTCTATTTTATTTCATTCTCTTATCATCTTTGACTATCTTTCATCCAGGGTTTATTTTTCTATATTTTCTCTGGGTCTTTGAGTTTTATGTTTTATACAGGTTTTGTGATTCTTGTATTGTCATTTACATATAAGAACAGAAAATAACTTTTAAAATATGACTGGGAGGTCTGTGTACATGTGCAGAATTTGTGAAACAGCTGTGGATACATGAGAAACGAATATACCATTACATTGAGGATACACTAAATGCCACCAGGAGAAAGTACCAAAACTAACATGAGTTCTCAGTTCCCCATTGTTTTCCATTATTACAAAATAATATTCTTTCTTTGGTGGTTTTACTTTCTTCTTAATTTTGTCTTAAGTATTTATTTCTTTGTAAGCTTGTTTGTTCATTTTTCACCTGGGGTTAGATAAGTAAATGCCGGTGTTCTGTGCACTGGGTAAAATAGGGGTTGAGATGAGAGAGTTCTGTTCCACCTGTTCCTATAATCAGCCTACATCTCACCATCCTGTCCAACCCTCCAAGGATCTCCTGAACAGATAAGCTTCCTCTTTTGGTGTCACCCTCTTTGCTAGTAATTTAGGCAACAATTTCAGCTGCCCTGCTTCCCTTCCTTCACCATAAGTTTAAAGGAATTGTGTGAACTAAATGAATGCTTTAGTTTTTTCTACCATCTTGAATTAAAAACTCTCTAGTTTCTACTGTTAAATTTTTTGTTAATCTAGTTATATATTTGTAAAAAGTATTAAAGCACATATTTCCAACTCTTCATTACTCTTTTATGTAAATAATTTTAATTTGTTGAATTATGGAGAAAACTGATGAGAATGATTTGTATTGAAATTTGAAAATAATGCCTTCCGGAAGCGAATGTGAAGACTTTACATCAAGATTACCTAAAGCTGTTCAATCGTGATGGCTTGATTGCAAAAGCATCTAGTAGCACTCGAAACTCAATGTACTTTTAAGTTTATCCTGTCAATGATAAATGAAGCTGGATATCTGTTTTCACAGATTTTATTCAGTAGTTACTGACAGTAGGGAAAAATCTGACCCCATTCTGATTTGTGCAGAGAGGACAGGGGCGTTTTTTAAAAGGAGAATGAGAGAGTAGGGAAGGAGAGCAAGCAGGGCTCAGGTAGTCAGCGAAGTGGAAAGTTACAAACGATTGGTCAGTGTTAGATGCCATTAGACCAGCTGTGTCTGCTAGCTGGCAGTTATCAAATTAGGATTCTATCCTCCCACAGAGACTGGGAAACTAAAGGTCCTATACTTCCTGATGATTACATTTCAAAAAATTGCTTTTAGGTCTTTGAGAAAGACACTCCTGAATTGGAAGATATACACGCATCTCAAATGGACAGAGGAAAGGTTCACAGGTATAAGTCTTTTTTAGTAAATGCTCTAAGAAAAGGAGGACAGGGCCCTTTCTTCAGGTACTGGATGGAAGAAACAAATACTTCTGACAGCCCTGAGCCAGACAGCAGCTCAAAAGGGACCAGAAGTTCCCCAGGGACTTGGCCTTATGCTGCTAGAAGCCATGCTAGGGCTGGTCAAGTCTCTTAATGCAGGAGTTTGGACCTATTCTTATGTGCCAAGTGTTTTTTGCAGTTCTCAATCCAATAGTTTAAAAACCCATACTTACTCTAAGAAAAAAAGAACTGTGGATGAACTGGATATATGACATTATTTGGTACTCATTAAACACTGGGAATTTCAGAAATGTCTCTCTTAGCCTTACTAATGTGGGCATTAAATAGAGAAATAAAATGGAACAATAAATAAAAAGTATTGCTTACTTTTTCAAAATTTCAAAACATTGAATGTCATGCAGTTTTACAGAAACATTTTTTCAGCTTAAATGTGAAGAAATATAGTAAAAAAAAAGCACATTTTATTTTTCTTCTCCTTTGTTCTTGCTTCATTTTTGGCATTGTTGAATATTTTACACTCTTAAAATCCACTCATATATTGGACACCATCAAGCATCATTCTTGATGAACTTCTTGTTCATCCACACTAAAATTATATGTATTAAAATCATTTTAATTATTGTTAAATGATGTAATGTGCTTAACAAAAAGCCAGTTATTTAATTAGCACTCAATAAATGTTAGTTGTTTTGGTTGTGGCTGTTATTATTAACTGACTCATTCTCAGATTCCTTTAGTGGCTATTCTGTATAGATTTAACTTCTTCTTGTCTTTTTACTTATAAAAAGTTGCTTTTCCACCATGTCTACCTATGCTGATTCTCTGTTGAATATCTTCAGCCAACATTCCCTGTTCCGTTCCAATCCTATAAATCCAAACACTTAAAAGTAAGTCTTACTTAATATAAAAAAATTCATAAGTTAACTCAACATTCCACCTTACAAATACCATCAGCCTTCTTCAATGTCTAATTTCCCTCTCCTTTACCTTCCCTTTCCAATGAATTGAATTTTCTAGAAATACCAAACCACCAAGCCTTTTTGACGCCATACTCTTACATTAGCGATACTGCCTCCCTGGGAAAAAAATGGATTTGAGTGTTTCACCAGAAGCATTTCCTACTTTTTTTCCTTAGATTGTATTATTGACCCACTGCTGTGTGGACAGAACTCCAATCTAAAACAATATAACATTTATATTTTAAGTAGTTACTTAATATCTATTTACTTACTTACCAGGCATTAACTCCCTTGTGTCCGAAGCTTGAGTGCTAGGATCTAGTTTATATTTTAAAATACTTTCAAGTAGATGACAAATATGTAGCTGGTTATAACCACCACTAAAAGTTATACTTCTTAGACAGTATCAAAGTATTTGCATATTTACCTTATGACATTATAATTAGTATCTATGCAAAAATGATGCATAATTGTGGTATGGAATTAGATATTAAAGATAGCAACATGAATCTCTTTAATAGAGGTTATTAAGCCTCGTTATACATGGTTTATACAATCCCAAATCCATTTTTTAGTTCTTCCTCACCGATCATAGCTTGCTCTCTCTTTTTAATGTGGCTATATGCTCAGATTAGTAGTTGCACTTTCCTAAATTTCTTGCAACAAGTGTTAGCCAAGTAACAAAATGCCAACTAACTAGACAAAAAGTTTTCTGGAGCTGGCTGGGAAAGTTTTGCTTTTTCACTACGTCTGATTTGTTGTTTCGTCATCTTCCTGTGTAGCACACACAAAAAAATGATGGAAATATTGAGCTATCTTTGTGAACATTTCACAATCATGAGCACACCTACTAAAGGTACCGTAACTGAATGATAGTATGTGACAGGGACATTTAAGAAATTGTGGAGTCATTGCAACAGACTTGGGTCACCTACTTTCAGACATGGTAGATGAAAAATAAAATCTACTGTTGATTAAACCATTCTAGTCAGGTGTTTCATACACCTATAGTTAAATGAAATCTCTAAATGATTCAAAATACTATAAGCTGAATTTACTCATTTTAGGAAATTATCAAAATAATTTGGAGATAGACTTAAGGACTACGATCTTGTAGATTTTATTAGAAACTAAACAAATTCTAATATCATTAATGAAAAACAGAGTATTTTTTAATTTTGCCATATATAGAACGTGAGAAAACACACTAAATTCAAAAGCCATCCTTAAGAAAATGATGAAAGCTAAATCTTGCCAAGTCAAATTAGAAATATTTTCTGTTTATGAAGTAGTTGTATGATTCCCTAATAAATAGGAAGCTATGGCTGACTGGGTATTTTTAATTTGTTTGTTAATACTCATAAATAATTACATGCATCTTGTTTAAGAGTTATCTGTTTCAAAATGAATTCATTCCTTTGAAGATTTGATAACTTTCTAACCACACATACCAAGATTCAGTACTTTATTCCTAGTTTCTTACCTTCATCATGTTCAAATGCTTGATAGCTTTCTCAGAATCCATTCATCTCCTCATCAACTTATTACAACAATTCTGGGATTTTTCTCTCTTGTGCTCAGTGCTTTAGAGTAATAAAATTTATATCTGCATTCATACACTAGATTAATTTATACCTGGATAAATTTCTTGCACGTTCTATTCTTTTACAACACTTTTATGTTGCCTAGATACTTCCTCGAGGCAGGTCTCACATGCCTTCCTTACCTCCCATTCCCTAAATAAAAATACACTGTAATTTTTTTTTAATTTATAAAAGTGAATTATAGATTCTAGAGAAAAGAAAAGAGGCATATGAAGCAAAAATATATGTTGATCTAGAGAATCACCCTTGCTAAAAGGATTATTCCCAAAAGGGTACAGAGCAAAATCTTTTCCTTAACCATGAGCTTCAAGCAGAATTTTTGGTTTTCTATTGCTGCAATAACAAATTACTCCAAATTTAGCAGTTGGATGCAACACCCATTTATTATCTCATAGTTCCATAGGTCAGAGTCCAGATATAGCTTCATACAACTGTGTCCTCTGCTTAGAGCTTCATAAAGCTGAAATCAAGGTGTCAGCAAGGTTGCATTTCTTTCATGAGGCTCTGTACCCACTTCTAAGATCATTCGAGTTGTGGGCTGGGTTTAGTTTCTCCTTGTGGTTGTAGGACTGAGGTCCCCACTACGATGCTAGCTGTCAGTTTAAGGGCAGTCTTTGTTCCTAGAGGTTGCCACATTCCTTCTAGAGCTTTCCAAGTAGCCTCTGTCCAGGAACTGCAAGTTAAGTCTCTCTCTCCTTCCAATACCTCCTCCCTCTCCTTCTGCTACACCCCTGGCCTCCAGCCAGAGAAAATGCTCTGCTTTGAAAGGCTCATGTGATTAAACTGTGATCACTCAGATAATCCAGGATAATCTCCTTGTTTTAAGGTCCATAACCTTAATTATATCTGCAAAATCCCTTGTAAAATATAATGTAACACTTTCACAGATTTCAAGGATTAGAAATTGGACATACTGGGAGGCTGTTTTTCATCCTACCACACCAACACATCAAGTTCTTGGAAGAAAAAACAACTAAGAAAACACCATTAATTTTACTTTTCAAATTCAAAAATATCTCTTTATTCATACGATTCCGCTCATTATTTCTTACTCATTGTAATTTCTCATAATGATGGTAAATTCATATCATTTTCTGCTGTTTTCCTCTGGGTTTGAATGTTAAAGATAGTTTTCTGCATGTGTGTGTTTGTTTGTTTTCAGGCATAAGAGAATTTGAAATAAGAAAGCAAGCATAACTTAGATATTTGATGACCATGGCTGTTTTCTCTTTGCCACATTACTATAAATATTGTCACTTTCCCTTAATATACTTAAGCCAAAGATCACCAAAAACACATCAATAGTTAAATAAATTCAATCTATCACTCATTGCAGCAAGGGAGACACAGATAATGGTGAACCATGGGGTGTCTCCTTAAGAAGGTATTAGAAAGGACCTATTAAATGATTTGGGGCTTTGGCTGGGTTATTTGAGGGAGGATGTAAGGAAGCAAGTGTTTCCTCTAGACTGGATGCTGTCAGGAAACAGAGGCAATTCTGTAGTTGTCTATCTCAATAAAATTTATCTACAGAAAGTAGAGACTAAGACAAGAATTACACTGTAATTAGTCAAGGAATATTCATTTATTTTGCCTAGAAAGTTGTGCTTTCTATTTTGGAGGTGCTTTGTATTTTGGAGGTTTTACGATAATCTTGGTTTTGTCTATGCATAGACAAAATTATGGCCTCTCTTTGTCTCATTTTATCATGGTTTCAGAATAACCTTGTCTTAGGCTGCTGCTCTGTGAGATTGTTTATATCTAATGGGAAAATAACATAGCCTAGATGTGAATGCCAGGCCATCTTCTGCATGTCAGGAGATGCTCTTTTTTTTTCTTTTTTAATTCTAATGTGGTAAATGTCTGCTCTTTGTGTTCAGAGAAATTCACACAATATGAAGACTGATCCAATTAATTTTGTAAAATTTCCAAACTGAGTGATTGCCTGGACCAAAACCTGTTCAACCGGTATCTGAATGGAGAATCTAATTTCATTTAAAAATTGTTTCAAGAGAATGTTAGTTTGGGACAATCAACAAAATGTTTGCTGAAAAGAACACTTTGCATAAATAATTCCTATAAATCATTCCAGGGTATATTATCCAAAGTCTCAATTGCAAAACAGAGCTGATTATTTAATCTATTTTTACAATCACTTTCACAAAAAAATACTACAATACCCTTCAAGAATATGTTGATATTTAGCATCTTCTAATTGTTTATCCTAAAATATCAACAGATAGGTGTAGATTGAAGTGTAACATTGGAAGCAATATCTTGTAAGGAAATTCTATTCTAAACGTATTGAAAATTGTATGTGAATGCCAGGATCTTATTTAAATGGCAATTGGCATGGTATATTATCTCTTGCCATCAAAAATACTTCTTATTATAACTATTTTAATTATTTGAAAGAAAGCTTAATGAGACTAAATGAGTGCTTATTTTGTGTTAGAGAGGCTCCTACTAAAACAAGTAGCAGAATTTTAAAATTGTCTGAGGCCTGACCTCAAACAGGTCACAATCTTCAGTGAGGTAGCAAAGGATGACATAAAATAATTAAATGCAAAATAATGCCCTCAATCTACTTCAGGGGATAATATGTTCTTTTAGTGTGGCCTATTGGCTACAGAATCACTTTTAATATAATAACAAGGGCAAAAGAAGAGGGGTGGAAGTCATTTACAATTTTTTTTAAAGAGACTCCACCTCTTTTTTATTTTTTATATTTTATTTTTTATTTTTTTAGATGTTGGGGGTAGGAGTTTATTAATTAATTTATTTATTTTTGCTGTGTTAGGTCTTCGCTTCTGTGCGAGGGCTTTCTCTAGTTGTGGCAAGCGGGGGTCACTCTTCATTGTGGTGCACAGACCTCTCACTATCGCGGCCTCTCTTGTTGCGGAGCACAGGTTCCAGACGTGCAGGCTCAGTAGTTGTGGCTCATGGGCCCAGTTGCTCCACGGCATATGGGATCTTCCCAGACTGGGGCTCGAACCCATTTCCCCTGCATTAGCAGGCAGATTCTCAACCACTGTGCCACCAGGGAAGCCCGGAACCGTTTTAATAGATATCTCTCCTTTCAATTTCACCAACTAGAAATCTATTGTATTTAATATACATTAAAAACATTGATGACCAATCAGAAACCTTAAGTCTATTGGTCATTCAAATTGCTTATGGAGTTTTTTAAGTTTAATCATTAAAGAAGATCAACAATCATCAAGAAACGAAAGTTTGATATGAACAGTGGATAGAGATCTGAGAAAAACATGGGCAAGGTTAGCAACTGGTATTCCTAAAAGCCTTCGTAAGAGTACTTTTGTCCAGTGGCTTTAAGAGCAAAGCTAAGAAGGATCAAGAAATCTTGTTTTGAGAAATGAAAGACTAGCAACTCTAGACTGCTTACCCTGGCAGTAGTCACATGTTATTAACAATTGACTATTTAGTTATTGATGTTCATGTTTAGATATTAGGACGCTTGAAAGGTTTAAGTCTCAGATTGCAAACAAATCAGTCTTTTTGAATGAGGCTAGTCCAATATATGTTAGCAGTTAAAATGGGTGTTTATTTGTCAAATCCATTTCTTCCTCTTAGAAACTTTTCGCTCAACTTTGGAATGGAAAGCAAAGCAAAAGATAAAAGTCAGCAGTACAATTTATTCATTTGCCAATGTGTTTTATTTAGCTTATACTTCAGAGTTTTTTGGTTGGTGTTTTCCAAATATCCAGAAGAGAATACTGATTACTCCGAACCAACAGTTTTCCTGCAAGTTACAGGTGTTAGAGGAAAAAGGTTTTACCGTGTAAAAAGACTTAAAAGGCTTAAAGACACCTGGAATTCTTGCAGCTGTTAGAATGAATGAGAGGTTCTAGCCAACGGGCCAACAGACGTAGAAGAGAATAACAAACACATTTGGATCCTTGATAATATCTTTGAATTAAAGAGCCCTGTAATCACCCTGCCTTCCTCTGTGTGAGCTAATACAGTCTACTTATTTTAAAACCATTTTTTAGTAGATTCTTGATATTTGTAGCTAAAAGTGTCCTAACCTACCTTGTCCTTCTTTATTATTATTTATTTCTGAGGAAATTTAATAAACATTTATCTCTTGCATGAACATACACCAAAAAATTGAGAAATAAAATAATGAACAGAGAAGAGAAAAAATAATGGAATTCAAAGTTGTCAAGAAAGTCTTTAGGTGGAAAGTGAGACCAAGGATTGTGCTTGATAGATGAGAAGGTAGAGGGAAAGTGAGAGAAGGAAATGTCTATATGTCTGACTGAAAAGCCTGATTTGACAGCGCATCACAGTACATTTCAAATATATTTCTTATATGTCAATGTGGCCTATTTTCATGTCCTGAGTCCATTACTCTTAGTTGGTACTTCAGAGCTTCTGAAAGTGGAATTCTGTTTATCCCATAGCATGTATGATATTAATTTAGTTATAGATTCTAGTCTAGATTTTCTCACTAATAATGATGCTTTATTTATCTGAAACCAATATTTATTAAAAAATATAATTCTAGGTATACTATGTGAACACAGATGTAAAACTCAATTGGTTATCTCATGAAAATAATTCCCAGTAGTCATGAAAAAACTAGAGAAGAAAGAGCAACAAAATTTTTGTTTCTCTAATCATAGAATTTTTTTAGTGAGTCTTTGAAATAAATAAAAATTTGGATAATTTAAAAAATTTCAGAAACAAAGCAACATATGATTTTGAGCTACTTTTACATTTCAGTTATCTAATTTTAGGATTAACTTTGCCAGTTATTGGTCCACTATTCACAGCCTATACATTAGTATTTTCTTAGCATAGCACTATTTTTATCTATTAATAAAGGCATTTCATTAACATATTCACAATCAACACTTTTAACATAAATTGATATTTGCTTGCATTTGCGTTATAAGACAGGTTTATAGATTTGAACAAATCAGATCACATGTAAGGTAAAAGCAATTAGTAATTTTTTGGACATTGACAAGTAAAAAATTTTTTGTTTTGTTGAACTTTTATCATCAATGATGAGTTCCCTATCATTAACCATAAAGTTTAACTTCCAAAATTATAGCTATATTTTTTTTATGTTACAGAACATAGTAATATAAGAGATGGCTTGTTTATATGAGTGCCTTAAATGTTATTAAATCAAATTTTAATTGCCAAATATTGCTTGTTTATTCAAAACCATCTTTTAAAAACTACTTAATATTTAAACATGTAAGTGTTTTCTTGTATTTATATGTGAATACTAACGGTACTAATACTGATTCCAATCACTAACAACAAATACACACTTAATACAAAAGAGTACAGTTAAAAAAGAAAGTATAGACACAGTCTATTACTTAAAAGAAATTACATTATTCTTGTGATTTGCTATATGATTAATAAAATTTAGGGGACATTAGTTTCTGTATTTGAATATTGCTATATCAACATTAATGTGAAATGCAATTAAAAAACTTTTTTCCATCAGTGTCTGTAGTTATTATTTGTAGAATTTTTTTTAATATCTTCTTTTATATGTCATTGTATATTTAGTCCCTACACGTTTTCCTAATATGTTATCTCAATTGATACAGATAGATTTAGATTTATTCTGAAGCAACATAATTCCATTAAAAAATTATAAATCTCTAAAGTAGAGATTATTTTACCAGCAACACTAATCATGGCGAAATACAGCTATAGTATATTGCAGGCCAATATTTTTAAGCTTAGACAATTGAGTGTTCTACATATTTATTATATGTAGTTATAAATATATATACATATATATATGGAAAGGCTTACAGTAATACATGTATTTTTCATGAGAGAATGAGATTTAAATAATATTTAAAGTACTGCATTATGCAAAATTATATGATTATGCAAAATAATGCAACTTACTATCTTCTCTGAACTGAGATTATCCCATTTACTTGTTAACTTGGCTTTTAATTTGTTAACATTTTTTGTAATATTTTAATTTTTATTATGGTGTTAATATGCTAAACCTTTTTTCCCATTCATATTCTTTGGAAATTTACATATGTTATTTTTATAATTTTATTTATTTATTTTTATTGGAGTATAGTTGCTTTACAATATTTTGTTAGATTGTACTGTACAGCAAAGTGAATCAGCTATACATATATATATATCCCCTCTTTTTTGGATTTCCTTCTCATTTAGATCACCACAGAGCACTGAGTAGAGTTCACTGTGCTTTACATATGTTATTGACAGTCTTAGTTTTATCATTTTAACATGATTGATCATTTAGTCATTTGAATATTCTCCTCTTTCAGAAACAATGCAATAAATATTCTTCAACAGGTAAAATTATTCACTTTCACAAGAGTTTCTCTATGATTTATACCCAGAAAAAGAATTCTTGTGATTTAGGTTATATGCATATTTCTAAATACTGAGAAAAAACTATCCAATGTGTTATTTCTATTTACATTTTCAGAGTATAAGCTTTATTTCTCAAAGGTATTTCTCAAAGTTAAAGACAGTTTGGGGACAATTTCAATTATGGTTACATGCAAAAACCCTAGATAAATATTTAAAAATTGAATCATTTTAATTTTGCATACTCTCTTTATATTGAAGCAAAACTTGGATTAAGGTAAAAGTCATGGGGCCTTATTTATTTCCTTCATAATTATAAATGCTTCTTATCTGAATTCTGGAACTATTTACTCTTACTGTGGAGAAATATGAGATCAGGCTAATAACACTCCTTCTCTTCCCCTTTGTAGGTAATCTGATTTTTCTGTCTTCTATATTAAACTTGAGTAACTAATGAGTTTATTTTAATATTGCTTTTCCCACATTAGCTTAGGTAGAAGATAGACCTTTGTATTGTAATATTCATATTTTTTAAGCGATTGTTTCTCTGATATTCTTCTTTTTTTTGCATTATTTTCTGTTCTTTTATTTGGGACCATTATTTTTGTGCACATTGGAACTTTTCTGTCTTCCAATTCTGCAATTTAATATTTATTTATATTTATATCTTTTGGCTTTTCCCCAACATTTGGTATGGCTTTCAATAGGTATTTCAAATGTTCTCACTTGTAATTTTTTGACTTTTAATGTTATAGTAGTCTCTAAACTCTTTTCATTCTTCTCTTTTATAAGTTGTCAACTTTTTAATTTTTTTAAAAAATTGTTTCATCATTGAGTTATTGATGTATTTTTTCAATTTTGTTTTGCTTAGTAATACCATGCTGTCCATAATTTTGTTGAGTTATTAATTGGAATTATGTCTTTGAATAATCCTTCTCTGCTATAAATTCTTTATCTTTTTTATATCATATGTAATTGTATCTTGGAGAATATTACTTATTTTTAAATATATTCATCAATTTACTGAAAAATTTTATTGCGGAGAGATAAAGCAGAGAGGTAGAGACCTGAAAAGTGTCCACATAAGGTTCATGTTTGTTGTTTTAAATATTCTCCCATGAAATCTGTTTTTTTCTTAGCGATAGTGCTTTCAAAGGTTAGTGTTTCAAAGACTGGTGCTGCAGAAAGTAAAGCCATTAAAATCACAAGGGCATTTTGTGTTTCCTGGATGTCTCTGCTTGCCTTCCATTTTTAGAAACATCTGGCTAGGTTGCTAAATTGAAAATAGAAGTTTAATTTAAGCAAAATGTTTACCTTGGCACCATTCTGTCTTCTCCATGGGGAAATGTTTCATTTCATGATTTGATCAGGATTCTAAGACATACTATTCTTTTTTCTTAAATAAATTTATTTTATTTATTTATTTTTGGCTGCGTTGGGTCTTTATTGCTGCGTGCGGGCTTTCTCTAGTTGCTGTGAGTAGGGTCTAGTCTTCATTGCGGTGCGCGGGTTCTCATTGTGGTGGCTTCTCTTGTTGCAGAGGACGGGCTCTAGGCACGCAGGCTTCAGTAGCTGTGGCACGCAATCTCAGTAGTTGTGGCACATGGGCTTAGTTGCTCTGCAGCATGTAGGATCTTCCCAGACCAGGGCTCGAACCCATGTCCCCCACATTGGAAGGCAGATTCTTAACCACTGCGCCACCAGGGAAGTCCTAAGACATACTATTCTAATCAACAGAATTCTTGATGGGATTTTCAAGACTAATAATGATTTCTAGAAAAGTGTGCATTTTGTTCTGGGTTACATTAGTTTTTTATTTTTCTGACATATCTTTTTCTACTTTAGTGCAACTACTACAGAATTTGACAAGAACACTCTCTATAGCTTAGTTTCTTTAGTTGTTTCTTTGTTTCATGGAACACTTGTCTTTTAAATATTGTGTTGTTTTCTTTCATTCTTTGTGGGTTTTAAGGGAGATAGATGAAGTAAAAATTACTTTAGGCAACTACATTTCACAAAAGTTCCAAATATCAACTTTAAAATTATTTCTTTCCTAATGTCTTCACAGTAATAGAGCCTATAAGAAATAATTGAGAGGAAAACTTTAAATACACACACACACACACACACACACACATACACACACACACACAGAAGAAACAAGTGCTATCAGTGACTGTACACAGTGACACTATTACCATGTCTTCCTCCAGATAGAAAGTTAAAACAAAATTTACTTCTATTGAATATTTTGTTAACAGACTTATAGTGGAAACATGATGTGTTGATGCTTAAAAACTGAACTTTTCAACTGAAGTAAAAAATGAACATAATAAAACATTCAATGAGGGAAACATATGCAGCTATAAATTCTGAAGCTATGTGCTTATATACTTACTGTCCCTTCTCATCAGGAAGAGCTATATAAGTGGCAGTTGCTTGTCCCTGGTTCTTACAACCACAAAGCTAGACACATATTAATTACATTACTCAGAGTAGGACAATTTATCTTAATGTTTCAAACTTGGCATGTGAGTTTTACATAGCTGAACTGTATAAATCAGGAAGCATACTTACTGTAGCATCCGGGATTCAGGAGTTTACACATCTTCTTATCAATTTTAAAAAATGAATTTAACATCTCTTTGACTACTTGGGGATGTCTACTCTCTCTTGTCTCTTCCACTTTATTTTCTCAGTCTCTCTGTACTCCATGTTTTTCTTTTATCTGCAACTAGTTCATAGGTTATCACTTCAAATATGATGAACCCAATTACCTTGTCACATTGTCTATACAACATATTTGTCTAGAAAAATCCCAGCCTTGAATAAAATACTCATTTGTGGAAGTCAAGTCAACCTTGTTAGAGAACACTTGACTATGCAGATTGGCTCCGTTTTAAACTCATGATCACCGGATTCAAGTAGACCCTCAACAATGCTTCAGGTTCATCTTTGCTTTCCTTACCCTTTCTTTTCCTTTCTTTCTTTCGTTCTTCCAGCTGCCCTCCCTTCTCCCCTCCCTCTCTCCTCCCTCCTTCCCTTTCTGTCTCTCTTTCTTTCTTTCTCTCTCTCCCTCCTTTCCGTCCTCCCTCCCTCCCTTTATTATGATTATTTCAAAACATCATCTATATTCACCTAAAATTCTACTCTAAGAAAATAATCTCATTTTTTACTCCAAAAAGGAATGATAAGCAACAACATAGGAATCCCTTCAAATTGTACCTCTGAACCAAAAAACCTACTTGCACCAACACATTCATTCCTCTTTTACAATGTAAATTAGCCTTCTCTTGCTTTCCAGGTTGATTCCTTTTAACGAGGTTCTGATTTCTATCTTTGCTTCCTCTCAAGAACCTCACTTTGTCGTTCATTTCTTGTCTTCCTTGTATCTTCAGTCTCAGGCTCTCTGGTGACTCATTCTCATAAGCTTTTAAATGTGCTCCAATCTGTCACCAAACCAAAAAAAAAAAAAAAAAAATTCCTGAGCTACAAAGATGCTGAAACATATATAACATTTCTCTGGAGAGCTATCCATTTAACTATCCATAGGCAGGTTAAGATCAATATTTATAAAACAGAAATAGTAATTTTTACAACTGGTCCTATCCTGCTCTTCTTCTTGTATTTTCCTCTCTAAATGAAAGTCACAAACATCCACCAGACAACTAAGAGATAAAGTGTGGCTTGGTATGATATATAATATATATGTATATTATAGAATGGTACATAAGTATATTGTGAAGAATTTGGAGTTGAAAGGATGATTTTTTAGTTTAAAGAGAAATTCATTATCAAATTAGAGAAAAAATAAGACAAAAAAGAGGCCATTTATAAAGATGGACACTTCAATGTGAATAAGTACTTTTACCATTAAACAATTCATAAATTAAATGTTCAAGGCATTTTTCTCTATGTAGAATTATTTGCATATGTAATCTTAAAATATACATATTCTACTTTAATTTTTATAATATTTATATATGATATTGTATATGTAATTTTAAAATAAGAAATTTTATTTAGTTACTCTTTTTTAATATTGTAGGATGTAGAAATACTGGCAAGAAAAAGTTAACAAAAAGTAAAATAAGTGATAATGCACTTTTACAACAAAAGATAAATGTATCAGTTTATAAAAATTTCCAAGTCCAAATGTTGCCGTATATGAAACAAATATGGTTTATAACTCTACTTTGTAATATATGAGCTTAACATGTTTGTGTAAAATATATGCTCATGGAGTAGAAGCATAACTTTTTTGGGAGCTGATTATTTTTTAAACGGTACACTCTGAGTGGCTTATCATTATTCCCCTATTGTTAAGAGACTAGTCTCATAATTACCGATTGAAAATGTGCTGAGTTAACAAGTTGATTGGCATGCATATTGAAAGGATTTGTTATTGGAGTATAATTGCTTTACAATGGTGTGTTAGTTTCTGCTGTATAACAAAGTGAATCAGTTATACATATGTCCCCATATCTCTTCCCTCTTGCATCTCCCTCCCTCCCACTCTCCCTATCCTACACCTCTAGGTGGTCACAAAGCACTGAGCTGATCTCCCTGTGCTATGCGGCTGCTTCCCACTAGCTATCTATTTTACGTTTGGTAGTGTATATATGTCCATGCCACTCTCTCACTTTGTCCCAGCTTACCCTTCCCCCTCCCCGTGTCCTCAAGTCCATTCTCTAGTACGTCTGTGTCTTTATTCCCGTCTTGCCCCTAGGTTCTTCAGGACCATTATTTTTCTTTATATTTTCCATATATATGTGTTAGCATACAGCATTTTTTTTCTCTTTCCGACTTACTTCACTCTGTATGGCAAACTCTAAGTCCATCCACCTCACTACAAATAGCAATATGCTTCTTTTTATGAACTAAATAACTTTTATGAATATGAGTAAAATTTTAAGACCTGAGGTTATCTTGCAATTGGTTAATGATCAATTAAAAAATCAGCTCAAATTTGATATAGTGGATACTGACGGCATCAACTTCAAACAGCTTGCTGATGCGGTAAACAAATTAATGTAAAGCTAGCTACCCATTATTTCCAGAAGATTTTGAAATAAATATTTGGAGCTGCATATATATTTAAAGTTAGAGAGGTAAGAAAGAAAGTTCCAAATAACACAGGAAAATTAATTGTGCCCTTAATGTGTAGACAAGTCAGAGCCTCTGTTTTTTATTTATTGGTTTGCTTGAATGTTTGGGAGAAACACTGATTGCTGGCATGCATACATCTTGCATTTCTGAACAAAATTAAAATGTTAAAGATTTCCAGAAGAGCAGGTGATGAGAATTTAGTCAGTTCGTTATGTAGAATCAAACATTATTGAATGTTTTGGTATACATAAGAACATAAAAATGAATTGAACACATTCTTGAATTGTCTACTGAATGAAAACAAATGTTATCGATAATTACTATACAATAATAAGAGAAGTTTCACATAGAAATTGGACTGAAGGAGGGAAACCACTTCTTAAGAAGAAAATGAGGAAAATGGACTTCAGGAAAATTCAAGATACATGCAAAGGCACGTAGGCATGACTGAATGTGGGATATTTGGAAAATGTTCCACAGTTAAGCATGGCCAAGGAGCAGGCTGTGACCATTTTATAGATGAGATGCTAAAATACCTGAGACCATTCATCAAGCCACGGGTATCACTTCAATCTATAGGGAATCACAAAGTAATGTATACATAGTAATCACGAGATGAAACCATGATCCAGTTTGAGTTTTAGTTTGTATTTTAGAGAAAGAATAGTAGTGAAGAAGATTATTCAGGGAGACAGACTACATAGACAAGGATATTATTATGAATAAGCGAGATGAACAATCCTGAGGAATTTTACTAAAACCTGTGGTTTGAGGTGGAGAGAAGGGATTTTTATCAAATATTAAACTTATTTGTCTCGTCACCATTATCCTTACTTTGTATTTCACGAGTGTTGCATTTAACCCATACCAAATGTAGATAGAAACAAACTTGAATGAGGTATATTTTCAGAATTATAAATAATAAAGACCCTTTCAAACCAACTGCCCTTTAAGTATGTCAATCATTGAGGCAGCTGTGTCATTGGTTCAAATGATTTACATATATTATTTTTATTTGCCCTTATCCTATGTAAATCTTTTATATGACTGTAAAAATTCTACCGACAGCAGTGCCTTTTACCTAGTCTGCTATCTCTGGGCATTAGAATCTGGAGTGAAATTGTAGCAGTGAAACAGGATAGAACAGCTCTGGAGATCCATCTATTTGGAACAGTGAAGGGAAGCTTTAACTGAGGAAGCCTCACAGTATTAAGATGTCAACAGGATTTGTAGCACATTACTGAACCCTCACCAAAGCATGAGGATTATTTCCAATTTACTGTCAGTCAAGTTAAGCACATTTGTATAAGATAAATTATTCATGATACACAATTCTTATGACATAAATTTCCAATTTCTCCTCATTAAAGCATCCCTACAGCTAAGTGAATTGTTTCAATTCTAACTATTCCATATTTCTTTTATGTATTTACCCATAGCTTGTTCATGCTATTATGAATTTCCCTGTTTTTCTGCTCTGTACTGTCACTTCCCAGTATTAAAACCTTCTTTGATGTTAATAGGAAATATTCATATTCTGTTTTTGTCCCTGCAAAATATGTAGGGATCCAACCTTTATCAGAAGGTCTTGCTCTCTTATTTTATGCCATGTGTTTTCTGCTTAATCAAGAAACTTTCACTTTCTTTTCCACCCTGACTCCATGGGGGTTCATTCTCTTTACCCCCAGCGTCCAGCTGCCATTCTATTAGGTGTGCTCACGATCAAGGCTTCCCTTAGACAAGTGGGGCTACAGTTAATGTATCCTCTGGGTTCTGTTTGGGTATCAGATGAAAATAATTTCTTTACTACTTTAACACATGAGATACATTGTAAATCCTTTGAAAAACTAAAATATTTATCCTGATCTACAGCATCTCTAGTGACTTTACATTTTTTAGCATTTCATACATAGTCTTTAGTCGGATATTTGCACATCGGTGGTAAAGAAACACATGCATCTGAAGAATAATGACAAAACAAGTTTAATTAATAGTGTAACAAATGCTATCAAGAAACCATATAAGAATAACATAAAATTGAACTGGGGTTGTTAGCGAGAGTCCAGATGAAGGCTTTACATCACTAACAGCAAAGCTAAAGATATCTAGAAATACGAGGACATTGAGATGCTGTTTGGCTCTCTGTTTGGGGCAGTATTATTCAAAGTGACAGCAATTATGTCTTGGTTTTACTTGCAATGTTTCTCTACAATATGTTCAAATATAAAGATATATAATGGCTCATTAGTCACTATTATGTTATTTTTTCATCATAATTATGTGCATATGTTAACTCCACTTGACACCATAAAGAAGAAGAAATATTTATCTTCTAAATCAATAAACTTTAAAAAATCATCAAGCATTATGTTAGAAACTTCAGCATAGATGTTGAAAATAAAATCTCTGGATCTATAGAATTTAGAATGTCACATTAAATTTTATACTATAATAAGAAAAACAATTATCAAGGAGGTCATTATCACTCAGTTAATGCTGCTAGTATCTTTCAATATGTAGATTTATCTAAAGAAATTTGAAATGCATGTAATATTTGATATATTTAAAGACTGAAAAGGTCTTGAATTTTCCCTTTTAGAATTACACTTAATCACACATGAAAATGCCAAATTACCTAAAATAAGACTCTGGAGCCTAAAGTAATTTATGATTTTAAAAAGTTCTTCATTGGTACGTACAGCTAAATATTGCAATAATGTATACAGCATAAAGCAAAACAGATGCAGAAAAACATATCTTTTTAATCTCACTGACAAAGATACCTACAATAGCAAATCACTTGCATAGTGTCTAGATGGGACCCAATAAATATTTGTGGGCTATTATTTAACTAATTTGTGCTTGGATGATGATAAGAGAACAAAAGAACACTTGTCCTTGGAAAAAGAGAAGGTTCTTTTAATGTTACGGTGGTATCATCTAATGCAATGTTTGCCATATTGTATATCTATCCTCAGTGGAGCGTGAAATTAATGTAGTGGTTTGTTCCTAACATTTCAACATGAAATAAATTAGACTAAAATAGGAGAAAGTGGATTAAATGGTGTATTTCAAATATTAAGGATAAGTATATTGTATGAAATTTCTATGTGTCTGTATATGCATTTGTTACTATTTAGCCAGTAATAGCTAGTGTGGCCATACAAATTGTTTAGTTTTGGCATGCTTATGAGTTAATGCATCCATTCTGATGCTATAGGCAGTGATAAAATGTCTTTAATACCAACCCTGAATATTATTTATATAATTTTTCCATGTGTATGTCAAAGATATTTCTTACTGTTGTTTACAATCAAAATGTTAGAGCAGACCTGTGACTGTAAATACATTTTTATAATAATGGGTGGTACCATTGGGATTTGTGAAATGTACTGCATTAACAAATGGCAGCAACTAATAAAGTTATCTTTGAGCGAAATAAATAAAAATAATTACAATATTTTAAAAAATTAGACTTCCAGTCAGAACACCTAGATGGCATGTTCTGGAGACTACGTAAGATCATTACTTTTTTTTTTATTAGCTACCATGCTTTCTGTTCTCTTTCTTCATCCAGTTTGAAGTCAACCTAAAAACTTTATGGGAGCTAAATGTTTCCATTTTTTCAGTAATGAATAAGAACATAAACTGTACAAATTGTGGATAGATAAAAGTGAGTGGCCAAGAATATTTTCATCTCTAGTGATTCAAAGAGATGGCTAAATGCTTATAAAACAGGTCAGGGTCCTCATGCAAATTATATCATTTGTAGAGAGGAATTGAGTAGTGCCAGCTAGTGCATGTGTTTATGTATAAGTAGGACACTGAGAAATAATGTTCTTGCCAGCAGAAAAAGCAGCCCAATCAATCTTGCTCTATTCTATTCACAGTGTTGTATGATAATACTGTACCCTGCCCACACTGAGAGGAATTCTTGCCCACACTCAACATTTGATTCCATTTTCCATTTTGGAAACTCAGAACCTCAGAACGTTATTGAAAAATTATTACCTTATACGTGGAAGTAAAGTAGTTAATATATAAAAATAAGAGTATTATGTATAAGGTTATGACTCTTTATTCCTAATAAATTAGAATATATTTTAGGAGAGGACTCAATTTTTTAACGAAATGACAACTTTAAATTATAAGTCAATGTTGTTATTTATTGCATTGTGATCCCTCAAATATCTGGGAAGTCTTTGGAAAATAAAAAGACTTCTGTATTATTTATCTTAGAATATGAAACCAAGTAGACTCTTAGAGACCCGACAGTCTCCAAGGAAATATTATGCATTATGTATTTACAGTTATTGGCTTAAAACTTTGTAATGTGCTATGTTCAATTAATAATAATACAGAGCAGGGTGAACTATGAAATACACTGTGCTTTTTTAAAAGCTCTAATATGAGAAAAGACAAGCAGTTTGTCCTAATGAATGCATCTAATTGGTGCACTTTATTATAAAACACTGGAGCAGCATTTTTCAAGAGGCAGTTCTATTTGTAACTGGCTGTCTTCAGCATGTCAGGGTGTAATAAATGTGCTGCAGACTAGAATTGCTGATTAGTATTTCTGGAACCCCAGGAAGTTAGTAAAAGCTGTTTGCCATTAAAGAAAGACCTTTTTAGCAGCCTTCCAAAAGAGAGCTATAGTCCAATGACCTGTGGTTGTTATTCAGTGTAAGTAACTTTAGGAAGGTTTCCTATAATGTGTTTGGTGCTATATGTGATTAAAAAGGAAGAAAAATGTTAATGAGAAAATTATGACGCCTCATTGTAGTGTAATAACATTTCAGTATTTCCCACGTTAAGTATGTTTTAGGGCTTCCCTGGTGGCACAGTGGTTAAGAATCTGCCTGCCAATGCAGGGGACACGGGTTTGATCCCTGGTCCAGGAAGATCCCACATGCTGCAGAGCAACTAAGCCCGTGAGCCACAACTACTGAGCCCATGTGCCACAACTACTGAAGTCCACATGCCTAGAGCCCATGCTCCACAGCGAGAGAAGCCACCTCAACGAGAAGCCTGCACACCGCAATGAAGAGTAGCCCCCGCTCGTCCCAACTAGAGAAAGCCCATGTGCAGCAATGAAGACCCAACCCAGCCAAAAATTAAAATAATTAATTAATTAATTTAAAAAAGAAAGTATATTTGAGATGTCTAGTACAAGGGGTATCTTCACTATAATTACGTGAATCACATTAATTTCTTTTACATTTTTTTTCATGTTTCTCAGTAACTCAGAGTCAATAATACATGTAAATCAGCCAATGGTGAAAAGATAAATGAATAAGACGAGATTTCAGAAGAGTTCTGAGTGGTGAAAGGTAAGGCCAAACCACAAGTCACTTATGAAATCGAGTTTGAGCAGCACACTCAAAGGAAAGTTGTCTTCATTTTCTTTCTTTCTTTTTTTTTTTTTTGCTGTACGCGGGCCTCTCACTGTTGTGGCCTCTCCCGTTGCAGAGCAAGGCTCCGGATGAGCAGGCTCAGTGGCCATGGCTCATGGGCCCAGCCACTCCACGGCATGTGGGATCTTCCCGGACCGGGGCACAAACCCGTGTTCCCTGCATCGGCAAGCGGACTCTCAACCACTGCGCCACCAGGGAAGCCCTTCATTTTTTTTCTTAATAGACAATATAGCAAAATGTAACCTTAACACAAAACTTTTGAAAAACTGTGTAGCTACAATATTTAATCCTGAAATATTAAAATAATGCCTTTAATAATAATTTTTAAGAAGTAAAATGTAAACACAGAAACAAATCATATACTGATACAGATTAATCTTCAGTTCTTTCAACCTGTTAGTATATTGTTACTCTCAATCTCTTCTAACAATTATTTCTAAAAATAGTCTCATAATTCATCTACAGGTAACTTCAATTTAAATAAAAATATTTTACATAATGTATTTTATAGTTAGAATCCCTTGAATTTTTAAAACTAAACATGTAAATATTTCTATGTTAAGAAATGAAATTATTCTTTTTTATATTGATTTTTATTTTTTTACAAGAGCTCATACATAAGAAAGAACACATCAAACACAGTAGAATGGTATCCTGTGGTAAATGAGAAAGAGACTGGAACATAGTATGTGCTTAATAAATGGCAACTATTACTATTATTACTCTTAAGAAATGAAATTATTCTTAATGCCAGTCTTCTGAATTAGAAACCATGGTGATTTAAAATACAATGCATCTAGTGTGTGGACAGAAAAAGATGAATTGAAAAAATAAATAGTATATAACACAAAACCAAAACTAATCTTACATAAAAATAGATGAAAGTGAAAGGATGGAAAAAGATAAGTAGTAACCAAAACAGAGTTGGATTTACCATGCTAATATCAGAAAAAATTAGCCTTTTAATTTAAAAAAGTAGAGACAAAGAATATTATAAATTAATAAAAGATTCAATACAGCAAAAAGATGTAACAGTTATGAACATTTATGCTTCTAGTCATGGATCCTCAAAATTTATGATATAAAATTTGACAGAATGGAAGGGAGAAAGAGCTCTACAATAATACTTGAAAACTTCCAAACCCTACTTTCGATAACTGCATATCCACATGCAAAAGAATAAAATTATATCTTTATCTTAAACCATGTACAGATATTAACAAAATACATAAAAGACCTAAATTTAAGAGTTAAAATTTTAAGGCTCTTAGAAGAAAACATTACAGAATATCCTCATTACATTGAATTTCATGATAATTTCATGGACATGGCACCAAAAGCATAGTCACCCAAAGAAAATAGGTAAGTTAGATTTCATTAAAAGTAAGAAATTTTATGCATCAAAGTATATGATCAAGAAAATGAAAGATGACTTACTGAACAAGAGGAGATATTTTCAATCATGTTACTGATAATGGATTAGTACCTGATATATAAAGAACTCCTACAACTTAGCAACAATGACAAAAACCCAATTCAAAAATGGGCAAAGAAGCTCTATCTACAATAGCCAGGACATGGAAGCAACCTAAGTGTCCATCGACAGATGAATGGATAAAGAAGATGTGGCACATATATGCAATGGAATATTACTCTGCCATAAAAAGAAACGAAATTGAGTTATTTGTAATGAGGTGGATGGACCTAGAGACTGTCATACAGGGTGAAGGAAGTCAGAAAGAGAAAAACAAATACCGTATGCTAACACACATATATGGACTCTAAAAAAAATGGTTTTGAAGAACCTAGGGGCAGGACAGGAATAAAGACGCAGACATAGAAAATGGACTTGAGGACATGGGGAGGGGGAAGGGTAAGCTGGGATGAAGTGAGAGAGTGGCATGGACTTATATACACTACCAAATGTAAAACAGCTAGCTAGTGGGAAGCAGCCACATAGCATGGGGAGATCAGCTCTGTGCTTTGTGACCACCTAGAGGGGTGGGATAGGGAGGGTGGGAGGGATACACAAGAGGGAGGGGATATGGGGATATATGTATACATACAGCTGATTCACTTTGCTATACAGAAGAAACTAACAAACCATTGTAAAGCAATTATACTCCAATAAAGATGTTAAAAAAAATGGGCAAAGAACTCAAATAGACATTTCTCCAAAAAAGATATATGGATGGCCATTAAGTATATGAAGAGATGCTCAATATTGTTAGTCATTAGAGAAATGCAAATCAAAACTACAGTGAGATACCACTTCACACTAGGCTTCATATAATGGGGGAAAAAATGGGAAGAAAACAAGTGTTGGTGAAGATGTGGAGACTTTGAAACCCTTGTGCATTGCTGATAGGAATTAAAATAAGGCAGCAGATTTAGAAAACAGTTTGGTGGTTTCTCAAAAGGTTAAACATAGAATCGCCGTATGATACAGCAATTCCACTCCTAAGTATATAGCCAAAAGAACTAAAAGCATAAGCTCAAATAGATATTTGTAAACCGATGTTCATAGGAGCATTATTCACAATAGCAAGACGTTAGAAACAAAATGTGGTATACACATAAAATGGAACGTTATTCAGTCACAACAAGAAATGAAATTTTGACATATGCTACAATACAGATTGATATTGAAAAAGTTATGCTCAGTGAAATAAGTCAGGTACAGAAGGACAAACATTGTATGATTTCATTTATGAGGTATCTATAATAGCCAAATTTATATAGAGAGAAAGCATAATAGAGATTATCATGGGCTGTGGGGAGAGGAGAAAGGGAAGTTGCTGTTTAATGGGTAGACAGTTTTATTGAGGATAATGAAAATGTTTTAGGAGTTAGGTAACGGTGATGCTTATACAATATTGCAAATGTATTTAATGCTGCTGAATTACAAATCTTCTCATGCTTAGAACAATAAATATCATGACACATTTTACCACAATACAAAAGTAAAAAAAAATCTTTAGAAAAAAAAGCACTGGCATTTTTAGGACTCTGAGCAAGTTATTTATTTATGTAATTGTCTTGGTTTTACTATTTTAAACTGTAAGCATTCAGTAACAAATATGGTTATTATGCACACATGTATATATGCATGATTATATAAATTTTCATGACCAAACATTGATAAAGCATCTACTTCAGGGTAATGTCACTCAGGTAACTAAAATGAGAAGTGCTCACTCAATAATTGAAAATTTTTTTCCACTTGTATAGGTTATGTCATAAATCCACTCTGAGGCTTTGATGAAAGGTGGGTCTCTTCTTTAGAAAACTAAATTCCTCTACACATACACACACACACACACACACACACACACACACACTTCCAAATGAATTTCTGTGGTCAGTTACCCTCTGATGTCCATCCTTGGGCTCTGGATTTAGAATCTTTAGTAATAAAAGCTAGCCTTCTTCTTCAGAAAAATGAAGTCATCTAACCCTTATAAACACACACATCCACACATTGTTGTAAGGAGATTTTTGAGTTCAAATGCTCTCTGTACTCCATGAATGGGACTCAGGCTCAAAACCTTTAAGTGATCCTCTTACAAAGAGATGAGGTTCTAATGAAGTGATACAACACCTAGAATGCACTCAATACTCCGGACATGAAGCTAGCTGTATAATATTTTCTTCTCTACTGGAAGTAGCATATACAATTACATATCCTAATACTTTAATTGAGAGTAAAACTTCATTTGGTTCTACCATGCATCCCCTTACTGCCATTTTCTATTTAAAAGAGAAAGATGCAGGAGGAAAACAAAATTACTTTCTGGTGTTCTTACTAATTTTTGAACTTTACTAGAAGTAGGAATACTTACTGATGATACATCATGTATTTTAAAATAATACACTTGACATTTCAAGAATTTATTTAGCTTGATTTTGACTGTCATGCATATGCATATGTTACATAGCCTGTGTCATTCAAATCCTTCTAACCACCTCCTTCAAATTTACATAATAATCATTAATATCGTCATCTGCATATTTACTCTAAACACATTTGGTGGTTTAAACCATAAATTTGTTCTTGCTATAACTTCTTATATAGAATCAGCCATAATTACCTTACAATTACTCTGTCACTGTATTCTTCACAGATGTCAGTCAGATTTAACAAGCATAGCCTTAATATCATCTAAACTTTATTGCCATAACTGCAAGTATCCAGGGATGTCTTACAGTTCAAAGCCATTAGCACTAACTGCTCATGAAATTCAGTGCCTTATAGAAGCTAATGTACTTGTAATCACTTCTCAGGAGCTAAAAAGCTGCGACCACCAGTGTGTTTCATGTTCACTTTCTTATTTCTCATACACAATCAACTATTTTATCTCCGAGGTTACAAACATAGTACTACTCAGTTATTTACTCTTCATAAACCATCTAGTTCCACTTATGAATATCAAGTCATAACAGAGATTATGATACATGAATGCTTATAATAGGCTTATTAAAACAGGTTGTTAGGGCTTCCCTGGTGGCACAGTGGTTGAGAGTCCGCCTGCCAATGCAGGGGATACGGGTTCGTGCCCCGATCCAGGAAGATCCCACGTGCCTTGGAGCAGCTGGGCCCGTGAGCCATGGCCGCTGAGCCTGCGCGTCCGGAGCCTGTGCTCCGCAACGGGAGAGGCCACAACAGTGAACAGCCCGCGTACCGCAAAACAAAAACAAAAACAGGTTGTTACATTATTATTATTGTTCAGTATTGACATCAACAAAGTGAACGACGATAAAATGATTATGTTTCAGAATATGTCATAAAAAGTCACAAATGAACATAATAAAATGTTATTATGCACTGTAAGGAAAATAAATAGTTTTGGGAATAAAACAGTTGAACGACTAAAAATGTAGTGAAAATGATTTCATAGTCCTTCATGGCCAAAGTATAATATCAGATAAAACCATGACATAAAAGTTACATCGCAATTAAACTAGTTCATTTCAAACTTGAAACCACATAGAAGCTCAGATAGCTGGAGAAAAATATATTTAAATTTCTATCGTAATCAAACACATAAAAATTAATACTGTGAATATTTTTCTTAAACCAAAAATACTGCATTTAATGATTCTGTTGATAGGATAGTTTGTATTAAGTGGAACAAAGATGAGTTGTTTAGATGTGTGAATGATTCACAATGATGAAACTTGATAGAAAACAGTTGATAATATTTCAATAGGGAATGGAAGTCTTACACATCTTATCCAGTGTTCATGCGTCACAATTGAAAAGAAGGATCAGTGGTAGTCTAAAAGAATGACAGGCAGTCTAGACAGTCTGACACTTAAAAACTGCCTTCAGACGTGTATAATATTAAATGGGATTGATGCAGAGTCACTAAGCAATATACAACAAAAAGAATCAGAAAAACAAAATTCATATAATGTGATATGTGAGTTTCATTGTAAACCACTTTATAAATCCTATGTAGGGAAGGAAAAATAATTTCCCCTCTACCTTTCTGAATTCATAACTGAGATCCCTGTAAGATAAATGAATAAGAGAAGACACACAAAAGATTATTAACATGTATACCTCATGTGTGCATGGGAGATAGGGAAAAATGGGTAATTCCCTGCGGTGTTACTTGTGGCTTGGTGATCAAATACTATCTTAACAGGGAAAGGAGAGAGGGGATGCAGTCCTCTTGGGTGAGAGTAAATTATTTTTAGGAAAGATGAGTGGACCCTCAGAAGAATAGACAGGAGGTATGATTGTGACAAACTATGTCTGGATGTGGGTCCAACTAGTGGGGAAGACTAGTTGTCTGTGATTGGCTGTTTTTAGGTATGATTCTTAACCTTGAGGCATCTATTGGAAGTTACTCTGGCTAAGGTTTCTATTTGCTCCTGCAGGCTGCCAGGTCATTAGAGACTAATGGCCTCCATGTTCAATCACTTTAACAAGAGAAAGCTTCATCCTGCTTTTACTGTTTTTCAAGTGCCAGAGTTCAAAATAATCGATATACAAAAGTAGTATATTTTGGCACGGCATATTCTATCCTTCACCTAAAAAAAGCAGAATACATACGGAAAAGTTGCTTGGTTAGAGGTCTAATGGCATATATTACAATAGATATTGGATATCAGGCCAAGGTGCAGCTTTACTAAGTGTGTTCAAGGAATATTTGTATTGAAAAAGTTTTGTGAGAAAAAAGGAAATCTGATCTCAAATCAGTTTGGCCTATATCTTATGCTAGGACCAGCAAGTTTACATCATCATATCAAAGGCTTTGAAAGTCCTGCTGGAAAGACCTTTAACTTCATTAGCCTACCATTTTCCATACTCATTATGAAAACAATTTATATTTTTTATTTCACTATTTTTATTTCATTGAGTCATTGTTTTGGGGGGAGTGCCTATTACAGAAAACGTCATTGACTTTTCAAAACTGAATTTCATTGATTTCTTTTTATGAGAAAGATTAACCTACGTACATTTGTTATCACAATGACAACTATTGCACTTGCTGGGACTTAATTTTACCATCTTGTTTTATTCATTTATATACTTCTCTCATCCCTTAATTTTGATATTTTGCCAAATGGAATACATAAATATTATATATATGTATATATATATATGTGTGTGTATATATATATGTGTGTGTATATATATGTATATATGTGTGTGTGTATATATATATGTATATATATATATACATATATGGTTAGTAATGATAGATTCAATTGAATTTTTTCAAGGGACCACTTTAAGCATTTTAAAAAACTTTTTTAAAATATGGATTTATCAAATTATCTGTAAGAGCTAAAAATGAGTGTCTACTCGCATCTTATTAATTCAAACAGAAATTATATTTAATCTCTTCCTATTTCCTTCGTTTATAGCATTAATTTTGGTTGGTGAGTTTTAGTGTTTACAACAATTCATTTATTTATATTTTATAATATATTTTGTGTATTTACTTCTCACGAATATCAACAACGTTAACATTGTTTTGTAATAACCCTTGAAAATGATTTTGGACTACAATTGAGCTATTATATAAGAATCATCTGTGGAACAGTTTAACAGTTTGTATTCTTGGACCCTATCTGGTTTTGATTCCATATAATTTGGGGGAAAATTTTTAAATCTACGTTTTTAAAGTTTTCAGGTATACTCCTGATGTATAGGCAGATTTAGGAGCTATTCCTTATTGCTGGACTAGTGGGCTCCCATATAAAATGCTATGGCCTTTGTAAGAATGTGCATGGAATTTGTTACTTAGGGATCACAACAATCTTTGTTAAAAATTGTCTATATACTTATAATACCTTAGCTATAATGAAATATTTGGAGTGTGAGAAGATACAATTCATTACCAAAACTAAAATTTTACTTTTAGAAAAATATATGTACAAACTGAGTCCAGAGATTACTATAAATAATTATTTTAGTTTTCATCATTTCCATCAGTTATTCATTACAATATTACCTCACATGGTCAACAAGTGTTCCCTTCTTTTAGATATCCCTCCAGAATCTCTCTTCTCTCCAAAAGTCTGGGCTGGCCATTAGACCCTATGGGTTGTGGAAAAGCAGCTTTACATCTGTGCAAGTCCCTCGGAGTGAGTAATATTGGGAGAGGGGAAGCACATTTTCTTGCTGTACACATCACACAGTATAAATCTTTTTGTTATTTTAATGTCTCTGTCACTTTCTCATTGTTCCAAAGACCTCTGCATAGTTACAAATTGAGGTGAAAGCAAGGAGTAGAAAGAAGTCCTTTTTTGCCACATTTCCTAGTCGTAAGTTATATATGTCAAATATATTTGGTTGTCTCCATGCTCTCCTTATGCCACGTTAGATAATTAGAGTGAACACATCATAAATTTTACTTTGAGCAAAAAACTTTTGTGTGTATATGTAAGATCAAGAGTTAAGATTGACTCTTTTTAAAGGGCATGCATTTCATGAAGTAGTCATCTGAATTAGGTTGAATGATTGATGTGAATAGCAGAAAAAAGAACAGAGCAAGTTTCAGATTCAAGGAAGAATGAAAATGTTTCTTAATGTAAAGAAAGTGATTGGATGTGGCAAAGAAAGGTGACTTTTACCACATTCGAAAAAATCTGCCCATTAGAAAATTGTTGGCCAGAATAAATCTCGACTAATAGAGGTAACATGAAAAATCAATGACTGCACTATATCTAGAAGAGATACTTGTCTGTGTGGGGAAAAAAAAAATGGAGAATGTCAACAAATTGTATCCTAGCTGGATAGAACATAACTACTATAAATTGATCCATGGTACTCCTTTTGCTGGGCACATAGGGAAGAAAGGCAAAAAACAATTTAGGAAAAGAAAATTTCTTCCTGCTATTCACATATTGGAATGTGGCCAGTGTCAGCAATTCTGTAATGAATAAGGAGTGTCAGCAGAAAGACAAATAAGATACAAGTAGAAGAACCTCTTTCACTTAAATGATTTTAAATAGACATTTTGTTCTTCCATTGAGGCCATGGGTAAATTTTAAATAATATTTAAATTTAACACTTAAAGTTTGTATGAAAGAAGAGAAATAGTTATAATTTTTAGACAATGTTATTCTAGCAAAAGAGTGGTGGTCTCTACTCAAGTTCACAGAGTTGAAACAAAACACATAGAGAGAATTTAAGAAAGGAAAAATGCAAAAAGCAAATTGTGACATTTCAAATGGAAAATTGTGAGTTATGATTTTCTTCTTAATCAGTAATTCTAATAAATATTCATTACCTAATATTTAAAATTTTGCAAGTGTTAATATTTTTCTTAGAAAATAACCCTGTATTTCATTTTAGGAATTTTTTTGTATTTAATATGTTTAATACAGTTAGTGTTTATAATCAAATTTTCACCCTTCAGTAAGTATTTTTCTATACTTTTTTTTAAAGCCCTCATATGGGGGATTATTCCGTCCTAGATCTAATTATTACCAAAATCAAGTTCAGCTGCTCGCCACTCAAAAGCCAATAATCGAGAGGCAAATGTCAGTAGAAAGGAAAGGTACTTTAATCAGAAAAGCTGGCAGTCTGGGGTGAAGATGAACTCATGTCCTGAGACCAACCTCAAAGATTCTACTCAACCATGACAGTTTTTAAAGGGAAAAGGGCTGGGGGAAGAATGTCAGTGAATCATCGGGGCAGGAGGTTGGGTTCAGCATGATTCTCCATTGCTTGCAGACTGGAGGACACTTTCTTCAGATTTATCTTGCCCACGTGATCTGTCTGCAGGATTGCTAAGGGGGTTTTGGGGGATAGAGAGCTAGTCATTCTTTAATTACTTCATTCTTCTTTTTATCTAAGAAAAGAACTAGCAGGTTAGGCAAGGCATGGTGTGAATTCAGGAGAGCATAAGTCAGGAGTTAGGTTAAACTGCTTAGTTATCTCATTCCTATAAGTAGGTTCTTTCAAGGTTAGAGGGGAACAGAAATGGGCAAATAGGAAAAGGGCAAAAGAGCTGCTTTCATAATAACAAATATGTATGAAATTAACATGGGTTTTTTTTTTTGCTTTTTTGTAATAGTTTTGAAAAACAAATATTGCATAGCATGATTTTATATTAAATTATCTAATTTCAAATATAAATAATTTTTAAAATTTGCAGCGGTTCAGTCAACAAATATTTGTTGAGTGTGGACTTAGTAAAGGTTTTTGTATTAAAATCTGGGGATAAAAAGGTAAACAAAGAGACAAGTTTCAGCCCTCTTTGTACCTATACAAATGGATGAATTTGAGTTCACTGATAAACAGCAAATAAACATACGTGTCTAACCATCTTACTTCTTGTGGAGAATACCAATAAATTAGTGTACATAAAAATAAATGATATTTGAATACATCTTGCTGAGATAAGTCAGCACGTTCTGATTCATGTTTAAACATCTAGTTGGTTGTATTTCTTTCTAGTCAGGAGCACCATAAGAAAAAAAATGTAGTATTCCATTGTGTTAGCATGAATGTATAATGCTGAATTCTCACAGCAGACCCATGGGATATTACCCAGCACCAAACTTTGCCTTTGATTCAAATGATACCACAGCTCTGGGACAAAGAAACATTTTTTTCTTTGAGGAGTTAGAAACCCAGCAAATACTGTTCTCAAAACATGTCTCTTCTTTCCCATATTACAGTGCCCTTGGTGTTGTGGAGTAATGTGTGTGGAAACACTGATCAACAAAGAGCTTTTTAAGCTGTTTAACCTCTTTGTTTTTTCTCCTTTAAGTACCCAGACAGGAAAAAAGCTTACATGATTAAGCTCATTCTCCAGCCAGCCATGCCCCACAAATCTATACGTTCCAGGTTGATTTACAGATATATCCACATAAAAATGGGACTTTGCTATTTTTAAGCTAATAAATTTACAAGGAAGTCTGAGGTACATCATTAGCATATTAAGAAGGAGAGATTTGGTTTCACAGGTATGGAGGAAATGGGGTATAGTCCTACCATTAATTTGGATAGCTTGATTAATTAATCTGATTAATAAGTGCACTCAATAAGATTAATAACTTTAATAGTGAAATAAGTCAGAAAGAGAAAGACAAATACTGTATGTTATCACTTACATGTGGAAGCTAAAAAAATAAAACAAATGAATGAATATAACAAAACAGAAACAGACTCACAGATATATAAAGAACAAACTAGTGGTTACCAGTGGGGAGAGGGAAGGATGGAGGGGCAAGATAGAGGTAGAGGTTTAAGAGGTACAAACTACTATGTATAAAATAAATAAGCTACAAGGATATACGGTACAGTACAGGGAATATGACCAATATTTTACAACAACTTTAAATAGAGTATAATCTATAAAAATAAAATAGTCAAACTCAAAGAAAAAAGATTAATAACTTTAAGAGTTATAGAGTTGTTATAACATTTAAAATAAATTATATAAAACTTATTGTGTACTTTCCACAATACCCAGCACATAGTAGGCTCTAAACGTTAGCTGTGAGTATTCTAAAAGTGAATGACAGTAAAATTAGTTTTCAAAAATATTTAAAAGATTGAAAGTATTATTACTTTTTCTGGTAACTAAAGTAACTGGCAATGCTATTTTTTGTAGAGATTTGCCTAGCATTCATTGTGAAAACAGTCTCACCTTACTAACCAGGGATGCAGGAAAATTCAAGTTCTATGACTCTCTCTGTATCATGTAAAAAACTTAAAAATAAAAAATCATTAATAAAATTAATATCAGAAATAGAAGGTTAATAACAGTAGAAAAGGAATTTAAGGCTGTGAATATATAAAGTTGTATGCCTGCATCTATTCCTGGAATAAATAATCATTATTGTAATTTTTATATTCTTAATTCTTAATTCTGGAACTATTTTAAATATTTTTATAGAAGTGATTTCTTTCTTAATTGATGGAATGCCTATTATTCATTTGTGAAATCAGAAAGAAATAAATAGTACAGAAAAATAATCTAATTTCCTTAGCTATTCTTTAAGAACAAAATATTTTTAACCTCCTTGGGCTATTGAACAGAATATATTAAGGAACATGTATTGGTAATGGCACAAATAGCTTACTTAGTAACCATGTATATCTTACTGCCGAAGAACTTAAAATCATAAGACTTTGATGTAAACCCAGTTTTTTCACTAACTAGCTTGTGATATTTCTTCTGTCTCTGTAAATAAAGATCTCAGTTTTCTTACCAATGAAATTGAAAAAAAAAACAACACTGGAGGATATCAAAATATGCCACCCCAAAATATGCTACTCTGGCGTATTGATTATTTTGAGCTAAAGACAATTGAGAAGAAGCAGATACAAGAAAAACTCTTTGCTTTCCCCGATTTACCTAAAAGCAGTATAACATTTTGTAAAGGTGAACCATTTCTTTACTAGGAAGGACAGAAGTTAATCATTGGAAACTGAGGAAATTTACATAGCAAACCTTACTAACTAGCCCTTATCTTCCACTAGTTTTCCCAATACATTTATCCTCCCGCAATTTGCTGTCCCTAGAATGTCCTTATCCTCTGTCTTCTGTACAAAGTGTATTGTTCTTTTGTTAAAATGCTGTGCAAACCCAAGTTCTAACCACCACTTTGAGTTACTCATCACTGAGTATTGAGTTACTCATTACTCATTACTCATCACATATAGGATTCCCCTATATGTACATGCAATGCACATATTAATAAACTTCTGTTTGTTTTCTCTTATTAATCTATCTTTTATTAGCCTAATTTGCAGGGCCCTAACCAATGAACCTGAGATGAGTACAGGAAAAATAATTTTTTCCTCACTATAATGCCTATTCTGACTTTTTAGATCAAGAATTCAAAATGTATGTCAAATTCTTTCATAAGAAAAAAGGACAATAATAATGTTAGTATTTGAAAGTATATTTCTGTTAACTGTTTTCTTAAATTTAGATAATTTATTGATCATATCATTCTGCCAATTCAGACAGGACTCATGTTTGCAAAGCAAATCTTAGTAATTCTACAGAAAAATAAAACAACTAGTATATATATTTAGTCACTGCTGAAGACTCAGCAAAGCCTCCAAGATTCCCATACAGGGCAAGGCCACCTGTCACAGGAGACAGAAACCCCTCTATATATCTTCCTGGGATACGAGAGCCAATAATTGTTTTGAGGGGTATGGGGTATGCTTATGGCAGTTCATTTACATGGAAATTGCAATTAGTTCTTGGGATTTCACTACTATTTTACAAAAAGCAGTGTAACATTTAAAAACAAAAACCTGCTGTGTTCGATCACTACACCCCTTTCTTTTTTACTGTTCAATTGTAATATCTCCAGGCTTGTACTGGATATTTGTTTTAAGTGTCTATATTTTCTTCTTTAGAATGTCACAATATAAAACATTTAAAAATGTATGGGTGGAATATTTTTAGATGTATATTTTAAGAAAATTTTCATATATTAAAATAATCACTGCATTATTTTCAAGAATGATATAAATAAGATCAGATGAAATTAAGAAAAATGATCTATTGTGCCATTGACTTCTTGTGGTGTACTATTCCATAAACAACTATACAACAACCAACCAACTCTAGCCACTATTTTAAGCAAATATACAGGCAGTGTGCATTATTCAAGGTAAGAACTTTAGACTTGGCAATACACCTGACAGTCTGACAATCCACTAATTTTCTTTTTTTTCAATATGTTCCATTTAAATGAAAATATTGAGAATTTTTGAATGTGTTGTATTTCCTCACCTCAGTCTCCTTTCCTCCTTTTTTCTCTATTCAAATAATCTCTACCATCTATTTTATGATTCCATTTGGCTATCTAACACCTTAGGATATCGTGTCTTGTGCCCTTCTCTACCCTGAACTAGACTTTGAGCCCTTTTCAGACTCTATATCTATATTGTGATCCTCTGTTTACATCTCCAGTTACCCAACAATATCCTGAATCTAGATATGCGTTGGTGCAAACTGATGCTCAACTAAAAGCAACTCAGTGAATGGTAAAGATAAGTCCTCATTCTCTTCCTGTCTTGAATTGAGTAGCCTTCCTGCATCCTGGGTGGGTGAGATCACATATTGTGACTTTCAAATTTTCCAGGAAATAGTTTTTCCAGGAAATAGTTAAAACCCTATTCATAATTAATGATTCAAGCCTTGAAACTAGCTATATTTAAATATTAACATATATAATTTTTACATATTTATTTTTAAATATGCTTTAACATTTTTCAGGAAGAAACTACTCTGTAAAATGAGGAAAGACTGTTTCTTTGGAATTTTACCAATATTTGTTCATATTTCAGAAAAATTATCATCCTGATGCTATCACCATTTGTGATATTTGAGTCACTCATAAAATCTAGTAGGATCAGTCTGTGTTTATAGCTCTTGAATTCTCAATAGTAAATTTGTTTAAGTCCAAGAATCTGATTATTACAGTATGCCATCAGGCTTACTCAAGCCCAAGCACTTCTATATTAAAATACAAATTACTGTATAATAAATTACTTTTATTTTTCTTTTGGGTGAAAGAACATTTACTTTCTTTGTTGTAAGTTATGTGCATTTTAGATTATTTCATTCATGACCTTTTTACAAGACATAAACGGGAACTTTGTGGAATATTTGTTATAAAAAGGGAGTAATGTAATAACACCAAATGATGGTAAAGGTATATAGCAACGATAACTCTCATTCATTGCTAGTAGGAATGCAAATTGGTATTTTAGAAGCCACTTTGGAAGACAGGCAATTTCTTACAAAGCTAAACGTATTCTTATCATAAGATCAAGCAATCACACTCCTTGGTATTTACCAAAATGAGTTGAAAAATGTATGTCCATATAAAAATCTTCACACAAATATTTATAGCAGCTTTACCAATAATTGCCAGAAATTGGAAGCAACCAAGACATCCTTCGGTGGGTGAATGAATAAAACCATGGCACATCATACAGTGGAATGTGATTCAGTGATTTTAAAAAATGATCTAACCAGCTGTGAAAAGATAGGGAGGGAACTTAATCCATATTACTAAATGAAAGAAGGTAATCTGAAGAAGAGACATACTGTATGATTCCACCTATATGACATTCTGGAAAAGGTAAACTATACAGTAAAAAGATCGGTAGTTGCCAAGATTTCAGAGATAAATTGGTAGAGCACAGAGGATTTTTAGGGCAGTGAAACTATTTTGTATGATACTATGATAAGGATACCTAACATTATGCATATGGCTAGACCCATAGAACTGTAGAACACAAAGCATAAACTCTAATGTAAGTTATGGACTTTAGTTAATATTAATGCATCAGTATTGGTTTATCACTTGTAACAATTATACCACACTAACATAAGATGTTAATAATAGGAGAAACTCTGTGTGTGTGTGTGTGTGTGTGTGTGTGAGAGGGATTTGGGAACTGTCTGTACTTTTTGTTCAATGTTTCTATAAATCTGAAACTGCTATTAAAAATAAAGTCTATTACTTACTTTTTAAAGGGAGTAATGGGTCTGATATAGTTGAGAGACCATTCTTTTTAGAGTCAGAATGAAGGTAACTAACATAAAGGTAAGTAAAGGAGTTGGGTTATTTTCATTCTTTTTCAGTAGGCTACATTGCTCCTTGAGCCACAAACAATGGATTCATTTATTCCTCAGCCAACTTTATCTAAATACATTTTATTCTTTCAAAAGTCTTTTTGTTTTACAAAGTATTTTTCAAAGACTTCACTAATGTTGTATTCCAAAAGCTCTGACACCCTCTGATCTCATAGCATAATTTTTTGTGTCTATTCCTTTGTATATACATGTTCTTTGTTGCAGTATAATATTAAAGGGTAAACTCATGATTTTTAGGTGGTATAATGAAGAAAGTAGTGGGATTTTATGACTGATTAACAGAGTATTTTACAAATTGGGATTTCTGGGTTAGCTGTACATGGTTAATATCTAATAGGGCCATGAATTTTGGGATTATCTGTTCCACTGAAAAGAAATTATCTGCACCATTGCTACATAAAATCTACAAGTTACCACCTAACTGTAATAAGTCTGCAGACTTTAATCAATGAGTAATAGTGAGTTAAGTACATTTCCCCAAACAATCCTTGGATGGATGCCATCCCTGTATAACATTGAAAGGATGTGCCACCTGTCTTATTTCCAAACTTTAAATAATTTTTCTGACATCTTTAAAATCTGGACGTACTAAGAAGTCTCTAGGTAGACACTCTTCTTCCTTAAAGTGGCTTTCCTTTTCCTAGAAGGTGTAGGTTGCACATCAGTTGCTTTAACACCTTGATCCATGTAGTATTAATTTGATGAATTTTTGGGGATGTAAATTACTGATTCCCTGTATAAACAATCTTCTCACTTGGAGTTCACATCTTTTACTCTATCAAATAAATGAATTAAAATTTTGTCTATCTATAAGGGTATAAAATGCAGGTTGATATCTGACATAGTAAATGTCATAAAATAGTAGAACTTTAGTGACATGAGGTGGAAAGTATGTCTAATACAATGTTAACATTTAAATTTTTTTAATTATGGAGAATTTTAGGAGTTTTAAAATTTTTTTCTGATGTTCAAAACATACCTTCACAAAAGACTAAGTTTAACATTATAATATATTTTGGTTAACTGTATTTCTGATCCAGTGTTTACCTGGATTACACAAATTGGTTATTCATTATTATGGTTACTAGTAATAGTAATAGTAACTGTAGCAGTAGTATCATTGTTATTTGGTTCATCCTTGACCACCAAAATTAGAAGAAATAATGCAAAATGAAATAGAATTGTCATCTTATGTAGGCCATGATAAATCCCAAAATGAGTTGTCGTCACTACTTTTTTTTTTTAGTAAGTGCACAATTATTTAAGACTAAATTTAATAGAAAACTCTTTATGGATAAAAATTAAATAATTTTTAAATATCCTAGAAGTAAGGTATTTGAAATGACCTTCTGCTATCTTAGAAAATATGCCCATGTTGGACTTTTCCTCAATATACTCTCATAATCATTCAAGTTCATCTGATTTAAAATTAAAATTATACTTGAGGAGAATTATTCCTTGAGAACTGTTATAAAAAAATCTATTCACCTCACTGCCAACTCTCAGATTCTAATACTTGAATTATCTCAAGCCCTCATGTAAATTTATGTTTTTATATAGTTCCATATGGAGATTAGATGATATTAAAGATAAGAAGAGTCTGTGAACTGGCCTGTAACTTTTGTGTGTTAGGCCTTCTCTAGAAAAACAATTTTTGGAAAAGATTTTTGCAAATACTAAGATATTCTATTTAAATCCAACCTGTTCAAAATCCCATAAAACATGATCTTAAAATCAAGAAGGTAATTGGATTTATGGGTAGCAAATATGTTTAAAATGCAGAAGGATTTCCCACTGAACAGGCAAGAAAGAAATCTACCTTCAATATGTTGACAGAAGCTCTTTTCAATAGAAAATCCCCATTTCACTCCCAGATTCAGTTATGTTGAATATTTTCTTCTCAAAATTTTAATATAGTCAATCTTTCCATACTTTATATGTTGCTTAGAATATGGGTTAAGTTGTTATAAGCAGACTAGGAATAATAAGAGAAAAAAAGTATAATTTTTTGATTTAAATAAAGAGTTTGAAAAAATATCCTGTTCAAAAGTTAATTATACTACTTGTTAGTTATATTATCCTGGGAAAAAAATAAATTGGTCATTTCGACGATCTTTAAAATATATTTAATACCGACCTCATTAATATAAACATCCATTAAGGTAAATAGTATATTATTGCTCTTAATGTATTAACATTGTTAGTTTCATGAAATAAATATAGTAGGGGCTCAGTTGTTGAATGAATGGTTGTTCCTATTTCAATTCTAGTATAGAACAACTTTATTTGAGCAAGTGCACTCTCTTTAATTCCAAGGAAAGATGTTCTAGAAGAAAACTTGAGTTTCAAAAGTTTTTCCATTTAGCTAGTTTCCTTAAGGTTGTACCAGAGATGATGTCTAGTTATGAGGCAAAGAAAAAGGCAGGAATAGTTTTGTAAAATGGGCAGAAAGGCTATAGGAAATAATCCAGTTATCACCCTTTTAATCTACTCCTAACTTTCTTTCCATTGAAGCAAATTTAGAGATAATCACTAAGGTTTTTACCTAGTACCATGAAAGGAATCAGAACATGCGGACCTAAAATATGCTCCTTTGGCATATTGATTATTTTGAGCTAAAGGCACTTGAGAAACAGCAGGTGCAAGAAGGGTTCTCTGGCTTCCACTTTCTATCTCAACATATACTATAAAATTTTCTGTAAGAAAAGTGCCCTCCTTGTATCAGGAAGAGAATGCCATCCTTATCACTGGAGACTGAGCTGACGCTGAAATGGATATGTACAAACAACTCTACTAAAATAACGTTAATCTTCCATTAGTTTCCCCTGTATATTTTCTAGTCCCTTTCCCACAATTTACTGCCCCAGCCTAAACCCCTTTGTCTTGTTACTCACCCCCAAGTTTATCATTTCTTTGTTTAAAAAGTTTATAAACTCTCAGTTCTTACTGCTTCTTTGGGCCTTCATTTTCCTTCTGAAGATTGCTGCCTGCATGTAAAATCATTTTTAAAAATCTGTATGCTTTTCTCCTATTAATCTGTCTTATATCAGTTTAATTCTCAGGCCCAGCAACAAAACCTAAAAGGGTAGAAAGAATTTTTTCTTTCCCTACACCCATTTGACCTTTATTAACTCAGGTACCCAGGGCATTAGGTTGATTAGAAGAATGCAACTCAAAAGATCGTTTCAGTGGGGGGTTGCGGGGGAAGGAGGAGACAGTGGAAACCAAAACATCTTTTCCAAAGAGTTTTTGGGAGCATAAAAGGATGTTGAGACCCACGTGCTAAATAATTAAGGAAGCAATAAATAACATTTAAATTATACAATACATTGGAGAAAGCAAGGATAAAGAGGCTGGATATGAAGCTGAGTCACTGGAACCTGAGGTGGCATGTGTAGGAGACAGGACATGGAAACCGGACCAGCAGGGACTGTATAGAAAAAAACAAACAAACAGAAACTGTTACCCAGCTGCCTGCACAAGCTCCTAAATTGCTGCAGAAAAGCAAGTGGGAGCCAATTTATGGAGCCATATTGGCATGCCTTCTTGTTGTCATTGGCAGTGGGTCTCCCAGTGACAATTATCCATCCCTGCTTTAAGAAATTGCTCAGTTCAATCCCAACCACTCTCTGTGGGCACTGTCTTCAATAACGAGGAGACTTGTAAACCCAGCCTCTCTGCTACAAATCAGTAGAGTGTGGGGTCCTTGATTCTTAGGGTTGTAGCAGAAAAGGGAAGGTCAAGATTATCAATAATTGGGTAGGGCTGCTGCATATCAGCTTGAATTTTCCTTCGAGTCAAAAAGCAAGGAGATTCTCTTACATTATGTACATAAATCTTATCTCCCCAAAATGTACTATAAGAACACTCAAAAGTTAAGGAAATGATATCTGAATAAGTGTTGGGTAATGAGACGGTAAACACCATCAATTTGATTTTTCTGTCCTCCTAAGGTGAGCAATCCTAGAAACATAGTCAAGTGATTGTTTCAAACTGGGTGGTCAGATTTATTAATAAAAAAGTATTCATTGCATTTTTCTATAAGAAGGATGTAGCCCTGTGTAACCCAGATGTCTCAGATTTCCCTAACCATAGGGCTACAAAACAAAACTAAAAAATGCAAGTTGGACCCCCTCCCTGGTATGATCAACTGGCAGAACCCATTAATGGGTGTGGCAGATACAGTCAAGAAGCACTATCTGCCCTGTTTTTCTCTCAACTACAGCTGCTACTTGTGCAAAACTGAGGCTTATGAAAGCATCCAATGAAGTCTGAGTATAGGGACAGACATACTTTTTTGCAAACAAGTCTGAAATGCCAAAGTCTTTAATATTTGCCATATAGGTCATTGTGTGGTATGAGCAAAGCACAGAGCCAATTACAAAAAACTAGACTCCAGTGATAAAAGATAAGTAGAGAAGAATCTTAGACAATTCTCTCAGAGTAAGTTCTGCAAACTGGGTGGCACTCCCTAGGGCTCGTTGCAGCAGAGGTGGGTGTTCAGAATTTTCCATCGCATTCTTTGTGAAAGTATTGTGATAAGCAAACAAACAAGTGTGAAGAATCACCCTGTCTTCTTTTTGTGCTACAGGCCCTGGAGAATATTTGATCCCTACAGTATTAGGCAGAAGAGAAGGCTTTACTAGGAGCCAGTGAGACTCAACTCTCTAGCAAAGGGTTTAACAAACAACAAAACAAAAGTTTTAAAATTTATATGAATAACAGAAAAGAAAAAAAAGTTGTTACTGAACCAAACTGGAGTACTCTTGCCAGTGCACAGTCAAGCCAATCTACTGTGAAGGAAAGTGCAACGTGTGACAAAACATATGAAAATCGTGACCTGTCATTCCACCATTGACTCAAAACACTTGAATGAAATAAGTACTTCTATCTTTCTGAGATATATCATTTAGTGAAAAGTATAGATAAAGAACATTTTATCAGAGTATTATGTAATACCAATTGTGTGATTGGTTCTTAAGGTGTTATCTCTAAAAAGATTCATCAAAAGACTTGAGTGAATAGTTTTGCCTCTGAGTAAGGGAGCTAGGGAACTGGTAGAAGACATACTGGCATTATTCTCCATCTTCCTTTAAACACTTTTGTAGATTGCTTTTATACAAAATTGTGTATTTTGTAATTTCTTTATGTATCATGTATCCAATAAAGCAAAAATGCAAATAAATAAAAGCTCATCGGAAAATAAAGTTTTAAAGCAAAGAAAATGTGTTTCAAGAACAAGTGTTAGCAGTAATCCTTAGCAGGAAAAAGTACAACAAACACAACAAACACTGGTTCTGTTCGTTCCACCATTGATTATATAATCTTAGCAGTCTATTTAAACCCTCAATCTCATTTTCTGTATCTGAATCTTGGGGACAATAATATGTAAATCAAAATTTTGAAGAAAAATATTTAAAAAGAGAAACTTTGAAAAGCTCTATGAAGCCTAACACTGACAGATGCTCAGTAAGAAGAGGGTGTCATAACATTTTTTTTTGTATGCAAACATAGTCAAAATTAGGAAAGCTGATTCACTAAATAATAAAATAAAATAAACAACAAAGAAAAACTCATCAAAGCTGATTATTCATTCTAAGGAATTTCAAATTTGTCTTTTTCTTTTATTCAAGATAAGACCTATTTGCAGGTATTCACTATCATAATGAAGAGTTTCAGAAAAGAGCATATTATGGTAAACTTCTGTAAGTAGTAAAACAGTATATAAAAACAAGCATAAATGGTGATCAACGTTATATTTCATTAACCATTTATTTTAAGAGTATTTTATGCACTCAGACTCAGAAGGCAACACAGGAATTAGTTACTAGTGTTAGGTTTTAATAGTAAATCTGGCAAATTATATCTCAGCATCTTGTTCTTACTCTCATAAACAGTTGTGATAAAACAAGGTCTTTCTGCTTAAATCAGATGTAAGGTAAAAGGAGAAAATAGAATGATGAATATAAGTTACTCGTACTTTACATAATTAATAACTATTTTAACCAATTTATCTGATGACTCAGAAGACTAATAGTAGGATGCTAGGTCTTCCCTTGTGGCGCACTGGTTGAGAGTCCGCCTGCTGATGCTGGGGACACGGATTCGTGCCCCGGTGCAGGAAGGTCCCACAGGCCGCGGAGCGGCTGGGCCCGTGAGCCATGGCCGCTAGGCCTGCGCGTCCAGAGCCTGTGCTCTGCAACGGGAGAGGCCACAACAGTGAGAGGCCCCCCCCCCCAAAAAAAAATAGTAGGATGCTAGAGAGAGACTATTTTTAAACTGCTGGGATTTAAAGGGAAAACATTGCTGATTGCTGTGTTTACTGCAATTCCTTCTTAATCTACATATGAGTATATGTTTTAAATTTAAGCATCTTTTTAATGGAATTAATTCAGGTTGAAAAAATTGTAAGCAATGAATTTAAAGGATTCTAACAAATCATATTTTAAATTAAGAACTTGTTTATATATAGATAGATACATAGATCTAGATATATATAGTATATCACCTAACTAAGAGTAGGAAGTTCATCATTTGAAATATTAAAGTATTTTGTTATTTTCTTAATTAGCAAAATAAAATAAATACATTAAAATATGGTAGTCTTTTAGTGGTCTTATATTTTGACGTAGACTAGAACAAAATTTAATTTAAACATTAGAATATGATGGAATTAGCATAATTAACTGTAATAAATTAATAATTATAGAGAGGACATATGTTTGAAAGGGACATTATTAATTTTACCAAATTCAATATTTTCTAGGTTTATGCATAATTCATTTATGCAAACTAGATGCATGACATTAGACAAAGATTTTTTCATTTAAGTATATGATTGGTAAATGGTAATATTCTGCTATTCATTATCTTAACATATTAGTTTCTAAACATCTTGAAATAATTTCCTTCAAATTGCAATTCAAAACTCAATATGCTTTGGGTTATATTTTTGCATTATAATACCATCTAAAGTTTGATGATTTATATGGAAAGCATTAGTTAATTCTTCCTTTAGAAAATAAATCGACCTTCAGCTTAATGAAAATCACAACTCTAATAACCCTATTTCTATTATTTTTACTCATAGGGGAAATGCTAAATCATTTCAAATGTTTTCATTCTTACTTGTTATTGATTAGTTTCTAAGTTCTTCTAAGACAAATTTAAGCAGCCAACTTGCTGAATGTAAAGACAAATTTAGCTTAGTGAGTTAAACATTCAATAAGAATTCCAGGATGGTCCATTCTTCAAATGAAGAATCTTATTGGAGAGAATAGCTTTTATGTTGCTGCAGAGACAATTTAGCATTTGATGAAACTGTGGTTAAAGTTTATTTTTAGTTATCCTACATGTTCCAATTGTCTTGCTCTCAAACATTAAAGAAAATATTTGGAAGTATAAAACAGAATATTCTTTGCTCATTTTATTAAGGTATGAATATATTAATAAACAGTGAAGTAGAATTATGCTTAGAAATCGATTTATAAGGGCAGTATTTGCATGCCCTCCTGCCTAATATTATGCCTTTGTTCTCCTTCCTGGATGAATAAATGCTCGGTTCCTGCATCTTCTAGTTGCCATAGTTGCCGCTTACAAGGAAATTGAGTAGTAATTTCAGGAAACTCCTTAACAAACTGGTGACTTGCTTTCATAAATACATAACATAGAAATCATTCAATATTTAAAGAAAGAAGAAAGGAAAAGGAAGCTACAAAACGTTGATATGAATATTTGTGGCACCCAATAATGACTTTATGGTGAAATTTAAAATAACACAGAGTCAGATTTTCCTTCATTTTCATATTTAACTTTGAGGTAAAGATTAATTTAAAAATTGTGTTTAATATCTTATTGTTTGTATTGCTTCATTTGGGCTCCACATATCCTTTTCTCAACGTGGGGTAATATGGCAGATGTGTCATTGAAGGGTGTTTCTCTTCTCATAAATCACAAATTTTGTCCTATGCATCAACATTAGAACCATATCTCTACAGAAAGTGTTAAGGCATAAACGACATACGGGGAGACATTCATAGAAAATCAAATATTAATTCAACATTTTCTAACATTTGCCTAACACAATGCAGAAATTATTCTTTTTTAATTATTTATTTATTTTTTATTGATGTATAATTGATTTATAATGTTGTCTTAGTTTCTGATGTACAGCAAAGTGATTCAATTATACATACACACATATATGCTTGTGTGTGTGTATATATATATTCTTTTTCAGATTCTTTTCCCATGTAGGTTATTACAAAATATTGAGTATAGTTCCCTGTGCTATACAGTAGGTCCTTGTTTATCTATTTTATACATAATAGTGTGTATATGTTGCTCCCAAATTCCTAATTTATCCCCCTCACCTTTCCCCTCTGGTAAACATAAGTTTGTTTACTATGTTTGTGAATCTGTTTCTGTTTTGTAGATATGATCATTTGTATCATGTTTTACATTCCACATATAAGTGATATCATATGATTTTTGTCTTTCTCTGTTTAACTTACTTCCCTTAGCATGATAACCTCAAGGTCCATCTGTATTGCTGCAAATGGCATTATTTCATTCTTTTTTATGGCTGAGTAATATTCCATTGTATATATGTACCACATCTTCTTTATCCATTCCTCTGTCGATAGACATTTAGGTTGCTTCCATGTCTTGGCTATTGTAATTAGTGCTACAATGAACATTGCGGTGCATGTATCTTTTTGAGTTATGGTTTTCTCCAGATATATGCCCAGAGTGGGATTGCAGGATCATATGGTAGCTCTATTTTTATTTTTTTAAGGAACCTCCACACTGTTCTCCAGTATGGCTGTACCAATTTATATTCCCACTAGCAGTGTAGGAGGGTTCCTATTTCTCCACACCCTCTCAAGCATTTATTATTTGTAGACTTTTTGATGATGCCCATTCTAACTGGTATGAGGTGATACCTCATTGTATCATTGATATGGGATTAATCTCCAAAATATACAAAAAGCTCATACAGTTCAATATCAGAAAAATCAAACAACCCGATAAAAAAATGGGCAGAAGATCTAAACAGACATTTCTCCAAAGAAAACATACAGATGGCCAAAAGGCACATGAAAAGATGCTCAACATCACTAATTATTAGAGAAATGCAAATCAGATATTATTCTTATTATTCTTATCACTGGAAATATAGTATTTATTAAGATGGACAATAATTTCTTCTTTCAGGAAGGTTACATTGAAATAAACTGGGAAACCAAAAATATCATTAGAATAAGTGGGTTAGCAAATGCTTGGGGACATTTGGTCCACACCAAACAGTCCCTGATATTTGGTCCTTTCCAAAACATTTTGGCATAGACCAAATATGCTCATGGATGTTTTGGATAGGACCAAGTTTCAAGGATCTTATGGCATAGACCAAATGTCTTATGGAGTTTGGACAGGACCAAATGTCCCACAAGGGAATAGGTATAATTTGTAGTATGTTAAATGGTGATAGGTACTATGGAAAATAATAATAATAATAAAGGGAAGGGGAATAGAGTGGCAGTAGAGAGGTGATTGTGGAAATTTAAATAAGGAGGTCAAAGTAACTGAGAGAAAATGACAGTGACTCACACAGATAAACTGCTGGAAGGCATTTTAGGCAGAGAAAAGAATAAGCGCAAAGACCATAAGGTCTGGATGTGCTTGGCATGTTCTTGATGAGAAAGAGCTACAGAGTCCTGTGAAGAAAATGGAAAGAGGGTTATAGGTTGTGAGTTCTTAGATAGAAAGGAAGCTGGACTATGTGTACCCTTACAAGCTATGAAAGATAATGGGCTTTTACTTAGAGCGATGCATGGCAGTTGGAGGGCACTGAAAGAGGAATGTCCTTTCAGGATCACTGGGACGGCTTTGCATTGAATACATCGAAGGAGAATTAAGAAAAGAGGAAGAAAGACAACTTCTGAGATTTTCAACAATCTCAGTGAAAGAAGATGGCTTGGACCAAGGTGCCCAGAGATGACAAATGTTAAGATAGTGATAGTAGGATTTACAGGCACAGGGAAAAGAAGAGAGGTGATCCGGACGCGCAGGCTCAGCGGCCATGGCTCACGGGCCCAGCCGCTCCGCGGCATGTGGGATTCTCCCAGACTGGGGCACGAATCCATGCCCCCTGCATCAGCAGGCGGACTCTCAACCACTGAGCCAACAGGGAAGCCCTGAATATATGATTTTTGAAGTCAGCATAGAGGAGCAGCTAAAAATATAAATTTAGGAATGATCAGAATGCAGATGGCATTTAAATCCAAGACTCTGGAAGAGATGATTAAGAAAGAGAATCTATATGGGAAGGATGTGTGGTCCAAGATCTGAGGCCTTAGGTTAAACCAACTGTAAAATTGGAGGCGACATTTGGGGAGTTGGGGAGAAAACATCTTAGGAGCCTCGGAAGCAACAGCCAATGATGCACGGGGGGGGAAAAAATCTTGTAAGTCAAGTGAACAAGTTTTTCAAGGGAAGAGAAGAGACTCAGTTGTGTCACATGCTGCTGATAATAGGTCAAATAAGATGAGGTCCGAGATTGGATTTAGCAACTGGGAGGTCATTGGTGAACTTGACAATGGAGGTTTCAGTGGATTTGCGGCAAAAGACTGACAGATGTTTTCCAAAGAAATGGGAGAGGAATTTGAGACAGTGAGTGGAGGGAGGGGGGGAAGCTTTCAGTTTAGCTGTAAAGGAAAGGAGAGAAACACAGTGATCGCTGAAAGGAAAGGGGAGTAGAGAGAGAGAATTTTTTTTTTTTTAAGGTGGAAGAAATACTGCCTTCTTTGCATGCTAATGGGAACGTCTGAGTAGAGAGGGAGTACTGTGGACCCGGTATATTTGTTAAATTCCTTTGTAAGTTTGGAGGTGTCCAGGTTTTCTGGCCTGGCCAGGACCCCAGGGGTGGGGGAGGGAGGTAGCTCAGGTGTCGCCACTGCCACCATCAGGTCCCAGGAAGGATTTGCGGTCATGCCTGGCAGCAGAGGCTGAGGAATGGAGGGTCCTGGGAGTACCAACTGCACCAGGCTTCTAATCACCTCTCTGCCCCAACTGGAAGAGTGTCTCTGCCACTACTCCTGGGACCACTTGTCATTTCAGCTGCAGCACCTGTGGACAGTCCCTTGTGCGCTGACCACACCCACCTCCAGTGCTCACCTTGGTCTCTGCTTTGCTGCCCCAGACCTCTTACTAAACCTGCTCAGCTCAGCTTGCTCAGTTTGGGTCCAGGGCAGAGAGGAAGTGAGAGAAGCAGGGACACAAAATGAACAAAACCTTCTCTTGTCCTAGGAGAGACAATTCTGGAATATATCCTACACAGTCCCTCCACTGTCCCCAAGGCCACTGAGCCACGCCGTCCACAGCAGTTAAATGGATACTCCCTCTGTGCTTGCTTTTTCCATTCCCTGGAGGGAATCTTGCTGCCCTGCTCCCTTAGTTTACCTCCCATATAAAGTACCTGAACCCAGGCTTTCCTCTCGGCTCTGTTTAGCGAGGCACCCAAATTGGACGATGTCAAAGGATTTTAATCATAACCTTATTTACAATGGCAAAAATAAAGCCAGCGTTTAAAACTTTGCATGAACAGTTAAGCATCGTGGTCTACCATTATTAAATACTATGTAGTTATTAAAATATTTTTGAAGAAAATATAAAATTTCCATAAAAGCCAAATCGGGGAGTGGGGCTTATATATATGATTGGGTTTTATTATATTAATTATTTTAGTAAAAACAGTTTCTTAAGTAATTTATGCCATCTTTATAAACATGAAGATACAATAAATGTTAATTATGAAGATAAATAGCATTAGCAAATCATAATATATAGGAAGAAAGTCAGTGTATTCTTTTCTTTGCCTGCAGGCGAATTGCACAAATGATTGGGTTTTAACTGGTTCAAAAGAGAGAGCGAAAAGAATAAATATTTTTAAAGAACTGGAATATGGCAAACAATGTGCCCCAAAACCCTAAAGTAATAGCATCTTTTAAAATGTATACCTGTTTTTATTCATATAAGTATATCGATAATGTGTAGTGACCAAAATGAAATATATTATTGAAAATAAATACCACACATTTATAAAAATTTAAAGTAAGACTGTCTTTTCCATGTGGCATGCAATCTTACAGACTTCTTATGTGCTTTAGTTCATTGAACAGACATCCACACTTATTTAATCACAGTGATGTCTTTATACATATTTTTTCTTATTTGATGACTAATTTAGAGGCCATCCATGGATCTAAATCATTTACACTGTTTCTTGCCATGTTTTCCACTTAGTCTTCATCTATGCCATACATTAAGATTAATGTTTTTGTGAGGGTTTTAGTGCATTACTGGAATCATGGCAAGTTAATAAAAAACACAGCATTTTATTTTATTATATAAATGGGTAATCTCCTACCAACATGTTGCCAGAGAAATCTTTACAGTCTATTATGTTAATAACTCAAGGATATAAAATCCTCGACTGAAAATAATGAACTATAACCTAAAGTAAATAAAAAATAGATCACAGAGCGATATTTAACCATCTTTTTCAGACACCAATAAGGTGTTTTAAAAGGCAAGAATATTCTGATAGTATGTGTGCTCATAGTATCTTTGTATTTGGCTGTATTCTTGAGATCTAGTAGATTATATTATTTTCTGAAACCATAATGGCACCTTTGTAGAATTCATAATGATTCCATGAAGATTTGCAAATTTTGTGATGTAATATGAACTTTGGATTTGCTTATACACACTGCGTAAAATATAAATATAATTTCCTAGGTAGGCAAAACAATAAATTATGTTTGAAAGTAAGACTAAAGCATATTACCATAGAACTTCATTAAATAATGAATTCATTAATTTTCTGTTATTCTCTTATTCTGCAAATATTTACTGAATGCCCTGCATGTGTCAGGCACTGTTCTGGGCAGTAGATTACAGCAGAGAACAAAACAGGCCAAAGTTGGTGTTCAATTTAGTGAAAGGACACAATCTATAAGCCAGATTTTGAACACCATATGACACGTGTGAGGGAGACTAGAGCTGTGGAGAAAGAAAGGTAAGGAGGGGATGGGAATCAGGGTGGGAATAGTACTACAATTTAAATAGAGTGGGAAAGGAAGCCTTCACTGAGAGTAATCCTTGAGCAAAGTCAAGGGGAGAGAGAGCCAGCAATAGGGAAGAATGTTTCAAACAGAGAGTGCAAAAGCCCTGAGGTGAGAAGGGAGGTGATCTGGTGTGTTTGAGGATAGGAAACTCATTTCCTGATTTCGGAGCAAAGTCGGTGAAGGACATGAGGACTATCTGAAGAAAGACTGACACATGTAGGGGCTTCCCTGGTGGCGCAGTGGTTGAGAGTCCGCCTGCCAATGCAGGGGACACGGGTTCGCGCCCCGGTCCGGGAAGATCCCACATGCCGCGGAACGGCTGGGCCCGCGAGCCATGGCCGCTGAGCCTGCGCGTCCGGAGCCTGTGCTCCGCAACGGGAGAGGCCACAACAGTGAGAGGCCCGCGTACCGCAAAACAAACAAACAAACAAACAAAAAAACAACAAAAAAAGAGAGTGCCACATGTTACAGGATCCTGTGGCACTCTTTGCAGAGTGCCCTGCACTGGACCCTTGGCTCTTACCTTATCAGAGCCCTGAAGCCACAAACTCCTCCTCTGCGTTTCCAAAATAGGGGCCTGGGGTCTCTATCACCTGAGCAGAATATTCTCCATGAAGACTCAAGTCTCTTCTTTAAACCATATGAACTAAGCAACCAGGATTATACAGCCCCATGAACATCCCCAAGGAATGTCAGTAACTATAATTACTTTAAATTTCTTGATCCCAGCTGTTACTGACCAGAGCTTTTAGACTCCTTAATCAACAGAAATTGTTAAGAGGCCAGACAAAAAATTCAGGCAAAGTTTTACTGGGACTGGTGCGGCAGCACGAAGGGACAAGAATAAGTAACAGGTCCCCTTGCTTGCTCCCTTGGGGGGGGCGGGGTGAGAGCCGGTCCCTTAAATGGGGTGAAGGTAGGGGCGGGTCCAGGGGTCAGGCCAGAGGGACGGCGTCTGCCCACCCCCTTGGAGGGATATCCCTTGCAGGGATAATGGGCAGGCCCCTGCTTTTGCCCCACACCTCAAAAGCGGCAGTTAGGTTTTTTGGTCTTTTTGTCTCTTGTTGTTCGTAATTTGCCCCAACTGGGCATGCACGCAGTTATTTATAGTTTCTTTGCATTCTGTTGCTTGCGGAGCCGTTTGCCCCCGTGCAAGCACTGCAGCAAAGGATCCCCAGGTCCCAGGTCCCAGCCTGTTTCAAAACCATCTGTAATATGGAAATTGAGTTGGTCTCTCTACCCAGAAATTTAAAGAATTATTAAATATAATGCATTTATAGAGTTCCATCTATTATAATAAAGGCAGAACTTTTACTTAGACGATTAACTTTCACAGTAGCAATCTGAAAGCTGGCACGAATTATAAATTTGCTAAACCATCTTCAATCATTGCAGATCCCAGCAAGATCTACACATTGAGCATGCTATATTAAAAACAAGGAAGATGCGGCTGACATTGCAAATATGGATTTATTTCACTTGTTGTTAAGAATTACTATTCAACTTTTATGTTAATATTTGTAAATATAATGACCCTTGCATAAATAATAGCTACTATATAGCATCTGTTATATGTAATTCATTATGCAAAGTATTTATATGCATTACCTCATGTTCTAATTGCAATAGTGAATATATTTTTAAATAAACTTTTAATATTAGAACAGTTACAGATTTACAGAAAAAAATCCAAAGAAAATTTAGAGATTTCCCATATACCCTGCACTCAGTTTCTCCTATTAATAACATCTTACATTAGTTACAGTACATTTGTTACAATTAATGAGCTAATATTGATACATTAACTAAAGTCCATATTTTGTTTAGATTTCCTTAGCTGTTACCAACTGTCCTTTTCTTTCTTTCTTTCTTTCTTTCTTTTTTTTTTGGCCGGGCCCTCAGCACTGAAAGCAAGGAGTTCTAACCATTGGACCTCCAGGGAATTCCCCGGATTGTCCTTTTCTGTTCCAGGATCCTATCTAGGACATGACATTATATTGAATTATGGTGTCTCCTTAAGCAGCTCTTGGTTGACAATTTCTCAGACTTTTCTTGTTTTTTTATGACCTTGATAGTTTTGAGGAGTATTGGGCAAATATTTTGTAAATTATTCCTCAATTGGGATTTGTCTGATTTTTCTTTTCATGGTTAGAATGGAATTATGTTTCTTGGGGAGGAAGACCACAGAGGTAAAGTGCCATGTTCATCCTATGATATCAGGGGCTCTGTTATGGTTTGTACACTGCCCACCCCCCAAAGAAAAAAGATAAATGAGGTCCTAACTCTCAGAATCTCAATACATGATCTTTCTTGGAAAGAAAGTTTTTGAAGATGTGATTAGTTAAGTTAAAATGAGGTCATACCAGTATAAGGCAGGCTCCTAATCCAACATGCCTAGTGTCCTCATAAGAATAGAGCCTGTGAAGTCATAGAGACACAGAGAGAAAGCCATGTGTTGGTGAAAGCAAAGATTGCAGTTAAACAGCCACAAGCCAAGGCATGCCAAGGATTGCTGGGGACACCAGAAGCTAAGAGAAAGGCATGGAACAGATTCTCCCCTAGAGCCTTTGAGAGAACACGGCCGTGTTGATATCTTGACTTTGGACTTCTAAACTGTGACATCATTACTTTATTTTATTTAAACCACCCAGTTGGTGGTACTTTGTTACAACAGCCCTAGGAAAGGAATGCAGATACATACTATTCACATGGCTTATAACTGTTGATGACCAGGCTCAGGTAGTGTTAGGTTTCTGAACCATAAGTTACTGTTTTTTCCCTTTTTCATGCTTTACATTTTGGAAGACAGTCACTATGTACAACCCCTTCTAAAGGAATGGCGAGTTATGTTTTACCTCCTTGAAGGCAGAGTATACACATAAATTATTTGGAATTCTTCTGCATGAGAGATTTGTCAGATCTCCCCCCATTTAATTTATTTATTCATTTAATTATTTAGTTATATCACCATGGATTCATGAACATTTATTCTATATTTTTTGGTTATAATCCAATAATGCATTTTTCTGTGACTCAAATTGTTCCATGTCTGGCTATTAAGAGCTGTTTTAGTTGGCCATATATATTTTAGTTGGCTCATTTTAACTTAACTAATTACGTCTGCAAAAACCCTATTTCCAAATAAGATCACATTTTGAGGTACTGAGGGTTAGGACTTCAATTTATCTTTTTTTTTTTTTTTTTTTTTTTTGCGGTACGCGGGCCTCTCACTGTTGTGGCCTCTCCCGTTGCGGAGCACAGGCTCCGGACGCGCAGGCTCAGTGGCCATGGCTCACGGGCCCAGCCGCTCCACGGCAGGTGGGATCTTCCCGGACCGGGGCACGAACCCGCATCCCCTGCATTGGCAGGCGGACTCTCAACCACTGCGCCACCAGGGAAGCCCCAATTTATCTTTTTTGATGGGGACACAATTCAGCCCATAGGTGTCCTTGACATGATGCAATGAAAATGAAAGAAAATGACATTTAATTCTGTTCTTCCTAAAAAGACATAATCCCATTTTTTTCATAATCCCATTCTAATCATAAAAAAGATCAAACAAATCCCAATTAAGTGAAAATATACAATATGTATATGTATGTATATATATATACACACCATATATGTAATAATTTTATTAAAGTTTTAAGCATTGTTATAATAATAATAACTTAAAAATTGCTTTAATTTTTTTTGCTATTTCATCATCTTCCATAAGTAGCTATGACATCTAAACTTTAGTTCCAAGCTTGTTATCATAGGTGACTGGACCTTGAACATTGTTTTGGAACTAACTTCCTGTTCATATTTTTCATATGCACTGATATCAGATGTATATCCCTAAAATACAACAATGATCATACCAGGCCCTTGTGGAAAAAATATTCACTGCTTTTCCATCACCAGCGAAATCAGATTCCACTCCCCGCCAAGGTTTATAGGATCTAGCTGCAAACAAAATTTCTAGTATTACCTCCTCATCTACCCTTTCCCAATTCTCAAACTTCAGTAAGTAGAATTTTCACGGGTCTACATATGTACATAGTGTTTTCCAGTACGTATCATTATTTATATTGTTCCCACTATCCAGAATACTCTGTTGCCCCCAGCCAAATGTCTAAATCTTACTCTTCCTTCCCAGACAAGAATCAATGTTGTTTGCTTGATAAAACTTCTAATCTTTCCAGTTAAAAGAAATCTCCTGTCTCTGAACCCCCCTGACATTTGAGTGTTTCCCCTTTTACACACCACTCGATCTTATTCATGAATCTAACGTTACTGAAAGCAGGATACATATCTTAGCACTTATAAAAATTCTCCACAGCACCTAGCACGACATCATCCATATTCAGTTTTATATTTAACATGGATTCATGTGGCGGAAGTCAAGAAGAATGGAGTTATTTTTAATCTTCTTTCAAATTGATAAAATTTACAAATTTTTTCAGTTAAATCCAATAATTTATTCAGTATCTCCTTCATATCCAGCTTTCCGTCTTCAATAACCCATTTAATGGAGCTTTTCCAACTCAGACTAATTTATAAAATCAGATATTATTTTAACCCTGTCTCCTTCTTTCCATTATTCTCATATTTTGTCTGTATTTCTAGCAGTTGTTTTCTCTAAGTATATAATTACATTGTTTATTTGTATGTGAATGTTGCATTTGTTACCTTTAAAATCACTCCTTTTCAAAGTTAAGGAAAGAGAGAACGTTTCCTAGAAGCTAAAGTTAAAGAAGTCTTTAAATCTAGGGAATCCTTGTAAATGAAAGTGATAGTTTTTTTATATAAGCCCATCCTTTAAATTAGCCAGTGACATTTTTAAGCATTGGGAAGCATTTTAATTGCCTGCTAAGAAATGATATAAAGACTGATAAATAATTTAGAGCATTAATGGGGTGAAGGAGCAAGTTGAAAGCTAGAAGCAAAATAGAAAAACTAGATATTAAAATGCCTTCTCAAATATAAACAAGGCAACAGCAGGGATTAATATTAGTAGTAGTAGAATTCATATGGCTATGGTTGATTCTTTCCAAGATTGGTCAACAATTTCCAATATTTGCTTGTCCAAATAGATAAGTATTTTTCTAGGAGCATATGTATTTGTAATGACTCTTCTAGGACTATAATCACTAGTTATCTTCAAGGACATATTTGACAGGACACACTGATTAATCGCATATGCAAAATTTGCATTGAGCATCTAATGTATGGCTGGTGCAGTTCTATAGGCTTTGGATACAATGAAAAGTCACTGCTATTCCCTCCTTCTGTGACCGTCCTAATGAAATGGACAGAAAATGAACAAAACGCATAGATTTTTAAGTAATCTTAAATAGTAATAATTCTTATAAAGCTAAATAAAATAATACAATATGTGAGGGTATGGTTGAGGGTGTGGAAGGAATTATGTTTATATGTGCTTATAATTAGAGAGGTCAGGGAAGGCATTTTTGATATCCATCATTTTAGCAGAAAGCTTGAGTGAAGTGGAAGGGCGGGCTCTATGAATTCCTAACATTGGTGCAGTCCTTCTCTACTGGGATTTTCAGACTGAAAATAGTGTAGTTTTTAAAAGAAAGTGAAAAGAATTTGAGCAAAATAAGGGTTTGGTATACATTAACTGTATTATTTATGTATCTTGAAAGTTTATAGCTTAATCCAGATTTTCCTGTACCTAGCTGGATCAATAGGCACATTGCATTGCTTAAGAGATATAGACTTTTGTAAGTTTTTGGTATAAGAAACTCCTTTGGAGATTCAGTGTCATGGTCAATTTTATGTGTCAACTTGAAGTGGGGGCCAGGATACCCAGATATCTGGTTAAACATTATTTCTGCCCAGATATCTGGTTAAACATTATTCTAGTGTGTCTACGAGGGTGTTTCTGGAAGAGATTATCACTTGAATTGATGAACTGAGTAATGCAGATGGCTCTCCTCAATGTGGGTGGGCATTATCCAGTCCACCCAGGGCCCAAGCAGAACAAAAATGTGGAGGAAGGCTGAACTGATTCCCTGCCTGTATGTTTGAGCTAGAACATCAATCTCATTCTACCCTCAAGCTGGGACTTTATACCATTGGCTATCCAGGTTCTCAGACCTTTAGACCCAGACCAGAATTGGCTCTCCAGCTCTCAGACCTTTAAACTAGACCCCACGTTCCTGAGTCTCCTCTTGGTATACTGCAGATGATGGCATTTCTATCTTTTTTACTGTGTAAGCTAATACTTTATAATAAAACTTTACATATATATAATCTCCTATTGGTTCTGTTTCTCTGAAGAACCCTAATATATTCAGCTTCTGTTGATGTAATTGAAAATAAAACCCACTTTAGCCCCAAAGAAACCTCAGGTAGTGGCTTTTTAAGTAAAACACATGACCATAATTTTTTTTCTTTTTAAGATGGCATTCATTTTTCTAGATATAGCATCATTTTATTTTATTTTTTTTAAAGACATAGGCATGTATAGTTTATTTTTGAGATGATCCTATGAAGCATACATGTGAGAGTGAGGAAAGTGGGAGAGGAAAAGGACGAAGACCAATGAAATCTGTATTAGTGTTTGGGTACCTTAGCTGTCTACTGCTATGTGACAAATTAGCCCCAATACCAAGTTACTTAAAACAACGATAAATATTTATCATAGTATCATTTTAAAAACAGCTTAATAGGAGAAATGTTAACATTATATAGAATACATACATACGGAAAATTTATAACTGGGAAAAATCTTGTATTTATTCATACTACTTGGTTTGAATACATTGAATACATCGCAATACATATTTGCATTTAAGCTTTTTTTCTACAGCTGGGCTCTAAAAACTCTCCCTAATTCCTTTGAGCATTGGTGGTTAAGCACACCAACATGATGATACTGTATTTTATAACACACGCTTGTGATTTTAGACTCATAAGCAACCAATTATTCACTGTTCTATTTGCCTTAATTGCTATTTGTTTAAACACATAGCATAGTTTCCTATTTTCACTGTCTGTTTGTTTTACATTATGTGATAAGCACCTTTTGTGTAAATCCATTAGGATATTTTTACCTTGGATGTAAGTACCAGAGTGGTAGTGGTTAAGAATTAAAGATAGTAACCCCTTTTGGAGGGGAAAAAATCTCTGAACATTCCAAGATAGTAATTTCCTTCCTTATTATTGTATTATCTGGTATATGACTTTAAACGATAATTAGATTAAGATTTTCATTTTAAGATTATCAAAATGTGTTCCTTTAAAAGGCATTTTAATGGTTTTGTTATCAAGAATTAGGGCTAAACATTTAAATTAAACTCCAGTGCAAATAAGTCAAGTGCAGTGAAAATCAGTGGAAGAGACATTATCACACTGCTAATTTCTCTCTGGGACAAGGAGAACACCATCATAACTTATTCCTCTTATGTATACAAACTACTCCTTAGATCTGGAGTACACATACAATGGCAACTCTTCATTACTGTGCTGGATGTAATTAATACTTTATTAGTAAGAAGTCCTGGGTAACCTGCCTGGACCTCTGTGTAAATTGTACAGCAACCCAGGATTCCGGTGCCACTCGAAAGGGTCAAATCAGATTTCACACATAGGGTGGACCCTGGAGTCAGACTGGTTGACTTTTGCTATTGCTTCTTAACGCCACATTCCATTCTGCTGAAAATTAGGCAGACACTGGTAATCTGGTTTCTCAGATTTAAAGATTTCCTGCTGGTTCCATCCTAGTCGGTGCTCATTGTTCTTCAGGGAAGAATACAACCGTTCTCTCAGTGCTGGGGTGTGAACTAGGTCTTTAATACAGTAGCCACTCGATTCTGCTTTTACACTCACATATATTTATCATTCCTGGCTGCTAGCAATCAGGATTATTTCTAGCAACTTCTACCTGAGAGACCCATAAACATTTTCCCACAACCTTCTCCAGGTGTCAAGCTGTTTGTCCATTTTATTTATTTTATTTTATTTTTTATTGAAGTATAGTTGATTTATAATGTATTAGTTTCAAGTATACAGCAAAGTGATTCATTATATATATATATATATATGTATATATATATATATTCTTTTTCGGATTATTTTTCCTTATAGGTTATTAAAAATATTGAGTATAGTTCCCTCTGCTATATAGTAGCTCCTAGTTTGTTATCTATGTTATATATGGTAGTGTGTACATAATAATCCCAAACTCCTATTTTATCCCCCTCCCCTTTCCTCTTTGGTAACCATAAGTTTGTTTTCTATGTCTGTGGGTCTATTTCTGTTTTGTATATAAAGTATCCATTTTATTTATTTATTTAATTATTTTTAAATTTATTTATTTATTTGGCTGTGTTGGGTCTTTGTTGCTATGCACGGGCTTTCTCTAGTTGTGGCGAGTGGGGGCTACTCTTTGTTGTGGTATGCGGGCTTCTCATTACGGTGGCTTCTCTTGTTGTGGAGCATGGGCTCTAGGCGCGTGGGCTTTAGTAGTTGTGGCACGTAGGCTCAGTAGTTGTGGCGCATGGGCTTAGTTGCTCCGTGGCATGTGGGATCTTCCCGGACCAGGGATCGAACCCGTGTCCCCTGCATTGGCAGATGGATTCTTAACCACGGCTCTACCAGGGAAGTCCCAAGGTGTTCATTTTTAATCTCAGATTAAGAAGGCTATAATTTTATGCAAACTACTATGTATAAAATAGACAAAGAGCAAGGTCTTACTGTATAGGACAGGGAACTATATTCAGTATCCTGTAATAAACCACAATAGAAAAGAATATGAAAAAGAATATGTATATACATACATATATATAAAACTGATCACTTTGCTATATATTAGAAACTGACACAACATTGTTAATGATACTTCAATTTAAAAAAAATGAAGTCTATAATTTCACTCCCTTTCTCCAAAGAAACATCCTCTGCAGAAGGAAACATTCAGTGATTTCCGTGGACGGAACTTGGCCTCCTGTGGTAGCCTTCATTCAGGAACTTAAATGGAAATCTTGCAACTTCCTTTTCTAGTGGAGGCTATTCTGAGTGATTCTGAACCAGAGCAGGACCCTACAGTCCTTGCCCCCCATGTCTTTCACCTGCCTTTTGTCTGTGGAAAAACTTTAGCCAAAGAATAAGTTTAATCAGAGAAGTGAGAAAATACAGAAACAAAGGAAAACAGTCCAACAAGACTGAATAATAAAAGTTTAGTCATTAAGCATAGTCAAGGACCTGTAGTTCCTCTTCAAGGGCTATAGATAATATTCTGAGCCATATACTTCAGCTGTCTTATAGAGACTAAAACCCCTACCAGGTGGAAGAAGTCAACTACATGATGACCAGACTATAGCCATGACATAAGCTGCCACAATTCTGAGAGCTGGCCTCAAAGAAATGAGAACAAATCCACCCTGGAAGTGAAGATTAACTGTACTTAAAACCATCAAGATGACACTGATCAGACCACCGCACACCCAATTTCAAGATGACTGTCAGAGCTGACTGTGTTGTTTCTGCATGCAGTTCCCCCCCTTCACCAGTAAAAGCTCTTGCCCACTGATTGTCAGTGGAGGGCGAAGTCAGCCTTTGGACAGGAGTCTGCCCTCCTCCCGCCCCTAGGTTGCCCACCTCTGAAATAAAGCAAACTTTTCCTTCCAACAACCTTGCCTCTTTAGAGCAGTGAGCAGCCAGACCCTCACTTTCAGTAACAATTCCAAGATGACTGTCAATTCATGTACGCATTCTTATTAACTACCCTCAATAAGGGATGGGTGTAATCTCTGACAGAATAGCCCTTCTGGTAGTTTCCTCGTGGTGCTTCTCTGCCAGGTGCCTGGCAAAGTTATTTTGGCACCGGTTATAAGGTATCCTGATTTCAGAAAAGTAAAATGTGACAAATGTGCTACTTAGACTTTGGCAACATTGTATGTAGAGTTACAACTTTCATATTATGTCCTCAAGCTGAATTCAGAACTGAGGAATTGTGCCATGAAAGAAATTGAACAGGGAAAAAGGAGAGCTAAATTGTAACCTTGGTTAGCATGTTCCACCTTCTCACTCCTTAAGGGAAAGTGGCACTGCTATCTCCCCCTCTCTTCAAGCCAGGAAACTATGTATCATCAGACTTCCTCTGCTTTCTCATTTTTCTTATCTCCCATATCTAATCCATCACCAGATGGTGTCAGGTCTGTCTCCTAAATATAATTCACTTTGGTCCATTTCTTTTCCATTTCCACTGATATACTTTGGTCCATGCCACCAGCATCTCCGTCTGGAATTGCTCTAATGGCCTCCAACTAGTGTCTCTGCCCCAAGCTGTGTTTGCAGATCAAGTCCATTTCCCACACCGTAGCCAAAATGTTCTTTTAAAAGTACAAATCTGATCATGTCACATCTCTGGGAAACTATATTATTGGTTCCCCAATGTTCCCAGAATCAAACTCTACACGGCTTTCTCGGCTTTTCATGATACAAGCCGAGCCCTATTTACCTTCCCAGCTTCAACTCTTAGCACTCTTCTTCCCAAATCCAATAATACAGTAAACTGAACTTGTCTCCAGGTAATTTCACATCCTGTTGTTCTCTCCGAATGCAATGTTCTTCTGCCTTCTCTCTCTATCAAGCCACAACTGCTCCTTTTAACTCTCAACTTAGATACAATTGCTTCAGAAAAGTCTTCCCTAACTCTCTGGGACTTGTCCCAATTCACGTTCTTAATATGACATTTATCATTCCATACTGGGATTCCCGGCTTTACTAGCTTATTTTTTTATTTGCAAGCACTCTGGTGTCTCACATAGAAAGCAGTGGAAAGGCTCATATTGTATGGTCCCTAATTTATATTGAATACCCTCCCTTTCAATGTCATTAGATGGGGCCTATAATCACTCATTTTCCAGTCTTCAATTCTCCCTTTCTTCTATTCCTGCTCTAACCTTTTAAGAAATCCTGCTTTTCTTCTGGAGCTACTTAATTTTGTGGCTCCTATACTAGGGTGTTAAGTCTTTGGTGCCTTCCCTTGTTTAGAGTTGTACCTCCTGAAATTTGCATGATGTTTAGAGTTGTATCTCCTGAAATATGCATGAGCCTCCAGTGAGGCTCAAAAACTATTTGTTGAGTAAATGAATTCTATCATCAGTGTGAGTTATAGATAACTTATTCTTACTCTCTATCACTTCCTACTAAATACATAAGCCTATCTGAGAATGGAAGACTTATATTTGCTATGGATATAAAGTGAATTCTCTAACCACTAATTATAAGTTAAATCATTATCCACAAGAGATAGTTTACAATAGACAGTCTTTATGTGATTATGGTGAAAAAAAATAAAGGAAGTTTCAACATGTATAAACATGTTTGTGAAGATTTTGAGAATAAAGAGTAATATGACAGACCTTCCCCCCACCCAAAATTTGCTTACCAAGGTCTATATCATTTATACCAAAGAATAAAACAGAAATATTTCTTAAAATTTGAACTATATTTTATGGCTGACCATGTTGTTGGCTATAAAAGTGAACTACAATAATATTGGATCAAAATAGCCTAAATTAAAAATAATGTTTGGGAGCTTCCCTGGTGGCGCAGTGGTTGAGAGTCCGCCTGCCGATGCAGGGGACACGGGTTCGTGCCCCGGTCCGGGAAGATCCCACATGCTGTGGAGCGGCTGGGCCCGTGAGCCATGGCCACTGAGCCTGCACGTCCGGAGCCTGTGCTCCGCAACGGGAGAGGCCACAACGGTGAGAGGCCCGCGTCCCACCAAAAAAAAAAAAAAGTTTACTTTTCAAAAGTACTCTTTTATTAAAGGTTGGAATTTCAAAGATTTCCATGAATTAACTAGAATAGTATGAAAATATCTCTTTATAATGTTTACTGAAAGGGTACCCTTTGATCACCAAGTTAATTAGGGGCTATGAATTTGGTTAATTCCTTACTCTGTATTCTCTGTAGACCTAACTAAAATAATAATAACTATCATCATTTGAAAGCTTGCTGTGGTACCAGGAAGTGACACACTAACTTAGAATGAATTTATTAGCTCACAGTCTTCAAGACAATTCTATAAGACAGTAACATGATCTTTGCTCTATATTTGAGGAAGTTGATGCTCTTTGTAGTAAAGTCATTGTTTAAAAGCTAAACTGCTTCTACAAGCCAGAATATGAAATAGGGTAATTCTGCCCTTAACTGCTATGTGCTCTGCCTCTTTTGGGGCTAAACTGGCCTTATTTATATGCCATGGAGTGACCCTCCAAAGGCAAGGTCACCTACAAATGTGGTACATGTATTAAAACATTTATGAAATTCACAAATTAAAAAAAAAAAAAAAACCTACCCAAAAAGGAAACAAGAGAGAAGAGAGAGACAGAGAGAGAAAGCATCACAGAGAAAATCCAAACACAGAAAGATAGGAAAAAGGGAAGAAAGGAGAAGGAAATGAAGAATGGGTAAGAGAAAATAGAAAGTAAAATGTTGAGAATGTATAAAACGAGGGAGTGCAGCTAATGATGAAAAAAGGAAAGTAAAACTTGGATTTCTGGCCATTCCTTTGCAATCTGATCAGTACTGTGTAGCAAAGGCCACTTCTTCAAAAAATATTGTAGGTACCTAGTAGTTTCTAGATACTTTCCAAATGATTGAGATATCAGAGTGAACGAATAGAGGAATGGAATTTCCTTTCCATTCTAGCGGGAGGAGAGAGCTATTACACATAATGGATGTGTACTATTTTAGATGTGGAAAGCATTCTGACCAGGTGACATTGTGTAGAGGTCAGAACATTTGTAGGAGTAAACAGTGATGACAAAGGAGAAAAGCATTCTGGGCATCCTGTCAGGAGGAGCTCTGATGATGCAATCTCCCTGAGATTTGCTCATTAGACTCTCACTAAACTTGTCCTGGTCTATGGTGTTCTGACCTTCTTTCTGCTATGTCTCTTCTTAGAAGTGCAAAGGAAGGAGAAGAAATCAAACAACTCCTGGCCTGCTTGTTAAATGAGTCACTTTTATTATATTCTTCTAAGTTTTTTTTAAAAGACTTCATTTGTTATAAAAGAAAGTTTTTCCTGTTTTAATTTTCTGTCAAAGTAGAAAACATTTTCAACTTATATTGGCTCTATCACACTGATAATAGACTTTACTGTATTTTATTTTTCCAGTCAATTCATCTTTTCAAGTCATCACTTTCATGTTGTCATTGCCTAACTAAAACCTACCACATATCTTTGCTGTCTCATTAAATTCCAACTTTTCAATCCAGGTTAACACAATGAACAGGATGTAAAAATTTTAGGAGAGCTATGTTTTGGGTTGAATTGTATCTCCCCAAAATTCACATGTTGAACTCTTAATATCCAGCACCGTGGAATGTTACCTAATTTGGAAATAGAATCATTGCAGGTACAGTTGGTTAACATGGGATCCTTAGGGTAGGCCCTAACCTGATATGACTGGTGTCTTTATAAAAAAGGGGAATTTGAACATAGAGATATGCACACAGGGAGAATACCATATGAAAATGAAGATAGAAATTGGGATGATGCTTCTACTAGCTAAGGGACACCAAAAATTGCCAAGAAACCACCAGAAGCTACCTGAGAGGCATAGAATTGATCCTCTCTGATAGCCCTCAGAAGGAACCAACCCTGATGACACCTTCATCTTGGATTTCTAGCCTCCAAAACTGTGAGATAACAAATATGTGTTATTTAAGTCACCCAAATTGTGATACTTTGTTGCAGCAAACTAAAACAGGTGATACGCCACCACAAAATATACCACATAAAATATGCCATTTTGGCATAAAGTTTGTTCTGAAGGTAATTAAGGAACAGCAAACACAGGAGGAACTCTCTGCACTTCTTTCTGCCTAAATTTCTCTTTGTAAAGGTGTTTCCCTCTCCTGTCCCAGGAAGAGAATGACTCAGTCGATGGAGATGACTCTATAATTGGAGACGGCACCAACTTGAGTCTGCACAAACCTCCCTAAAATAACCCTTACCTTCATTAGTTTCCCCCATATATTCACCTTCCCACAATCTACTGCCCCTAGACACCCAAATCCCTTTTGCTTTGTCTAGTCACTTCTTCACGATTTACTACCACTTGTTAAAATGGCGTATAAGGCTCCAGACCTAAATGTTTTCGGAGGTTGTCACTTCTTTTCTGTGAACACCCTGTGTGCATGCAAGATAAAACTTTTCTCCTGTTAATCTATCTTTTGTCAGTTTAATCCACACTCCTCAGTTACTATATCTAAGAGGGTAGAGGAAAAGTTTTTTTATCCTCTACACAGACTTGACAAATTTAAATATAACCTGAGGTACTTCAATGTGGCTATTTTGTTCCTTTCAACACGTTGTTGAATAAAAACAAATTCATATTATTTTTTCTTCCATGAGGTAATATTTGTCATAGTCTTTATTAGTTTGAGACTTTTGTTTTGTTTCATGATATTCTGCATAGTGAAAGCACAGATTAGTCATATCAGAAGAAAATTAGTCAAAGTGAAGTTTGACAAACCAGTGGCTATAAGCTAATATGTCCAGTACAACTGAAATCATCATTGTCATTGCAAGTCTTGTATTTACAAGAATATCATTTGGACTGTACTTTGCAAATGATAGAAATGAAGCCAATGCAGGTGGATTATTTGCACAGAGTCTTAGGACTTCTAGCAGCAGACACTCAGTTGGTGTTCTGGTCTGTGTGACTTTAGATTCCATCCCCTAAATCCAATTTTAATCATTCTCGATCAGAAGAACAGAAGATTGCAGTCAGTATCAGAAAGTCAAGGTGTTGTCTTTTAAAATGTCGGTGAATTGAGGTCTGCTAACAGGTGGCAAATAAGAAAGTAATAGAAAACTAAAATATAATAAAAACTGATGTTTCCATAACTTCCTATGAACAAGATGTTGTGCAAAACTTGCATGTATCACCTCATTTGATCTTTACTGTCAAGAGTAGGCACCTCTTTAGCTTGTCCCACTCTTCTGTTTGTTTATCTTTGAGTCAAAACGACCTTCTCTTAGTTACCATAGTGTTATGAGTTTTGACGACTGGTAGAACGATTTCCTCAATCTCGTTATTCTTCTTCAAGAAAATCTTGGCTATTTTTGTTCCTTTGAGTGTCCATACATTTTACCATCACTTTCATTTTGTCATTGCCTAACTAAATCTTACCACATAATCTTTGCCATTTTATTAAATTCCAACTTTTCACTCCAGATTAGCACAATGAACTGGATGTAAAAGGAAACATTTTAGGAGGGCAGTGTTTTTACAGTGTTTTATAGTGGCTATAATGCTAGTCTATAAAAACATACAGGCACAAATGCAGATCTTGTTTCTGCCATTTCCTACCACTTGTACTTCAGATATATCATCCGCTTCAGTTTTTCCATACGTAAAAATCAGATAATAATACGATGTCACAAGTTCACAGTGATATGAATAACAGAATCTATCATTTATTGATCTTACTATGTATGCAAACCTCCAGCAAATTATTTACATACACTAGTCCTCATGAAGTATATTATGACATAGGTTGTCACTTTAGAAAAAAAATGAAAACACTGGATTTTAAATATAACTGGTTTGATTCTGGTTTTTCTCTTTCTCGTTGGAGTACTTAGTTGGCAGAAAGAAATTACAAGCAAGAGAAGGTGTCGCAGCCCACTGAAGGTGGTGAACAAATGCAGAGAACATAAATGGGGCACATTAGTTTTAACTCATTAGAGAGAGAAAAGGTAACTGAAATTAGAGATGCTAATGAGTCACTTTAAAGGTATAGAAATTCCTAAGGAATTGGGTTTTAATACCAACTATTATCATTATCACAATTTTTAAATTTCCAGAATCTTTGTGGTATTTTATTTGATCTGTAATATTTTTTCAAACTCATTTGCCATTCGGTATACCAAATTGATGCCTAATGCATTTTTGCAAGAATAGAAATAAGAGGAAGTAAACTGTATCTAATCTTCACAAAGTTTAACTAGTTCACAGTAATATATATAGTGTGCCTCTTAATTTTTCCTAATATAAGATTATGGATGACCAATATTGTAATTGAACGTCTTGGGGAAAAGAGGGAAATTGTCATAAAAAGTAGGCTTTACAATTTTACATATATATATTTAATAATACTACTTAGTTTAATAAATATGTATATATATTTTTTAACCTGTAAATCAGATGTTTTGCTTTTAGCAGATTTCTGTTTCTTCACATTACCAAGCATCAACAAGCTACAAGTGTTAATGAGAATGGCTCCCATCACCCAGAAGCAAACAAAATCCTAAATGAGTTATTTCAGATCGAAACACTGCGAATGCACAGCAGAGTTTAGTGAACATTTAGGGCAATATGCATGCAGCACAGATAAGGTCAGAATTGAACCTGCACACAGCCAGGTTAGTGAACTGTACTGCAAGATTTTCAAAGTTCTCATTTGCTTTTCTTTCCTCCAGGAAAAATGATACAGAGGCTCCTATAAGCCAAAATCGAGGATGTGGTACCTAAGAAATTATTCTATTTTGACGTCCTATGAAAATAAAGAAGCGTGTTTCAAAGCTGAATATTCATAACACATATATTATTAGAGAACAAATAAACAGTGAATGTAAAAAAATCAAGTTTTAAGCTGCCTCAGAGAAAGTACTTGGCAATGTTTAACTTTACCTGGTTCTTGTGATCCTGTAAAACAGCAATAGTTAAAGAAATTGTCTCACTCTGTTGTGTTCCAGGAAGCTAATTATTGCAAAGAAATCCTCCCCTCATATGAATTAGATAAGACTCAGGGTTGCTCCCATGACAAGGCACAGACATGGCTCTCCAAATTCATTATTTTCTCCTCACAAAGGATGAGCTCAGCCTTTTGCCCTGGCGTATCAGTGGAAAAAGGATGCTAGTGAATCAAACTTTGCTTAAGCTTCTCTGCTTCCCCCAGGCCCCTGAACTTTGACCCACTCTCAGCCTGAGCCCTGTGTAACCCCTCCTTAACAGCTCCTCCAAGAGTTGGCTGGCGTCGGGGTACAGATCCTCTGATCTACTGCCCTATCACTGCCACCCCCACCCACTCATTCCTTCATACCACTTCTGCACACGCTGCTCTTTCTTGTTTTGTTTTGTTTTTTTGCTGTTGTTGTTGTCTTGTTCACTCTTCTCTATATAAGAAAAGCTGCTTTCTGCCTAACTTTTGAGGCATACGCAGAGTTCATGGTTGCTGTGTTTTCCCTACTGCAATCATCTTCCTCCCCTACCCTAATACTCCCTTTCCTTCTCTTGCAACAGTCCTTTTACATAAAAGGCTTTCCTTAGCTAAATCCTGAATGTTTTTTATTTGACACAGTTTAGAATAAATATGACCTATAAAAATCTTGTTACATCTGATTTTGAAACAAGTCAACAGATAAAGACATGGATAGATAGATACATAGAGAGGTGTATCTCTCTAGATACATAGATAGATGATAGATAGATACATAGATAGATGATAGATAGATAGATAGACAGACAGGAAGAAAGAATTACAGAACTTGGTCATCTCTAACATTTATTGTCCAAACCAAAAAGCCATCATGAATCACTGTTAAGTACTCTCCATCACTTTTTGCTTTATCTATATCTTCCCTTACACACTTTACCCAGAATTAACACCTTTGACTGTAAGTGTAAAACATTCATAAAAATAGAAGAATGAACTATTTAATATGCTTATTTCATTTTGATTCTCCTATGGCTATCCTTATTTCTCATTTCAACACTTTTCACAAGAGTTAATATGTAAGAACTTTAGGCAAATATTTGATAAATATTATAGTTATGAATGAGAATTAACTATTTTTCCTCCAATATAAAAACCTCCCTTAGCAGCCGCTAGAGATATCTTTGAATAGTACTTGTTTATAAAATAACTTCTATATTTACCTCTTCACCCTCCAAAAGCTCTTATATAAAAGTCTAGCCTATAGATGTTGTGTTATTATCTGCTCTTTATTGAGGAAGAAAAGATTAGTACATCTAAATTAATGCTCCAAGTTCACACAGATAAGTGTCAAGTTCTTTTGATTATATGTTTTCTGTATTAGGAAGTGAAAGTATTGTAGACATTGTACCTAGTAATTAGAAGTTTGTGAAATTCATTTTTTTGCTTTTTTGCCTGAGTTGCTAGGAAAATCAGTTAGGCTAACACTTTACTTTTTTGCAGCAACGATCCTTAACCTAATTATTTGCTGCTCTCTCTACCTTGGCTTTAATGCTTTTAGTAAGACTCCTTACAATTTCCCTTTTCCTTTTTTTTCATAAAGTAGTTGAGGATATATTAATAGATGCACAAAATGATGTTTACTTATAATTACTTTTCAAGAATCTTTCTTTAGTGCCTGGAGAGCAAACTTTTTCACGGTGTGATTAAGGCAGTCTTTAGGTAGTGAGGATTCTTCCTCTTATACTTTCAACCTCTCATTGATCATGAATCAGAAAGACGGATATGTCTTTTTTAAAGCCTCATTTTAAATGTTCCTATGAAAATTGGTGAGATCCTGATGTGAAGACAAGCAGAATGTCTTTGTAGTCAGAACATCTCATCTGGAATTCTGGTTCAACCACTTATTTGCTAAGTCGCCTTTAATGAAGCATTTACTATCTCTCTTAAGCTTGGTTCTTTGGTCTGTGAAATGGGGCTATGAAATAATCACTATTTCAGAGACATTTTGTAAATATAAAATGAAAGCATGAGCAAACGTACTATTTCAAATGTTATGTGTCATAAAACACATAATTATTGTACTTTACAGAGCTTCAGGGAATGAGAAGTTTCTCCAGCAATTTAATGTTTCACTTAAACTACCTTTTAACTCTATTTTCTTTTCATAAAGCAACTTGTATAATGTAAACACAGAAAACTGATTGATCAGATATTAGCATGCATATATTCCACTAGTAATTTTTCAGCTGAGGCAATGGGAGTATGTGTGTAAGGTGTGTGTGTGCGTGTGTGTGTGCAAAGGAGTGGGCAAAGATAAAGCAGTCCTCAAAGTCCACACCCAGAATAAGAACACAAGCATTAATAACTTTGATTTTGTACTCTGTTACTTTGGTTCTCTTTCTTGGATTTATATATCTTCAGTGGAATTTAAGCGGGATTATTTAAATGATCTTTAAGATGTCAGAGCTCTGATGTTCTTTCTTTCTTGAAGAATTCGGCTCCTATTATAGGTTACTGTGTTTTATAGTGTGCATTTGAAAACCTACTACTCAGCTTCGTACTCTAATTTACACCCATTCCACGTACTGTATGGTTTTAACTGACTTGTCTTAGAAGGATCCCAGGAGTTGCTAGGAAACCTCTCTGTTCTTTTCACTTTTCATATAGCATTAGTGTTTCAAATGATAAGCTTTACCTGTGGGTACAGGAGGATTTAAGTAGAATCAAACAGTGACAGCAAGGCTAGGCATAGATAACCACTCCTTCAAAGTTTCTTGTTCTTCATACAGATAATAAAGTATAATACGAGTGGAGAAAGAACAATATGTGTTTTCTTTAAACATAAAATATTTAGCAAATATAAATATTTTAAGATTTCAAGAAATATATATTTTCTTATATTCTTATTCTTTATATTTTTGTTTTCTCTCCTATCTCTCCAGTGTTGCAAGGCAAATGACATTCAAGATAAAGATGACTAAGACCTTTTAGAGTTTTAAACCAATCTTCCTGTTGAAAATATCTGTCTTTCTCATACTTTGTGTATGAACCCTATTTATATTCTTTGATACAAAATTATTTTCTGTTATTTTCTAGGTTCCCATTTTTTAGCAGGATGATCAGTTCTAATTCATCAAAGACCAGTTAAGGTAGCAGGTCAATCTTGTGTTGTAACATTTTAGCAGTTTGGATTACGTGAATTTTTTTTTTTTTTTTTTGCATTTCAAGTAACTACACATAACACTTAGAAAAATATTTGAAATAAAATTCACATGAAGAAATAGTGAACTCATTTCTGTTCTTCATTAGAATAGACAACTCATTTTTTAATCATATTTTTCATTTTAAGAGAAGTAATACTTTTCCATCTTGTTCAAGATATGAATGTGTATGTATACTAGATAGAAAAACTAGTTCAATCAGGATTATTTTTTAGGATAACATTTCATAATGACACCTGTTTTTTAAAAACTACTGTATTGGTTCTCTTCAATAGCTTCAAATGGCATTTTTAAAGGTTAACTACAAAGAGCCTGTTGAATCTACTGTTTCAAGTCTTTTTATTATTTTCCCATGGATGTTTCAAAGTCTTTGTAATACTGTCGAAGCTGCTCATCCATGCTTACACTTTGGTGAGCTGAGTATGTCAACTATTATCCCAAACAATAGTTAATATAGCAATCCTGAAGCACATTGTACTGCATGATTATGGACTTAAAGAAAATATTTATCTGCTTTTAAATATGCTGGTACAGGGCTTCCCTGGTGGCGCAGTGGTTGAGAGTCCACCTGCCGATGCAGGGGACGCGGGTTCCTGTCCCGGTCCGGGAGGATCCCACATGCCGCGGAGCGGCTGGGCCCGTGAGCCATGGCTGCTGAGCCTGCACCTCCGGAGCCTGTGCTCCGCAACGGGAGAGGCCACAACAGTGAGAGGCCCGCGTAGTGAAGGAAAAAAAAAAATGCTGGTACAGATACTAGTACTATCTTCTTACTTAGGGAAACATTTTCATTCATAGGTAGATTTACTTTTGTAATTGTTTGGTCGATATTCTGAGTTGCTTGTGTCTAAGATCTGCATTTCATTCATAATATTGCATCCTGAACAATGAAATGCTCAGGTAAATTAATTGTTTAGAAGTTGGGATAAAATGGAAAGCAAAAATCCTGTTCCATTGGAATATTCCTAATGGAAAGCAAAAATTCTATTTTCCCAAAGATAAAAAATGAACAGGTTAATAGCTCAAGTGGTTATATAGCTTATTTTAGCTGGCTAATTTTAAGGATATGGGAAGAAACCTAGAAAAAATCTGTAATTATATTCAGTTATCTATGAAATTATTTCAGCTTAATAGGATACTGACAAATTCAAAAGCTTTTGCAGATATTAATACACAGCCTACTGCATTCTTTTAAAAAAAAACTTGTCCTAACTATGAGTCAAAACCATTGTTTGGTTATCCATTCAGCAAAATGGCTAAAATAAAGATACATAGACTCTATTAGACTGCTGATCTCTTTTCTAAAGATCTGAAGACTTACAATCAGAGTTTCTTATGTGAGCACATAAAATCCCTAAGAGGTCTGGAATGAAGTAGGAATTACTTATTTGAAAATTTAAATAACTCAAAATAAAAACTTTTGATTGTGAAATTTAAAACTATGTTACTAAATTTTCTGTGTTAGTAAATAGGACAAGACAATATAAAAAATTAGTTAAGACTTCTGGTTTTATGTACTGCTTAACCCAAACTAGTTTGGCAGCCTTTGGCAAGTTACTTACCCTCTCTGTGCCCCATTGTCCTTGTCTACAAAGTAGAGATAATAATTATAAATATCTTCTAGAGTTATTATGAAGATTAAGTCAATATTTTTAAAATGCTTGGAATAGAACCCAGCACATAGGAAGTATATAATGGTTTATTAAATGAAATAAAGGCTTAAAATAAATAAAGACATATATCATGTTCCTGGATAAAATGAATTGTTATAATCCAAATGAAAGAGGATTGTATCTTGGGTAGGAATGTTGGTGGTACAGATGAAAATAAACAGTTATATGGAAAAGATATTAAGAAGTCTTTGGCTCTGAAGAATGAATATTATGCTTAGAGTTGACATAACTCTAAGGATGGTGGGAACATCCAGAGACACAAATTGCTAGAAGTAAAATTGGCCTGGAGATGAATATCCTGTCCACTGATTCATGTGTGGTACATTTGAGGTAACTTTGAAGATGAGAAAAGATATCCTGCAAGCAATTGAAACATACAGCTCTAAGAGCTCAGAACAAAGAGGGTTGTAATGAAGACATGAATTGGGGATTCATCTTTGTATGTGACCATCACTTCAGCTATCAGCATGGAAGGGATCGCCTAAGGAGAAAATGAGAGAGAAGCAGCCCTAGAAACAAACAAAGAAAAATCACAATATGTAATGTTTGGATAGAGAAGGATAATCACTCATTCATAAAAGAAAAGATTACCAGAGAAGTGTGAGACAACTGGAGATTTTTGTGATTTAGAAGCAAATGAAAAGAAGGTTTCAAGAAACAGCTCAACAACATACAATGACTCTGAAATAATTATATAGAAATTAAAATGTTCATTAAATTTAGTGATGTGAAGGTAATTGGAAACATAATGAAAAGTCATTATTCTTTTTTAGTAGGAGTAGAAGCCAGCATTAAATTTGGTGATAGAGGAATGAGTATAGGAAACAGAGATGATGAGCCTTGAACATTTGTTTGAAGAGTTTGGCTTCTAATCCAAATACTGTAGCTGTTGTTGATGTGGCATCCCAGGGGGGAAATATAGATCAAAATAATTAATATCTGGAATCTGATTTAAAAACAAATTCCACATCTTCATTGTCCTTAATTGGTCAATTTTGTAGACTAGCTGATAAATACATACATTGCCTACTTCCTTTCTTGAAAATAAATTAATTAATCAAAGTTTACTTACCTATATACAAAATTAGTTCCTTGCTCTCCACAATATGTTTTCATAATCTTTATCCATCTTATTTAACAACATTAAATCACTGCTTAAGTTATCAACATCAGTAATACCTATTTCTGCTCCTAGCATGGTCCATAGACTATGTGTTAACTGCATTTAGTTTAATAAAAAGATCATAAGAATAAATAGCTCATGCTTTGAAGAAATGATATTGAGTGCTTTTATTTATCATACCTCAAAATTTGCAAATTTATCCTTATTAATTAAATATGCTACTGCCCAAAAAGAAGGTGTTTTTTCACTTTTTCCAAATACTTAGAATTTGTATCGTATAAATGAACCTTTAACCCTATGATGATATTGTAAGTCCTGTAAACTGCAAGCATTATAAATGTATTAAAGAAATTTCTCTTTTAATAGAATACAACCCAAATAACAATTTTTGCCACATAGTTGAATCAGAGTGGGGTAATAACAGCAGGTGATCAGTAATTTTATCAGACATCTAGTTTTCTTTACAATAAATTTATTAATACCTAGAAATATTTTTACTTTCACAGAATTTCATAACTTTACTTGACACCTAGGGTTATCTCGTAAAACTACCTTACTTCTCCATTCTTCACAGATGTGTGATATTATGTTCCTCACCCACATCAAAGCTGATTACCTGGAATACAATTTACCAAGCACTGGAGTCTACACGTCAAGATGTCACTCAATTTCCTACACACTTGTAATTTTTTTTGGCCACTTGACTTGCGGGATCTTAGTTTCCTGACCAAGGACCGAACCCGTGCCCCCTGTAGTGGAAAGGCAGAGATCTAACCCCTGGACTTCCAGGGAATTCCCTTTACACACTTCTAAATATTGTATAGATCTTCCTTGACTTCTGATGGGGTTACGTCCCAATAAACCCATTATGAATTGAAAATAGCGTTAAGTCAAAAAATGCACTTAAAACATCATAACTTAGCTTTGCCTACCTTCAGTGTGCTCACTTACATTATTTACACTTAAATTAACCTATAGTTGGGCAAAATCATCTAACGCAAAGCCTACTTTTATAATAAAGTGTTGACTATCTCATGTAATGTATTGAATTCCATTCTGAAAGTGAAAAACAGAATGGTTGTAAGTGTATATGGGTTGTTTTCCCCTCTGATGGTGATCACGTGGCTGACTGCAAGCTGTGCTGGCTGTCACTGCCCAGCATCATGAGGGAAAATTATACCACATACCACTAGCCTGGGAAAAGATCTAAATTCAAAATATTTGAAGTACAGTTTCTACTCAATGCATATTGCTTTGGTACCCTCATAAAATCTGAAAATCATAAGTCAAACCATAATTAAGTCAGACACTGTCTGTATAGGAAATACCTTTGCTCTATTTCTTCAATACTGTTTTAGGGGGGGAAATGCCTTTTCTCTCTGCATGTAATTCAAAAACAGAACATCCATGCAGGTTCATGGTTGTAGTCTTTTCCATCTTGGAGGCCAATAAAAAAAGTAAAGTATAAGGTATATCCCTTTCCGGGAGTCAAGGCAAAAGCATCACATATTTCCCAACTTTGGTTTTTCTTTTAAGTGACTATTTCTTAAAACACTTCATAAAGGAATAAGGAGCTACCAGGATGGTTGTGTCACTTATTAGCTGTGTAACCTTGGAGAGCTACTTATACCTTAAAGCCTCTAATATCTCATTAGGGAAATAGGGATATTAATGATACTAACCCAGCACTACTAGCGTTTCATAGGGGATTAAATGAATAACTGTATGTAAAGTATTTAGATGAATATGTGTGATATAAACATTTTAGTACATATTAGGGTTTAGTATTATTATTGCTGCTTTTGTTGCTAGAAAAATTGTTCAGCCTCCATTTTTCAGCATTGAAAATAGATTCTGGAGAACCAGTTGTAAATTGCGATACTGTAGACGATAAATGAAAGGGTTTTAATTATTCCTACTACAAAGACTATTGCATCATTGACAACTACCTCTATTTTTGAAATAATAATTATGATAATAATAATTATTATTATGGCTTATATTCTTAAAGTGCCATGTATCAATATAAGTAAATGAAGGAGCCAGGATATTAATTCTAAATATTTTACTCCAAAAGCACAATTTTTACTTGCCAAAATATATTGCAGTAGGAATGAGATAGGACATAAAAAGTTAACTCAAAATATTTTAGAAGGTGCATTTAATATGACTTAGGGTCTACATGTAAGACAGCCATGAGGTAAATGGAGCTGCAGAGTCTGGTGTTTACTTACTGGCTTTTTTGTCCTGTACTTTTAATTCAGGCAGTGCATTCTGCTGGTCATGCCAAAATTCTTTGACTGGCTTCTACTGTCTCTATTCGTCAGTATAATTTCCACCAAGTCTCTAACTGTTGGCTCTATATTTCATCTGTCACAAGACACTTGGAATTTGGAATGTCTTGAGATTTTTCTCGTTCTTGGCTTCCTGAGAGTAACTTTTATTTTGAGCAGTGCTATTAGCTCTTTCCATTTGAAGCTAACTTCAATAATATATCAAACATTACTAATAACGTTGCTTCTTTTTCCACTGAAGCAATAGAAGCAATCAGAAGATCATATCTGAATCTTACCAGCACTGAATCTACTGTGTTAACCAGACTTCCCTCTTGACACCTGTGCTTGATGAATCATCCGCATCCAATTTATGCCATTCTCTGATTCTTGTACTTTCTCCCACCTCCTCTCATCTACTTAAGGATGCTGTTCCTACAGATATGTCTCTCCCTGCATCATTATTTCCACTTTCAAATTGATAATGCCAATTAACATCCAAATCTGACTTAAAATAATCATCCATAAAAATACAAATTAAAAGCATATTATAAAATGTGGACTTCCTTGGTGGTGCAGTGGTTAAGAATCCACCTGCCAATGCAGGGGACATGGGTTCGAGCCCTGGTCCGGGGAGATCCCACATGCTGCAGAGCAACTAAGCCCGTGAGCCACAACTACTGAAGCCCATACACCTAGAGCCCGTGCTCCGCAACAAGAGAAGCCACTGCAAGGACAAGCTTGTGCACCGCAGTGAAGAGTGACCCCCGCTCGCTGCAACTAGGGAAAGCCAGCGCGCAGCAATGAAGACCCAATGCAGCCAAAAATAAATAAATAAATTTATTAAAAAAAAATACTCATCCCCTACAATGTACGTCAAATTAAAACCTTATAAAAAATAAGAAATAAAATGTAATACTACTTTTTTTAAAAAATATACAACAAAACATTTCTTTGACCTTTCAGCTTCTGACTCCATCACCTATGGAAGGCAGAATAATCATTCCCCACAAACGTCCAGGTCCGAATCCCTGGAACCTGTAGATATGTTTTCTTATGTGGAAAAAGGGAATTTTACAGATATAATTTGGTAGGGAAATTAACCTGCATTATCTAGGTGGTCTGATGTAATCAAAGGAGTCCTTAAAAAAGTCCTTAAAAAAAAAGATGCAAGAGAGAGGGAGAAGGGGCAGAGAAGGAGATGCAAGTATGGAAGCAGAGGCACTGAAGATGGACAAAGGGTCTCTAACAGGAGGAATGCAGGTAGCCTATAGAAGCTGGAAATGACAGGGAAACAGCTTCTGCCCTAGAGCCTCCTCCTATCAACACCTTGATTTTAGTCCCTTGATTTTGGAAACCCTTTTTGGACTTCTGGCCTCCAGAACTATAGGGTAATAAATTTGTGTTGTTTGAAGCCACTGAATTTGTGGTAATTTGTTACAGCAGCAATCGGAAACAAATACAACCTTCATTCTCTCTTGAATCCACTCCTTTCAGGGTTTCCTCTTCACAACCAGAGAGAAAAACACTCATTTCTGGGTAATCAACCTCACTGTGGCCAACCTTTCAGCAGTCTTTGACATCAAGGTTTGTTTCCAGATATTTTTAGTAGTTTTTGATTGTCAGCTCATATTCCTTGGAACTCTGTTTATTCTGTGTAATATCTTTTAGGTTTGTTTCTAAAATGCATTCTTTGAGAAAGGATGAGTGTGTTATTACTGCCAGGCACTGGCCTAGAGCCTGATGATGTAACCCCCCCTAAGAAAAATTGTGAACCTCAATTCTCAACTTTTCAGGATACAAGGCATTCAGACGCCAGTTGAGTGAATACTGGTTAGGATTTATCACTGTTTTTACTAAAAGCAAGGTGATTTGATAAATCACAGGATTTATCAAATACTGGTTAGGATTTACCACTGTTTTTACTAAAAGCAAGGTTTAGCCAGGAAAGTCTTCTTTTGAGGGACATTTTTCCTGAGTTCAACCATTGGGGTCTTGACTATATGGCGATCTCAGGTCCCGTTTTCCTCTTTATGTTATTGCCTCTTGTACTTGTGCATAGATGGCTCTTCAAAACAAGGCGCCAGGCCACCAGGATCAGAAGGATATTTTGAAGGAAAACACCAGCTCCAGTGTTAGCTTATGTTTGTGGAATGCAGCTTTTTTGTCATTTCTGGCATCTGGTTGTTTCCCTAACATTACCACCTGCTCTGTTTTGCCTTGAAAACAACTTTGTTTAAAATATTATGTCCATCTTTTATAGAATCTACACTGGGAGGATTTTCTCTGTACATCTAGTGTGCCACCTCCTGGAAGTAGAAAACCACTACTTCTTTAAACATTTAGACACTTGGCTACAGAGATACCACCTGCTCTGATTTTCTTTCTGTTGCATTTGTTGTGCCTTCTCAATTTCCTCTGCTAGATTTTCTTTCTCTTTCCAATTATTTAAAGTTGGAATAAACTAGGACTCAGTCTAGGGCATCTATGTTTCTTTTTCTCTTATGTGGCCTTAAATGTCATTGTGATATTGATAACCTTGAAGTCTCCAGTCCAGGGACTGTCACTAAGTTCTTAATTCTAATACACAACTACCTGTTCAACAAATATACTTAGATAACTGATAGATCTCAAAATTAATATGTCTAAAATAAAAACATAATTCCCCTCCCCAAACTGCCTTTACCAAACCCCCAAGTTTACCTTCTCCACAACATTGTGGCTATCTGCTCTGTTGCTCAAGGGAACACATGTCCTTGACTCTTCTTTTTCCCTCCTATGTCACATAAAATTTATTATTGAGGTCTCCAATCTGACCACTCTTCACCATCTTACACTGCCTTTACTTCCCCGATTCAAGCCATCATTATCTCTCACTTGGTTTACTGTAACATCTTGTATGATCTCCCTGTGCCAACACAGTTGCCGAAAGCTTGACTGTATAACTATCCCATAAACATGTTAACATAAATGTTCAACTTGAGATTTTTAAAAATTTAAATGTAAGTGAGATCACGGCACCCACACCTGCCCCAATTTTTCCAATAGCTTTCATCACACTTAAGCAAGGCCTGAAAGGATGCCTAACTAAACACCTCTTTGATCAATTCCTACCACTCTCCTCCTCACTCAGCTCTAGCCAAGTTATTAGATTTTTGTTATTTACTTTTTAGTTATTCCTCAAATATGCCAAGTTCTTACCCCCTGAGAGATTTTTGTACTTCCTGGTCTCTCTCCCTGGGATATGCATTCCTCTGTTATCAGTCATATCTCATTGACTTATCATCTTCCTTTGCTTCCTTAAATGTTCCTTCTCCAGAAGAGTTTTCCTGACAGCATTATTTAAAATGGTATCCCTCCCCTCCATTTCTAACTCCACATTCTGGTTTGTTATAGAGTTATCACCACCTGAATTTGCATTTTTTTTATTTTCAGCTAGAATTTTAGCTCCATGAGGACACAGAGTTATCTTGCTTTTCACTGTGTCCCTAGAATATAGAACAATACCTGTCATTGAGAGATTGCTCAACAAATATTTTTGAATGAATAAATTAATAAGAGAATAAATAAATGAATGATTGAAAGACTGGTTTATTACAAGAATCTAGAAACAATGTTTTGTGACCAGAAGCAGCTTACTTTATCAATAGAAATCTGAGGGGAGTTTAGTATACTTTACACAATGAGCATCAAAAGATTTAACAAAAAGAATTTAGATCTGCCTCAAGTAGAGTCCCAATTTGTTAGGCAATCTGTAGGGAAAATAGATAAAATTATAGCATTTATGGGCCCTCTAGGAAAATAACTTCTTCTTAAACCCTGTTGATTATCATGAAACTTTAGTGGGAATAATTCCCATGAAGCCTCTTAAAAGTACTGAGATAATTACTGAAGGTATTGATATTGAATCCTTGGGACTTTCCTGGTGGTCCAGTAGTAAAAAGTCCACCTTCCAATTCGGGGAACATGGGTTTGATCCCTGGTTGGGGAACTAAGATCCCACATGCCGCGGGGCAACTAAGCCCATGCACCACAACTACTGAGCCCTCGTGCCTCAACAACAGCCGGCACACCACAACAAAAAGAGGCCGCATGCCGCAATGAACGCCCGACGCAGCCAAATAAAGAAATTGAATCCGTTAAGTGATTCTTCCAGGGACGAATAAGAGAGTAAATAAAGCCTTTGAAAATAACATCTTATGGTGGCGATACGCCCAGCGAGAGTGTGTTGATGAGTTGAGACTGATGATGCTGCATTTAAGATCCCCTTCCTTATTCAGCAGCGTCACCCACCTTCAGTATGTCTCCTCACCTCTCCTTCTTTGTGTCTGTATGTGTGTTTCACTTACCTGTAAAGCCCTGGACAATATTTCGTTTAATTTTCAGTCCTTCTCTCAATTTCTTTCTTCCCTTCCTTTCTGTTTCCTCCTTTCTGTAATATTATTTAGATGATGTTTCAATACCTGTCCCATTCCATATTCTACTGTACTTCCTGGTAAAAATTTGGTGATTTTAATAAGGAGTGAGGAGGTCCCTCATATGAATTTTATGTTCAGGGACCAGAGCATCTGTCATGCCACAACAATATTAGAAGTATTCCAATAAAGAAGAAAATCCAAACTTCTCCCAGGGGCTTTGTAAAGGAAAGTCCATGTAGGAGTTTTGGCTCAGGGTTAAAAAAAAAAAAAAAGGGAGACTTTTATAATAAACCAAAAAGTGAGGTGATGAAATGTAACATACATGGACAAGTAAGGGAGTGCCTAATTCAGTGAGAGATTGGGGTAAGGACATGTTGAACATAATCAAGAATAAAAACCTGCTGAAATTTAAAACTAGAAAATTTGTGACAGTTTATTGGCACATTATGCTACATTAAAGCACATTTTGGTACACAAGAATGGAATTTGCAAGAGAGCAAAAAGAAGATTATTTTTAACTTTAAGAAATTATAAGTATTTTTGGAGCAGCAAATATTCATAGATGTTTAGGTGAATAAGAATTTTATAACATAGCAACATTTCTATAAGGAAGGAAGATATATTCTATTGACCACTTTTCATCAAAACATCATTTCCAACAGTATAAATAGTAAAATAAAGTAACTCTAAGACAGTGTTGGAGTTTGGGGCTTTTTTCCCTCCTCATCAGGAGGTGCCACTCACCTCCTTCCTTCCAGGGATTAGGCTGCAGCCATCATGGGAATGGAAGACAGTCTTCAAGGGCACCTCAACTCCATGCTTCCAGAGAGAAGCCCATAATTAACCCAATGCCACTATATCCTGCACCTATTCAATAGCATGGTAAAATGAAAATTGCAGTAAGAATCAGAAGATGTGTGTTGTGACCCAAACTGTGTAACACTTACTAGCATTATGGCATTAGACAACTCACAACTGAAACTTTGTACATTTGTACATCCAGCCTATCTACAAAGAAATTTCAACCGTGATTCCATGTAAGTGACATTGCCTTAATATCTCTAAAATATTATTTCATTGCAAGGTGCTCTGCTGAAACTAGATCTTCACGGTACTGCTAAACAACCACCATACCATAATGAGGAATTTAAAGCAGTCTTCAAACTCTTTGTGTCCAAACAAATATTAGAATTTTTTAGTTCTTATAAGATCAGTATTATGTACTTTCAGCTATTAAATAATCAGAAATAGTTAAATGAAGTTACTGACCCAAAAAGTGTTTATTCCTTTTAAAATTCTCTCTAGTAACATTTTGCTGGACATTTAAATAGCAGTTTTTAGGTATATTTTAGTTGCACGTAATAGTAAAGAAAAAATTCTGAATGGAGTTTTTGTCACACCTCTGTCTGTCTCATTATGTAAAAGAATACGCTCTTGGTTTAAGCTTGAGAAATACACACTTACTTCTTAACCGTAATGAAAACATAAGGTGGATCTGTTCATCCGGAAACCCATGGGTCAAGTGGAGAGAGCTGCCTGCTGGGGGAGGGAAAGTCTTTCCCACACCTGGTGTGCCCTGGCCTCCCTCTCGGGCAGCAATGGAAGGGCAGTAGTCTACTGCCTCATAGATAGATCTAGACACAAAGAATGATGTCCAAGGTCACAGAGACCCATCGAGTTCCCTCTCTGCTAGGCACATGCTGAAGATTTCTAAAAGGTGTAAAGTAATATTTTCTTTCAGTCATTTCGCACTTTCTATCATTTACTTATTGGCACTTTTTAAAATCTACACTGGGAAAAAAACTTTTAACTATACAGGAAGAAGCATGAAAAAGGAGTGGAAAGCAGAAGGTAACGATTTAAAATCAAAAGGTAGCAGAGAGTTGTATACAATGAAGAAAAAAACAATGAAAATCTGGAGGTGACAAAAGTTACAAATAATCAAAAATCTTGGGGAGAAGAAAATCTTGTCACAAGAATATAATCCAGGAATAATCTTAGTAGACCTTGGATGATTATAATTGTTTTTCCCTTATGATTTTGGGTGCTTTCTTGTGCTCCTGGAAAAAAAAATGGCTAGGAAAGATACTTGGAAAAACAAGCAACCAAACCAATAAACAAATAAAATGAAACTTTGGATTCAGGGTAAACCTGTCTTCAAAACCTAACTGTCACTTACTGGTTATTTATTTGATTTTAGGTAGTAAAATTAAACTGCTTAAATCTCCCGGGCCTCAGCATGTGACGTGACTCTCAGGGTTGTTTTAAGTGTTAAATCATAGACTTAGGGTGTCCTATGCACAGGGAATATTAAAACTAAATCACACCTTACCTGTTGTCTCCCCTAAAATGCATTCTTGAAGTTTTATTCATTTTGGATTCTTTAATTCTTACTCAGTGCCTGGAGCACAGAAAATATTTATTAATGAATTTTGATATTAATGAAAAAAACTTCTTATGAATATTCTTACGCAAATTTGGTACAAACTTGGTTCAGAAATGTCAATGATATCTAAGTATTTAACTTTTTCATTTTATAATAGCAAGAAAGGTATTCATACTTAGTATTTTCAAAAATGGTTTTGGAATTGTTGAAATACCTTCATTTTTGTTGGTGCAAAGGATAGCAATAACAAGTTGTTTAAAAATCTAGGTATTTGAAACAGAAGATTAACAAGTGTGTTTTATTTGAAGGTGGTAACTTTTCCTTAGTTGACAAAATTTCTGCTGATTTTCTAAAAAGTTTCTAAGCAGCGTATAATTTAGCATAGATAATTTCAATAATGTCAAACAGTAATAATTGCCCTGCATCTCATAATAATTGTTTTATCCTGTTTACCTATAGAAATCATAAAGCTTCATCTTTTACCCTAACAATGATTTCTTTTCACCCCTCGACATATCTAACAAGGCTGACCATTCTTTACCTTTCCGGCAATTCTAAGAAACGTACATAAATGTACGTAGACACACATGCACATATGTACGTAGACACACATGCACATACACAAACACCTACACAGAGATTTAAAAGGAATTAAAAATTCAAGGTTTATTTTGTTGTTGATTTTGTGTTATCAGTAAAACTGATGCATGTTAAAAGAGGTGACTTGGAGTCTCAACATGAAGATACACATGTCTGAAGTGCTCCCAGGACTATTTCAAGCAGCTGCTTTTGGCATTGAGCTAAATTTAATGCTGTTTGTCTCAAGACTACTATCTTTACCATTTTAAGTAACAATATACACCTGGAGTGGCATCTAACTTGCATTAAATTCTCCCTTTCAAAATACAGAAGTATAGCCAAAAACGTCGATTTGATTTAAAATGCACTTGTGCCAGGAGTTATATCTAATAATTACTTTTGTCATGCCATGAATGATGGTATATTTTTATAGAATTCTTTGTTACTTAAAAAATAAGCACTGCAAAAGCAAGAATGAAGTCTTTTAAATTATAATATTGTCCCTTTTTACTAAATAAACAAACATTTGTTTATTTTCTAGAACGGGGTCTACAAATTATGACCCATGGTTCAAAATTGGCCAGTGGACTCTACTTTTATTGTACCTTTGATGAACTAAGAATAGTTTTTATATATTTGAGTTGCAAAATAAAGCCAAAGAAGAATGTGTGACAGAGACCATATGTGGCTTTCAAAACCTAAAATATTTACTATGTCACCCTGTAGAGAAAACATTTATAGACTCTTGTTTTAGAGTAATTCTCTAACTCATACTTCTACTTAGAGTATGTTTTAACAAAATATTTCCAAAGAACAGGAAGGAGATTTTCTCCCTTCTTCCTGTGACATTTTGGTGATTCTATATTACCATAATAGACGCAATTTCTTCCCATGAACACATTGATCTGTCAAATTACCATGATTTATAAAATTAGAGGCTTTAAATGTAACATTTTTGTAGCTATTTCTCTCATTTTGGACCTAATTTTCTAGGTACATTTTGTTTTAAGTGTGCAAAATGAATGTGGACTCTGTGTCTGCACTGGTACTAATGTATACATTTTAAAAGGCTGAATTTAAGCCATAATTTTGCCATAGGGACTCTAAATAGACACACCAGGCTTCTAACAGATCTTGGGAAATGCTGAATTTTTATTTATGTCTTCAGGTGACAAGCTATGATGGATGGCCTGACAAGGTCCCGTAGCCTAGCTTTGCACTGCTGGGGAAATGATGGTGGTGTGGGCCTGCGAGTTTAGTTATCAACAGCTAACAGCCTTAGGCGGCAGTTTCAAAGTCATTTGTTTGCACTTCTAACAAGCACATTCTATTGTGTAGTTTATTCAACTAAGCATAATTTTACACAGTTGTTAAAAGCCCTTTTGTCACCAAGAAGGATCTCTTTTCCTGGTATGAATAGTCCTAATAAGTGAATATCTTGAAAATTGTATCCATCTATTCAAAATCAAAGCAAACATTTCACTAAAAATTGCTAAAGTAATTAGTGTGGCACTATTTTTTTTTGTTATTCTGCCATCAAATCCATCTTAAGTAACATTTTTTTCCTTTATCACAGAAATTGTTCATTTAAGGATGAATTGTTACTCTCCCTCTTATCATGAGGTGAAGGCTGTCATCCTGTACTGTTGTCAGGGAATGCATATTTCCAAGAGGAAGGTATCTAATTTTAGCAGTCATAGCTAAAAACGATGTTACTGTTAGTTGTCAGGGAAGTGATCATTAAAGAGTCTATTTTCTCTTTGATGAAAGCAATTCAGATAAACTTTTCAAGGCACTTAGAATTACCATAAATATTCCTTCAATTTTCATCTCAATCTTGTTGTTCTCTTTATCAATGTCATTTGTCATGAATGTAATACAAACAATAAAAACATTTTTCTTGTTCACTTTTTCCAGGTATATTATTGCTTAAGTCAATTACTCTTTAAAACCATGTGTAACAATTTATTATTTAAACTGATAATTTAAAAAGGAAATCTTATTTTCCACTTTTGTGCTATTAAAGTTCTGTACATTATATGAAGACTTTCCTAAACACAAAAACACCTAGCCTTCAATGTACTCAAGTCTTACTGAAGGTAAACTTTTGTTTCATTTCTGTTAGGGATATAAAGAAAAAATATTTGGTTATAATTTGGTCCTTCCCATAAAGATATTTCAACATCCTATACTTCAGTTTAATATGGTAATCAAATGATTGTAACTTTTTATTTTGTCCTTAGGACTTTCAATTATTGGATTAAAATTATAAATCATATCTATGTTGTTCATAAAATATGAATTTATAATAAAATTTTATATAAGCACACTACATAAAGCAAGAAGAAAGCCCAACTGAAACATTTCATAGAGATAGAAAAATATCTGAAAATTTTGACATAACCTTCAGAATTTAGCAAAGAAAAATAATATTGAGTTTAAGACCAACATGAACAGCTGTTTTGCACTTTAATTGAGGCTGCTTGTAATAGATTTCTGAAGAATGAACTTTGTTCTCACTGGATTTCAAATGACATTTAGTTGTATGAGAGGTTCTCTGAATTATGCCAGCTCCATGCATTCTGCAGCTTCTGTTTCCCTGGGTGGTGGGTTCCACAGGTGATGGTTTTCATCTGAAAATTACTGTAGTCTTTTGTACAGACCCGCTTGGTAGCTGCAGAACTGCCAAGTTGAGAAGGCAGAATGGATTTAGTTTAGTGCTTGGTTATTGTGTCTCCAAGGGCCTCACGACATACCCTGGGCTCTGTCTGTGTGTGACAGTATACATCCTTCGAAATGCACGGGAAGATGGTTGCTCTGTTGTGTTTCTCTGTACAGGCTCACATGGAGATTGAGCTTCTGATTCTTCACATTTCCTGCATCTTCCTTACTGTCTACCCATGTATATTGCAATCTATTTGGCATACTGTAAAGAGTCTCTACATATTGTAGCATAGATTTCTCTATTAGCTCAAGCTAAGCAGTCAGACATTTAAAACTCAATTCCGGTTTCTGACACATCTGGATCTATTTGAAAGAACAAAGGTATCCAAAAAAACCCTCTTTTAATAATGGAAAAGCATATTATTAGTTAGACAATAAAATGTTCTTTATCTTGGATAAACTACTAGAGCACATTTGCAGTTAGAGAAAGCCCTTCTCCTACAGGAGTGTAGCACATGGATGGTAGCAAAATTAGCAAAAAGATAACAGAAGTGGAAGAAAAAGCAAACGTGCTTCAGCTTCAACTAGACAATATCACAGGCAAGAAAGCCTAGTGGGTCCTTAGGGAGCTCACTTGAAGACAAACACAATATAGGGGTTCATAACAGAAAACAGGCCTACCTTATTCTGAGCCATAAGCCCATTTCCTTGGTTGTAAGAATTGTTTGCTTATTGAGTCAAAGGGCAACTGCTTTCCCAAAGAAAAGAATACAGATGAGAAAAATCTCATCTTCCTTTATCAAAACACTATATGTGAAGTTTATTAAATGGAACACGCTCATAATACATAGTGTGCCATAGAAAGGGTAGGAGTCAAAGAATTCTGGAGGCCCCAAGGGAGATAGCAAATAATACTCTGATAAGTAAAGAAAAGCTAAAGAGAATTAAAAGGAAAAGTCGGTGATCCAAGTAAGTAAAATAAAAATGCAAAAGCAATTGTCTGAGGTTCAACATCAGGGTTTTATCAAAGAAGGGGAATATCCCGCTGGGAATAACACCTCAGAAGGTTTAACAGAAGGTCAGAAACACACCTATTTTAGGGTTTGCAGCATAAACATCAGATAGGAGTAATAAGGAAACCTTAACTAAGGACTCCTCACATATAATTCCATCATAAACTAGGGTAACATAAGTGAGGGATATGGCAGTGTAGGGGTGAGAATATATTTTATTTTTAATTTATACTTCTAATTAAGCACTATTTGAAACTGTTTTGTTTAGTTGAAAGTCTTTTTATCTACTGCGGAATAACAAAATACCCCAAAACATTGTTGGTTATATTTTTATCTCACCGTTTCTGTAGGTCAGGAATCCAGACACAACTCGGCTTTTCGGGCTTGGGGTCTTTCATGCTCCTACTGTAAGAGGATGGCTGAATCTTGAAGTGCAGGAAGCTGGGGCAGCTAGCCAGGCATCTCTTTGTCTTCAAGAGTACTTTGCGATACCTCTCCATGTAGTCTTTCCATGTGAGCTAATCTGGGCTTCCTCACAGCTTGGTGGCCTCAGAAAAGCTGGCCTGCTTGCATGGTGGCTGAAGGCTTCAAAAGCGACAAGCCCTTTGGATCAGGCAGAAGCAACATTGCTATTTGTGGCCTGGCCTCAGAAGTCATACAGTATCCCTTCCACACCATTCTACTGGTTACAGACAAGCCAGGAGCCTTCAGTGGTGGTGGAATAACTAGGTCACAGTCTAGAAGGGCATGTGAGATGGAGGTGTTATTGTGGTTAAATTTGGAAAATCTACCACACAGGCAAATGAAAACCAAACCTACCATCAAGTGATCCATGTATATCACTGGTATGTATATTAATTGCTCTTATAAACTAGATTCTGTTGTATGGCTGCCACCAAAATCAATGCTCTACGATCACTTAGATTTTGCATCACTAACTTCCTATTCAAAAGTTGGGTCAAATTCATCTGCCTAATTTTAGATGCTCATGTACTAGTGTAAAAAAGGTTAAAAAAGTGAATATCTGATCTTTAACTTTCAATGCTGCAGGGTGATTTAGAACTCCCCCCAGTCTCCAGGGCTCATAGCATAATGTGGGTATTTTACTAAATATTTGGGGTAAGGGAGGATTCTTAGGTAGGGCAGCCAAAGAAATTATATTCTACAAAAAAAATATGCATTTATTCAAATGATAAATGGCATGGAACAAGAAGGGGTATAAATCTGGCAGTGGTTTATGAAAATACAAATATGTCATTTCTACGAGGTAGACATGAGCAATATGTATGATTAGTTTAACAAAATATTTAAAAATATTGACACAAAGAGTGTTTAAATTTCCCAAATGATTTAAAGAAGAAAGTCTGAGGAGGAGCTTCAAGATGGCGGAAGAGTAAGACGCGGAGATCATCTTCCTCCCCACAAATACATCAGAAATACATCTACACGAGGAAGAACTCCTACAGAACACCCACTGAACACTGGCAGAAGACCTCAGACCTCCCAAAAGGCAAGAAACTCCCCACGTACCTGGGTAGGGCAAAAGAAAAAAGAATAAGCAGAGACAAAAAGAATAGGGACGGGACCTGCACCAGTGGGAGGGAGCTGTGAAGGAGGAAAGGTTTCCACACACTAGAAGCCCCTTTGCGGGCGGAGACTGCGGGGGCGGAGGGGGGAGCTTCGGTGCCGCGGAGGAGAGCGCAGCCACAGGGGTGCGGAGGGCAAAGCGGGGAGATTTCAGCACAGAGGATCAGTGCCGACCAGCCCTACCAGGCCGAGAGGCTTGTCTGCTCACCCGCTGGGGCGGGCGGGGGCTGGGAGCTGAGGCTCGGGCTTTGGTCGGAGCGCAGGGAAAGGAGTGGGGTTGGCAAACGCAGCCTGAAGGGGGTTAGTGCGCCATGGCTAGCCGGGAGGGAGTCCGGGGAAAAGTCTGGACCCGCTGAAGAGGCAAGAGACTTTTTCTTCGCTCTTTGTTTCCTGGTGCGCGAGGGGAGGGGATTAAGAGCGTTGCTTAAAGGAGCTCCAGAGACAGGTGCGAGCCGCGGCTAACAGCGCGGACCCCAGAGACGGGCATGAGATGCTAAGGCTGCCGCTGCCGCCACCAAGAAGCCTATGTTCAAGCACAGGTCACTCTCCACACCTCCCTCCCGGGAGCCTGTGCAGCCCGCCACTGCCAGGGTCCCGGGATCAGGGACAACTTCCCCGGGAGAACTCACGGCGCGCCTCAGGCTGGTGCAACGTCACACCGGCCTCTGCCGCCGCAGGCTCGCTCCGCACTCCGTGCCCCTCCCTCTCCCGACCTGAGTGAGCCAGAGCCCCCAAATCAGCGGCTCCTTTAACACTGTCCTGTCTGAGCGAAGAACAGACGCCTTTCGGTGACCTACACACAGAGGCGGGTCCAAATCCAAAGCTGAGCCCCGGGAGCTGTGCAAACAAAGAAGAGAAAGGGAAAACTGTCCCAGCAGCCTCAGGAGCAGCGGATTAAATCTCCACAATCAACTGGATGTACCCTGCATCTCTGGAATACCTGAATAGACAACGAATCATCCCAAATAGAGGAGGTAGACTTTGGGAGCAATGATATATATTTTTTTCCCTTTTTCTCTTTTTGTGATTGTGTATGTGTATGCCTCTGTGTGTAATTTTTTCTGTATAGCTTTGCTTTTACCAATTGTCCTAGGGATCTGTCTGTCCTTTTTTTTAACGTAAAAATTGTTTTTTCTTAGTAATTATTTTTTAATAACTTTATTTTATTTTACTTTATTTTATTTTATCTTCTTTCTTTCTTTATTTTCGCCCTTTTATTCTGAGCTGTGTGGAGGACAGGCTCTTGGTGCTCCAGCCAGGCATCAGGGCTGCACCACTGAGGTGGGAGAGCCAAGTTCAGGGCACTGGTCCACAAGAGGCCTACCAGCTCCACGTAATATCAAATGGCAAAAATCTTCCAGAGATCTCCATCTCAATGCCAAGACCAAGCTCCACTCAACAACCAGCAAGCTACAGTGCTGGACACCCTATGCCAAACAACTAGCAAGACAGGAACACAACCCCACCCATTAGCAGAGAGGCTGCCTAAAATCATAATAAGGACACAGACACCCCAAAACACACCACCAGACGTGGACCTGCCCACCAGAAAGACAAGATCCAGCCTCATCCACCAGAACACAGGCACTAGTCCCCTCCACCAGGAAGCCTACACAACCCACTGAACAAAACTTAGCCCCTGGGGACATAAACCAAAAAGAAATGCAAACTATGAACCTGCAGCCTGCGAAAGGAGACCCCAAACACAGTAAGTTAAGCAAAATGAGAAGACAGAGAAACACACAGCAGATGAATAAGCAAGGCAAAAACACACCAGACCAAAAAAATGAAGAGGAAATAGGCAGTCTACCTGAAAAAGAATTCAGAATAATGATAGTAAAGATGATCCAAAATCTTGGAAATAGAATAGACAAAATGCAAGAAACATTTAACAAGGACCGAGAAGAACTAAAGAGCAAACAAACAGTGATGAACAACACAATAAATGAAATTAAAAATTCTCTAGAAGGGATCAATAGCAGAATAACTGAGGCAGAAGAATGGATAAGTGACCTGGAAGAAAAAATAGTAGAAATAACTACTGCAGAGCAGAATAAAGAAAAAAGAATGAAAAGAATTGAGGACAGTCCCAGAGACCTCTAGGACAACTTTAAATGCACCAACATTCAAATTATAGGGGTCCAAGAAGAAGAAGAGAAAAGGGAAGGGACTGAGAAAATATTTGAAGAGATTATAGTTGAAAACTTCCCTAATATGGGAAAGGAAACAGATAATCAAGTCCAGGAGGCACAGAGAGTCCTATACAGGATAAATCCAAGGAGAAACATGCCAAGACACATGTTAATCAAACTATTAAAAATTAAATACAAAGAACAAATATTAAAAGCATCAATGGAAAAACAACAAATAACACATTAAGGAATCCCCATAAGGTTAACAGCTGATCTTTCATCAGAAACTCTGCAAGCCAGAAGGGAGTGGCAGGACGTATTTAAAGTGATGAAGGAGAAAAACCTACAACCAAGATTACTCTACCCAGCAAGGATCTCATTCAGATTTGATGGAGAAATTAAAAGCTTTACATACAAGCAAAAGCTAAGAGAATTCAGCACCACCAAACCAGCTTTACAACAAATGCTAAAGGAACTTCTCTAGGCAGGAAACACAAGAGGAGAAAAAGACCTACAATAATAAACCCAAAACAATTAAGAAAATAGTAATAGGAACATAAATATCAATAATTACCTTAAATGTAAATGGATTACATGCTCCAACCAAAAGACATAGATTGGCTGAATGGATACAAAAGCAAGACCCATATATATGCTGTCTACAAGAGACCCACGTCAGACCTAGGGACACATACAGACTGAAAGTGAGGGGATGGAAAATGATATTCCATGCAAATGGAAACCCAAAGAAAGCTGGAGTAGCAATTCTCATATCAGACAAAATAGACTTTAAAACAAAGACTATTACAAGACACAAAGAAGGACACTACATAATGGTCAAGAGACCAATCCAAGAAGGAGATATAACAATTGTAAATACTTATGCACCCAACATGGGAGCATCTCAATACATAAGGCAAATACTAACAGCCATAAAATGGGACATTGACAGTCACACAATCATAGTAGAGGACTTTAACATCCCACTTTCACCAATGGACAGATCATCCAGAATGAAAATAAATAAGGAAACACAAGCTTTAAATGATACATTAAACAAGATGGACTTAATTGATATTTATAAGACATTCCATCCAAAAACAACAGAATACACATTCTTCTCAAGTGCTCATGGAACACTCTCCAGGATAGATCGTATCTTGGGTCACAAATCAAGCCTTGGTAAATTTAAGAAAATTGAAATTGTATCGTGTCTGTTCTGACCACAATGCTATGAGTTTACATATCAATTACTAGATATCAATTAGAAAAAATCTGTAAGAAATACAAACACATGGAGGCTAAACAACACACTACTTCAAAACCAAGAGATCACTGAAGAAAACAAAGAGGAAATTAAAAAATACCTAGAAACAAATGACAATGAAAACACGATGACTCAAAACCTATGGGATGCAGCAAAAGCAGTTCTAAGAAGGAAGTTTATAACAATACAATCCTACCTTAAGAAAAAAGAAACATTTCAAATAAACAACCTAACATTACACCTAAAGCAATTAGAGAAAGAAAATCAGAAAAAAACCCAAAGTTAGCAGAAGGAAATAAATCATAAAGATCAGATCAGAAATAAATGAAAAAGAAATGAAGGAAACGATAGCAAAGATCAATAAAACTAAAAGCTGGTTCTTTGAGAAGATAAACAAAATTGATAAACCATTAGCCAGACTCATCAAGAAAAAAAGGGAGAAGACCCAAATCAATAGAATTAGAAATGAGAAAGGAGACGTAACAACTGACACTGCAGAAATACAAAGGATCATGAGAGATGACTACAAGCAACTATATGCCAATAAAATGGACAAACTGGAAGAAATGGACAAATTATTAGAAATGCACAATCTTCCAAGACTGAACCAGGAGGAAATAGAAAATATGAACAGATCAATAACAAGCAAAGAAATTTAAACTGTGATTAAAAATCTTCCAACAAACAAAAGCCCAGGACCAGATGGCTTCATAGGCGAATTCTGTCAAACATTTAGAGAAAACTTAACACCCATCCTTCTCAAACTCTTCCAAAATATAGCAGAGGGGGGAACACTCCCAAACTCATTCTATGTGGCCACCATCACTCTGATACCAAAACTGAACAAAGATGTCACAAAGAAAGAAAACTACAGGCCAATATCACTGATGAACATAGATTCAAAAATCCTCAACAAAATACTAGCAAACAGAATCCAACAGCACATTAAAAGGAACATACACTATGACCAAGTGGGGTTTATCCCAGGAATGCAAGGATTATTCAATATATGCAAATCGATCAACGTGATATACTATATTAACAAACTGAAGGAGAAAAACCATATGATCATCTCAATAGATGCAGAGAAAGCTTTAGACAAAATTCAACACCCATTTATGATAAAAACCCTGCAGAAAGTAGGCATAGAGCGAACTTTCCTCAACATAGTAAATGCCATATATGACAAACCCACAGCCAACATCATCCTCAATGCTGAAAAACTGAAACCATTTCCACTAAGATAAGGAACAAGACAAGGTTACCCATTCTCACCACTATTATTCAACATAGTTTTGGAATTTTTAGCCACAGCAATCAGAGAAGAAAAAGAAATAAACAGAATCCAAATTGGAAAAGAAGAAGTAAAGCTGTCACTGTTTGCAGATGACATGATACTATACATACAGAATCCTAAAGATGCTACCACAAAACTACTAGAGCTAAACAATGAATTTGGTAGCATAGCAGGATACAAAATTAATGCACAGAAATCTCTTGCATTCCTATACACTAATGATGAAAAATCTGAAAGTGAAATTAAGAAAACACTCCCATTTACTATTGCAGCATAAAGAATAAAATATCTAGGAATAAACCGACGTAAGGAGACAAAAGACCTGTATGCAGAAAATTATAAGACACTGATGAAAGAAATTAAAGATGATACAAATAGATGGAGAGATATACCATGTTCTTGGATTGGATGAATCAACATTGTGAAAATGACTCTACTACCCAAAGCAATCTATAGATTCAATGCAATCCCTATCAAACTACCACTGGCATTTTTCACTGAAGTAGAACAAAAAATTTCACAATTTGTACAGGAATACAAAAGACCCTGAATAGCTAAAGCAATCTTGAGAAAGAAAAACGGATCTAGAAGAATCAGGATCCTTGACTTCAGACTATACTACAAAGCTACAATAATCAAGATAATATGGTACTCGCACAGAAACAGAAATATACATCAATGGAACAGGATAGAAAGCCCAGAGATAAACCTATGCACATATGGTCACCTTTTTTTTTGATAAAGGAGGCAAGAATATACAGTGGAGAAAAGACAGTCTCTTCAATAAGTGATGCTGAGAAAACTGGACAACTACATGTAAAAGAATGAAATTAGAAAACTCCCTAACACCATACACAAAAATAAACTCAAAATGGATTAAAGACCTAAATGTAAGGCCAGAAACCATCAAACTCTTAGAGTAAAACATAGGCAGAACAGTCTATGACATAAATCACAGCAAGATCCTTTTTGATCCACCTCCTAGAGAAATGGAAATAAAAACAAAAATAAACAAATGGGACCTAATGAAACTTCAAAGCTTTTGCACAGCCAAGGGAACCACAAACTAGGTGAAAAGACAACCCTCAGAATGGGAGAAAATATTTGCAAATGAAGCAACTGACAAAGGATTAATCTCCAAAATTTACAAGCAGCTCGTGCAGCTCAATATCAAAAAAACAAACAAACCAGTCCAAAAATGGGCAGAAGACCTAAATAGATATTTCTCCAAAGAAGATATACAGATTGCCAACAAACACATGAAAGAATGCTCAACATCATTAATCATTAGCAAAATGCAAATCAAAACTACAATGAGGTATCGTCTCACACCAGTCAGCATGGCCATCATCAAAAAATCTACAAACAATAAATGCTGGAGAGAGGGTGGAGCAAAGGGAACCTTCTTGCACTGTTGGTGGGAATGTAAATTGATACAGCTACTATGGAGAACAGTATGGAGGTTCCTTAAAAAATTAAAAATATAACTACCCTACGACCCAGCAATCCCAGTACTGGGCATATACCCTGAGAAAACCATAATTCAAAAAGAGTCATGTATGAAAATATTCATTGCAGCTCTATTTACAATAGCCAGGACATGGAAGCAACCTAAGTGTCTATCAACAGATGAATGGATAAAGAAGACATGGCACATATATACAATGGAATATTATGCAGCCATAAAAGGAACAAAACTGAGTTATTTGTAGTGAGGTGGATGGACCTAGAGACTGTCATTCAGACTGAAGTAAGTTAGGAAGAGAAAAACAAATACCGTATGCTAACACATATGTATGGAATCTGAAAAAAAAAAAAGTCATGAAGAACCTAGGGGCAAGAAAGTTATAAAGATGCAGACCTACTAGAGAATGGACTTGAGGATACGGGGAGGGGGAAGGGTAAGCTGGGACAAAGGAAGAGACTGGCATGGACATATATACACTACCAAACGTAAAATAGATAGCTAGTGGGAAGTAGCTGCATAGCACAGGGAGTTCAGCTCGGTGCTTTCTGACCACCTAGAGGGGTGGGATAGGGAGGGTGGGAGGGAGATGCAAGAGGGAAGAAATACGGGGACATATGTATATGTATAACTGTTTCACTTTGTTATAAAGCAGAAACTAACACACCATTGTAAAGCAGTTAGGCTCCAATAAAGATGTTAAAAGAAAAAAAAGAAGAAAGTCTGACAATATAGAAATCTTATGCCCTAATGTAATCATAATCTGTGAACTTGTCTAAATTATTAGTATAAAATCAAGTTTAAATTAAAACCTACTAGTCTTTTTTTATAATTTATATGGTGCATCACACACACACATATATAAAATGTGTGTATCTGAATAAATATTTATTATTTTTATATACTGTTAATATTATTTACTTTTAAAATAGAGATTCTCATTAAGATATCTGGAAGACAAATATACAAAAAAAAATTTTATGTGCAGTAGCACATATATTAATACAAACAGATCATTAATTTTAGTTCTAGATTGTTCTGTTATGAATGCTGTTTCAGCTAATTATGCCATTAATTAAAAAACTGTTTTATTAGTAAATATTTTTCTAACCACATTAAGCATATAATTTAAGAAAAAACAAACAGAAATAATACTGCTTCCTGAATTGAGGTCTCTTGTCTTTAAATTCCAAAAAAACATTTTTTAAAAATTATTACTATCTTGTGAATATCTTTTATGTTCGCTCATCTTTAAGTGGTCCTAAGCTACTCATTGGTGGTTGGACCTTTGAAGTGTTTTCATAAATCTTGAGATTAACGATGAATACTGTAATACAAGCTTGTAAATGTAACATTATATTCCTCACTTTCTGTGAAAAGTAATTTTCCACTACATTTTCAAAATATTTTTTTTTTTTTTTTTGCAGTATGCGGGCTTCTCACTGTTGTGGCCTCTCCCGTCACGGAGCACAGGCTCCAGACGCGCAGCCTCAGCGGCCATGGCTCACGGGCCTAGCCGCTCCGGGGCATGTGGGATCCTCCCGGACCAGGGCACGAACCCGTGTCCCCTGCATCAGCAGGTGGACTCTCAACCACTGCGCTACCAGGGAAGCCCTCAAAATCTATTTTTAAGATTCCCCATTGTATACATCCACATAGCTAATTACTTATAATAATGACTGCTTCTGAACATTTAACCCACGGACATATTGATGCATCTTAACAAAATAAGATGGCAAAATTCCTTGACCTAGAATTATTTAATGATTATCACACACACACATATATGCACATACATATCCCCAGTGAGTTGGGTAAACACATAAGGGTAGACACTATTGCTGGTTTGTTTATCACTATATATGAATCCTTTTCACATTCCCTAGAACAAAGAAAGTACTCCAAAATTATTTCTTGAATTAATGACTAGATAAATTAAAGATCAATTAAGTAATGAGACTATAGAGCTAGAGGCATGATTGCTCTGTTGAGACTTTCAGTTTATGAAGTTCTATTTTCCTTTTATACAGCTGCATCAAAGCTTTGAAGCTGAAATTTCAGTTCTGTGGTTCAACAAAAACTTGGCCATCAGTTCTGAAGTGTATATGACTTGGGAAGTGAAAGTGAACAAAACATGTTTCCTTCTGGTTAACTATTCTGATGTCTCTATTTCTTGCCCTCCTCTGTCTGTCTAGGCACTGCCCATCCCACACGCCCCTCCCATATTTCCAGCCTGCTCTGCCCTCATGTTTCCCAATTCAGTAAATGGCAAGCCCATCCTTAAAGACATCCTTTCTATTTCCCTTTTATTTTTTAATTAATTAATTTATCTATTTATATATTTTTGGCTGTGTTGGATCTTTGTTGCTGCACAGGGCTTTCTCTAGTTGTGGCGAGCGGGGGCTACTCTTTGTTGCGGTGTGCGGGCTTCTCATTGTGGTGGCTTCTCTTGTTGCAGAGCATGGGCTCTAGGTGCACGGGCTTCAGTAGTTGCAGCACACGGGCTCAGTTGTGGTTCGTGGGCTCTAGAGCATAGACTCAGTAGTTGTGGCACACGGGCTTAGTTGTTCCACAGCATGTGGGATCTTCCCAGACCAGGGCTCGAACCTGTGTCCCCTGCATTGGCAGGCAGATTCTTAACCACTGCACCACCAGAGAAGTCCCTCTATTTCCCTTAAATCTCTTAGAAATCTTACCTGATACATCTCTAGAGTGTATATCCATAACGCTCCCACTTACTCATGTTCTTTTTTTTAATGTTACCATCCCAGTTTGAGCCAACATTGTCTCTCACTTAGATTGCTGCAATGTTCTGCCAGTAAGTCTCCCTTTTAAACCCTTTCACCCCCAAAACTCTTCTCCCCAAAGCAGCTAGGATGATCCTTTAAAAACTTGAATCAGGACATATTCATTCTCTAAATTATCTAATTTCCCCCACCATATGAAGAGTAAAGCACAAATCCTGACAGTCCACTAGACCTCCTGTGATCTGGCCCCAACCATGCCTCACTTTCCTTTCTAAAGTCTTCGAAGGCCATCTTTCAATGACAACTTTCCCAGCTACTCTGTTGAATATGCATATTTTGCTTGACACTGCTTTCCTCTTCTTTGCTTTTTCTCTTACCAAGATGCACTGGCACGCATTATATTTTACTTATTTGATTTTTTATTTCATTACACTATAACTTAAGCTACAGAAGGTAGGGATTTTTTTGTCTGTTTTCATGACTGAACTCCAACATCTAAACAGTGTAGACCATCAATAAATGCTCGATGAATAAATGAATGTTCTAGCTCACCAACATCCCTCTTCACCTTCCCTGCTTCTTTCGTGTCTTCCTTTCATGAATCTATAGAGCATAAAATGGGCAAGAAAATCCTCTAAAAACACAAACCACCTCTGCTTCTCTATTGCTCTTATTTCTACAGAATGTGAGAGAGATCTGGAGGCTAAATTGATCATGGTTAATAGTTATTAAGCAATTGTTATGTGGTAGGAATCTGCATAGGTGCATTCCTTGTATTATCCTCAAATGTCCTCACATAAACCTTATGAGGTAGCTGTTTGAATCATCCCTACTTTAAAAGTGAAGAAACCAAGTCTGAAAATGGTTGCACAAAGTTATATAACCTTGTGTTTCAATCTAAGGAGTCCAACCACAGAGCCTATGTTCTTCACTCAGTACTGTAGCACCCCTCTCTCTGCTCCAACCTGCTGTGCTATAGTCATTAGGTGAACACTCTTTTGTTCTGTCTTTACAGCTTTTCTGTTCTCTCTTCTTCTTATGGGTTACTATGGTTTCCTTGGCCTCCTCTTGCTTCCACTGGGTAAAAGCTGAAATTCTATTTGAGCTTAGAGTAGATGTACAGAGAAAAAAAAATCGTTCACTTGATTTGATTCTAAACTCTCTAGTTCTGCCTAATTTAGACAATAGAAGCTTGTATTGTGGCCTACTCAAACCCATGAATTTGACTTCACAGTTTGACATGGGACCCTAGCCAGTGGTAAAATATTCATTAGTTAAGTTAGAGTTTCATGCATACATTTTCTTCCAGAATTTGTGGGCAAGGGTGATTGGGAAGGGGCAGAAGTTTTGTTTTGTTTTATTTTTGAATATTATTTTATTTTATTTTTTAATACAGCAGGTTCTTATTAGTTATCTATTTTATACATATTAGTGTATACATGTCAATCCCAATCTCCTAATTCATCCCACCACCAACACCTCCCTCCCCCCTACTTTCCACCCTTGGTGTACATACGTTTGTTCTCTACATCTGCGTCTCTATTTCTGCCTTGCAAACGAGTTCATCTGTACCATTTTTCTAGATTCCACATATATGTATTAATATATGATATTTGTTTTTCTCTTTATGACTTACTTCACTCTGTATGACAGACTCTAGGTCCATCAACATGTCTACAAATGACCTAATTTCGTTCCTTTTTATGGCTGGGTAATATTCCATTGTTTTTATGTAGCACACCTTCTTTTTCCATTCCTCTGTTGATGGACATTTAGGTTGTTTCCATGTCCTGGCTATTGGAAATAGTGCTGCAATGAACACTGGGGTGCATGTGTGTTTTTGAAATATGGTTTTCTCTGGGTATATGCCCAGTAGTGGGATTGCTGTGTCATATGGTAATTCTATTTTTAGTTTTTTAAGGAACTTCCATACTGTTCTCCATAGTGGCTGTATCAATTTACATTCCCACCAACAGTACAAGAGGGTTCCCTTTTCTCCACACCCTCTCCAACATTTGTTCTTTGTAGATTTTCTGATGATGGCCATTCTGACTGGTGTATGGTGATACCTCATTGTAGTTTTGATTAGCATTTCTCTAATAATTAGTGATGCAGAGCATCTTTTCATGTGCCTCTTGGCAATCTGTACGTCTTCTTTGGAGAAATGTCTATTTAGGTCTTTTGCCCTTTTTCTGATTGTGTTGTTTGTTTTTTTAATACTGAGCTGCATGCGCTGTTTAGATATTTTGGAGATTATTCCTTTGTCCATTGATTCAGTTGCAAAAAGTTTCTCCCATTCTGAGGGTTGTCTTTTCGTCTTGTTTATAGTTTCCTTTGCTGTGAAAAAGATTTTAAGTTTCATTACGTCCCATTTGTTTATTTTTGTTTTTATTTCCATTACTCTAGTAGGTGGGTCAAAAAAGATCTTGCTGTGATTATGTCAAAGAGTGTTCTTCCTGTGTTTTCCTCTAAGAGTTTTATAGTGTCCGGTCTTACATTTAGGTCTTTAATCCATTTTGAGTTTATTTTTTTGTGTTCGTGTTAGGAAGTGTTCTAATTTCATTCTTTTACATGTAGCTGTCCAGTTCTCCCAGCACCACTTATTGAAGAGACTGTCTTTTCTCCATTGTATATCCTTGCCTCCTTTGTCATAGATTAGTTGACAATAGTTGCATGGGTTTATCTCTGGACTTTCTATACTGTTCCATTGGTCTATATTTCTGTTTTTGTGCCAGTATCATATTGCCTTGATTACTGTAGCTTTATATAGTCTGAAGTCAGGGAGTCTGATTCCTCCAGCTCTGTTTTTCCTTCTCAAGTTTGCTTTGGCTATTTGGGGTCTTTTGTGTCTCCATACAAATTTTAAGATTTTATGTTCTAGTTCTGTAAAAAATGCCACTGGTAATTTGATAGGGATTACATTGAATCTGTAGATTGCTTTGCATAGTATAGTCATTTTCACAATATTGATCCTCCCTATCCATGAACATGGTATCTCTCTCCATCTGTTTGTGTCATCTTTGATTTCTTTCATCAGTGTCTTATAGTTTTCTGCATGCAGGTCTTTTAACTCTGTAGGTAGGTTTATTCCAAGGTATTTTATTCTTTTTGTTGCAATGGTAAATGGGAGTGTTTCCTTAATTTCTCTTTCAGATTTTTCATTATTAGTGTATAGGAATGCAATTAATTTCTGTGCATTAATTTTGTATCCTGCTACTTTACCACATTCATTGATTAGCTCTAGTAGTTTTCTCGTGGCATCTTTATAACTATCTATGTATAGTGTCATGTCATCTGCAAACAATGACAGTTTTACTTCTTCTTTTCCAATTTGTATTCGTTTTATTTCTTTTTCTTCTCTGATTGCAGTGGCTAAGATTTCCAAAACTATGCTGAAAAATAGTGGCTAGAGTGTACACCCTTGTCTTCTTCCTGATCTCAGAGGAAATGCTTTCATTTTTTCACCACTGAGAATGATGTTTGCTGAGGATTTGTCATATATGGCCTTTATTATGTGGAGGTAAGTTCCCTCTATGCTCACTTTTGGGAGAGTTTTTTATCATAAATGGGTGTTGAATTTTGTCAAAAGCTTTTTCTGTATCTATTGAAATGCTCATATGGTTTTTATTCTTCAGTTTGTTAATATGGTGTATCAAATTGATTTGTGTATATTGAACAATCCTTGCATCCCTGGGATAAATCCAACTTCATCATGGTGTATGATCCTTTTAATGTGTTGTTGGATTCTGTTTGCTAATTTTTTTTGAGGACTTTTGCATCTATATTCATCAGTGATATTGGTCTGTAATTTTCTATTTTGTAGTATCTTTGTCTGGTTTTGGTATCAGGGTGATGGTAGCCTCATAGAATGTGTTTGGGAGTGTTCCTTCCTCCACAATTTTTTGGAAGAGTTTGAGAAAGAAGAATGGATGCTACCTCTTCTCTAGATATTTGATAGAATTAACCTGTGAAGCCCTCTCATCCTGGATTTTTGTTTGTGGGAAGATTTTTCATCATAGTTTCAATTTCATTACCTGTGATTTGTCTGTTCATATTTTCTATTTCTTCCTGGTTCAGTCTTGGAAGGTTATACCTTTCTAAGAATTTGTCCATTTCTTCCAGGTCATCCATTTTATTGGCATAGAGTTGCTTGTAGTAGTCTCTTATGATGCTTTGTATTTCTGCAGTGTCCATTGTAACTTCTCCTTTTTCATTTCTAATTTTATTGAATTGAGTCCTTTCCCTTTTTTTCCTGATGAGTCTGGCTAGAGGTTTATCAATTTTGTTTATCTTCTCAAAGAACCAGCTTTTAGTTTTATTGATCTTTGCTATTTTCTTTGTTTCTATTTCATTTATTTCTGCTCTGATCTTTATGATTTCTTTCCATCTACTAACTTGGGGTTTTGTTTGTTCTTCTTTCTCTAGTTCCTTTATATGTAAGGTTAGGTTGTTTATTTGAGATTTTTCTTCTTTCTTGAGGTAGGATTGTACTGCTATAAACGTCCCTCTTAGAACTGCTTTTGCTGCATCCCATAGGTTTTGGATCATCGTGTTTTCATTGTCAGTTGTCTCTAGGTATTTTTTAATTTCCTCTTTGATTTTTTCAGTGATCTCTTGGTTATTTAGTAACATATTGTTTACCTCCATGTGTTTGTGTTCTTTATGTTTCTTTCCCTGTAATTTATTTCTAATCTCATAACATTGTGGTTGGAAAAGATGCTTGATATGATTTCAATTTTCTTAAATTTACTGAGGCTGGATTTGTGACCCAAGATGTGATGTATCCTGGAGAATATTCCATGTGCACTTGAGAAGAAAGTGTAATCTGCTGTTTTTGGATGGAATATCCTATAAATATCAATTAAATCTATCTGGTCTATTGTGTCATTTAAAGCTTGTGTCTCCTTATTAATTTTCTGTCTGGTTGATCTGTGCTTTGGTGTAAGTGAGGTGTTAATTTCCTCCACTGCTATTGTGTTACTGTCGATTTCATCTTTTATAGCTGTTAGCATTTGCCTTATGTATTGAGGTGTTCCTATGTTGGGTGCATAAATATTTACAATTGTTATATCTTCTTCTTGGATTGATCCCCTGATCATTATGTAGTGTCCTTCTTTGTCTCTTGTAATAGTCTTTATTTTAAAGTCTATTTTGTCTGATATGAGAATTGCTACTCCAGCTTTATTTTGATTTCCATTTGCATGGAATATCATTTTCCATCCCCTCACTTTCAGTCTGTATGTGTACCTAGGTCTGAAGTTGGTCTCTTCTAGACAGCATATATACAGGTCTTGTTTTTGTATCTATTCAGCCAGTATATGTCTTTTGGTTGGAACATGTAATCCATTTACATTTAAGGTAGTTATCAATATGTATGTTCCTATTACCATTTTCTTAATTGTTTTGGGTTTGTTATTGTAGGTCTTTTCCTTCTCTTGTGTTTCCTGCTTAGAGAATTTCCTTTAGCTTTTGTAGTAAAGCTGGTTTTGTGTTGCTGAATTCTCTTAGTTTTTGCTTGTTTGTAAAGCTTTTGATTTCTCCATTAAATCTGAATGAGATCCTTGCTGGGTAGAGTAATCTTTGTTGTAGGTTCTTCCCTTTCATAACTTTAAGTATATCATGCCACTCCCTTCTGGCTTGTGGAGTTTCTGCAGAGAATTCAGCTATTAACCTTATGGGAGTTCCCTTGTATGTTATTTGTTGTTTTCCCTTGTTGCTTTTAATAATTTTTCTTTGTCTTTATTTCCTGTCAGTTTGATTACTATGTGTCTTGGCATGTTTCTCCTTGGGTTTGTCCTGCCTGGGACTCTGCACTTCCTGGTCTTGGGTGGCTGTTTCCTTTCCCATGTTAGGGAAGGTTCTGACTAATATCTCTTCAAATATTTTCTCAGGTCCTTTCTCTCTCTCTTCACCTTCTGGGAGCCCTATAATGAGAAAGTTAGTGCACTTAATGTTGTCCCCAAGGTCTCCTATGCTGTCTTTATTTTTTTCATTCTTTTTTCTTTATTCTGTTCCACAGCAGTGAATTCCACCATTCTGTCTTCCAGATCACTTATCAGTTCTTCTGCCTCAGTTATTCTTCTGCTATTGATTCCTTCTAGTGTATTTTTCATTTCAGTTATTGTATTGTTCATCTCTGTTTGTTTGTTCTTTTAATTCTTCTAGGTGTATGTTCTTTAATTCTTCTAGGTCTGTGTTAAACATTTTTTACATCTTCTCGATCTTTGCCTCCATTCTTTTTCCAAGGTCCTGGATCATCTTCACTATCATTATTCTGAATTCTTTTTTGCTGGAAGGTTGCCTATCTCCACTTTATTTAGTTGTTTTTCAGGGGTTTTATCTTGTTCCTTCACCTCGTACATAGTCCTCTGCGTTTTTACTTTGTCTGTCTTTCTGTGAATGTGGTTTTGTTCCATAGGCTTCAGGATTGTAGTTCTTGCTTCTGCTGTCTGCTCTCTGGTGGATGAGGCTATCTAAGAGGCTTGTCAGGGCAGAAGTTTTAAGATATCAATATTGTGGATTCCATGTACTTATTTGATTTGTTCTCCTTTTTGTGAGATCTGTCCAAAAGCTCACAAAAATTAATTATCCTATAAAAAGCTAAAGCAAACAGAAAAACTACCATTTTAATAGTTATAAATTCAATCTAAAATCTACATAAGAATCATAGCATTTTTCACCTGATGAAACAGTACAGGGATATTACAGTAGAGATGCCTTCTATTCAGAGCTGGATAATTTGTAATCTATAACCATGCAACCAGAAATTTAGAATTGACTATGTATCCCTACCATCACTTTCTATTAATTCAGGAAATGACATGTAAGACAGATCATTAAGTAGCACAAGAAAAGATATTTTAAAGGATATTACTCAGCTGATGTTTTGCAGAATATATTTGAAAGAACAAGATTTATACTGATATGTATGGTAGTAATAGTAATGTCAGTCCTAGTGGTTGGAATAATAAAAGTAGATAGGACTTACTTACATAGAATTTAATATATGCGAGGTACTCTTGTGTTTCACAGTGAATAATCCATTTTACCCTCTAATCAACTTGTGAGATAGGTTCTATTACTATCTCCATTAACCAGATAAATCAAGATATACAGAACTTAAACCTCTCAAAGTCACATAGCTAGTAAAAGGGAAAGTCCAGTTTTAAAATGAGGTATCTAGCTCCAGAGCCTGTGGTCTTTACTGTTATACAATACTACTTTTGCAGAAAAAAAAAAAAGACTCGTCTAGAACTAAGGAAATAGGCTTGGTGAAAATTTAGAAATTATATTAGAGACCTAAGTACAATTGTAGGTAAAGATACTGTGAATTCTCTAAAAGTTATTTTAAAAAGATGCCATACAAGAAACTAACCCTTCTAATCTAGCTTGTGTGGTTCACATAAGAGCAGAACAATCAAGTTCATCTGAATAAATGTGATTTAAGAATACACAGCTGAGAAAATCCACCTCTTCTAGCTACATACAGAAAGCATATCCTTTATTTCTTTGTAAAAAATAATTAAAATATCAGAAATTTGCGGTACTTTATTATAGTCATAAGCAATATATATATTTTTGTTGTCTTTCAAGAAATTGTAAGTACATCTCTCTAGAGTAGATTTAATCATTATTAACCTTCTATTAAATCCAATATGAATGTATATCATACACCAAATGTCAGTGAATAAATGCATAAAAGAGTGCTTAAAATGGATTTTTTTTGTAAAAAATATGCTGCAAGAAAGCCAACCAAAATAAACAGTGATTTCTGTACTATTTACTAGAGATAAAATGATCAACAATAAAATCTATTTGCATAAGGGAAATATATTTAATAGTAGTTATCCAATTTGTATCACACCAAGTAGGTAAGCCAGATCAATAGCATCCCTTATACCTAAACAGATAATCTATTCAAATACATGGCATAATATATGGACATGGCAGCCAGCATTCTGCTACACCTTCACTCCAGAATGTTTGCTTCTCATTTTTGAGGTGATATTCACACAATCATATCACTCTCATGGGACAGTGCTTTCTGGTTTTAAGACATTATCTATCTACCTATTGATCTACCAAACTATCATTATTTTTTAGCCTTTGTTCTTTAGTTTGAGTGGTAAGTTCCTAACTTTTCAGCCTTTTTAACTTTTCATTCTCCACTGCTTCTTGTCATATGCGATTCAAGGATGCTTCATCTTCTCAGGATGCTACATCTTCTTCTCTGTAGAAGAAGAGAAAATCACGGGTCCCGTGTAACTTCTCACTGCCAAATCTGTCCTCCTCCTTTTCTCAGTTTTATGTTTCATGATTTTCTGTCATGTCAACTCAGCTTTATACTCTCTTATAGCTTATTAAAATCATTTCCTCTTTCATATTTCTCCCAATCTACCTAGTAAGTTTTTAACTATTCTGATATTTTAGAATGTTGAGAATTTTTTCACTAGGACGTTCATGTTCTTATTAAGCATAGCAAAATATCTTGCATATAGTATGTACACAACTTCCTTATGTCAGGATGGTCAAAATAGCTCACTACTATCAGGTCATAGAAGCAGATCCATAAGCACAGGTATATTTTGACTAGGGTTCAGATACTAAATGGACAAACTATTCTCTGGACTCCGCTCAGTAACTACCTAAGTTAATGAAATCAAACATCTCCAGGTGTGGCTTTCCTCATTCATGGAAGGTTAAATAATCAATCTCTTTTATAGTACATAAGGACTTTCTTTCTATTTCCCAGAACTTCATATTCTATTGGTTTTTAACAAGCAAAAAAAAAAAAAAACAAAAACCCACAGAGCTAGATAGAGAGCATATATTTCAGACAGGCTATCCATATGTAAATAGTTACAACAAATCATTAAGAAAAAAAGGTGGGCATACCCAATTTTAAATTGGATAATAAATAGTTTAAATAAGTAAATAAAATAAGAAATCTAACTCACTAAGAAACATTTGAAAAAATGTTTAATATCTTGTGTAGTCATTATCATGTAAAATGAAACAAATGTGATACCATTTTCACCTACAAAATTGGTAAAATTAATAGATAACACACAGAGATACAGAGCATATGGTGAAATGAATGTTTTCAAATATTACTGTGTTATAATCTTTTTGGAGGCAAATTGTAACTAATTATCAAAACATTTTAAATTCTCATATGTCAACCTGGTAAACAAATCTTGAGAAATTTATCCCTAGGAAATCATCACAGATTCATGGGTAAAGATTTATTTATTTTTAATCAAACTATTTATATTTGTATGTTCGTGGTAGTAACCTACCGGAGAACACTGAATAAATAAATGTTGATACATCTGCTTTTTAAAAAAAATTGTGTTGCAGAAAATATTTAATGATATGGCAAAAAAATCAATTTAATTGAATAAAACTGTTTATAAAACTTTTTCCAAATTAAAAAAAATCAAGAAAGATATACACTGGGATATGAAAAGTGTTTATTTCTGAGTTATATTATTATTGGAAGTTTTAATTTAATTTTTCAAGATGACAGCAATTTACATATTAAACATGTATCAATTTCATAAGAAAAAGTTTCAATGTGTAAATAATACAACCAGTTATTAGAAATAAAAATTAAATTTTAAATAGCTTTATAATGGTAGTGAAAAAAATCTCTAGGCTTGAATAAAGAATGATCTAAATAAGAAAGAGGAATTTTTTTCAATACCCATTATCTTTTTTCCTAATATTTAACTATTTTCACTGGTATTATTATATCTGATCACAACACATATAAACTTGCTCACTCACAATATACAAGCTACCTATTGGAATACTTTACATGTAGAATTATAAAATACCATTATTTAAATATTTCATGATATTCAAAGTCCTGAAACACCTGCAATTTTTATATCCTATTAATAAACTTATTACCCTACACAAACACTGTTAAATCTTGGAGGAAAAAAAATTACCATATGGCCTAGGACATTTTTATAGTCAATATAATTAAATTTGTAAAGTCTAAATTGTGCTTGATTTTATATTTATTTGTTCATATTTTCATGCTAAAAAACAAACAAGTCATTGCTATCATTAAGCAAATAACAATATTTCTAAAATTTAGTACATTTTAATAAAAACCAATAATCTAAATGTCATATTATTGTATCTGTACATCAATCTAGAGTACAACAGAAGTAGGAAGGAATATTTGAAATATAGTTTTATTTTAAATATTTATAGATTGCTATATAAATAAAATGAAGGCATCTATTTGCAAAACTTTTCCATTTATACTTATAAAATTTTTATAACATTGTTAAAGTTCATATTAAAAATGAAAAGTTCATATAAAAATGACTTCAGAAATCAATTAGTAGAATTCAGTAATTAGAAACTACATATAATTCATTATTATATATTATTATAAACACATTATTGCATATTTTTACAAATATATTTATTTATTTTTATCAGATAAATGTCCATTAAGTGGAATGTCAAATTTCTGGGTTGTTTGGTAAATAAATTTTTATGAAAGAAATAAGAACTGAAACACTAATTTCCAAAGCGTGTGTACCATTTTGTATGACTAACAGCAATGTATGAAATTTCACGTTGCTTCATATTCTCATTTGCAATCATTAGTTTTTAATTTTAGCCATTGTAACAAGTGTGTAGTGGTATCTTATTGTGGTTCTGTTCTAATTTGCATTTCCTTAATAACTAATGATTTTTGAGAGTCTTTTTAAGTAGTTATTTGTCATTAAGGTATCTTTCGGTGAATATTCTAAAATTTTACTTATTTTTAAAACTGGATATTTTATAAATTAAGATTTTTAAAAATTTATTTTGCATACAAGTCTTTTATGAGATTTATATTTCACCAATACTTTTTCACAGTTGGTGTCTTGCCTTTTTATTTTCTTAAGAGTATATTTTGAAGGGCAAATGTTTTAATTTTTCCTTTTTTCACCCTTCCTTTCCCCAATTTAAACTAAATTATAGACATGTATTGTTCAAGAAAGAGGTGTTAAAGAAGAAAAGCAGAGGGTTTTAAGACCCAAAAGGCATAAACAAGGGATTTGGAGACTTTTTTCCCCTCTTTCAGAATTTCTAAATTTTCTACTAGGTGAGAGAGCAGAGTAGATCTTTCTCCCCTCCAAAACACATTAACTCCAGAGCTCAGGTCACAGGTCACAGGTCAGAGAGTATTCTTTTTTGCCCCCAGTTCCTCCAGCCTTCCAAGTTCAAGGCATGCCCTTTTGTTAAAAACTTTATAGTTCTTTGCTCCCTCCTCCACTTTTTTAAAGAAAATTATTCGTTTTTAATGTTGAATTTATTATTATTATTCTTTGATGAATATGTCTCTTCCCCTACTAAGGTGCAATTTTCATAAAGGCAGGAATAATACTGATTTTTATTCAGTTCATCATCAGTGACTAGAACAGTACAAGGCATGTTGTTTCTAATTAAAATACCTGTTTGCCAAATGTGTGTCATTAGATCTGCCTCAAAGCTGTGGAATCTTGTGTTAACAAATACATATGCAGAACAATAAGAATTAGATGTGCACTAGAAATTACATGAGCAATATATCTGAGTTCCTTGTTGTCTGTCCGATCTTTTCTTGTTCTTGGGCCCCCTGGTCTGCTTACTATCGTTAAGCCCGAGTTTTAAAGATGACTTGATATTTCTGACTTAAAGAGTCTCAGCAAATGTTGAGTCAATTCAAAGTTCTGACTCCCTCTCCTGGCTGCTCCTGCCATCTCAAGATTTCCCCTCGTTTTCCACCTTCCCAGGTTTATTTAGTACAAAGGGAATTTCAACCATCTTGGCATCTAGAGGATGGGCCTTTCAACTACATGCTGTATTCTGGGTACTTGCCAGCTGTCACTGAATGTCTGTCAGTCACCAAGTCCGGGTTCATTCTGTGTTCACAGTTGTGGCTGGTAATACTTTTTCTTTTGGGGGAGGAAGGTCCTGCTCTATTACACTAAAAATATTGTATGTCCAATTATCTGCTAGTTACTGTGTGTATTATAAAAAAACTCAAATTATTGTTTCAGTTTAATATTGAAGAGGGATTTTTAAGCATACTGTAAAAACTAAAAGTTGTAGAATATATATAATGAAGATAAACTACTTGATTGAAAAAACTGTTCTGATAAAAAATTTTATGAAATTGTAGATGAGCAGATATTTTATATAAATGTAGGATCACAAAGGCAATACAAGTAAAATTTATCTTTTTGCTTTAGAATATTCTAGGACTTGTAAAATATAGATTTAGATTTAAATTTAAATATAAATCCAGATATAGATTTGTTTTTTAATGAATTATTTTGGGTAACAATCATGACGGTACTGTATATTTCATATTGTCTTTTTAATATGTTAATGAGAAAAATAAAATTGTTACACTATTAGTTCATATTTAGGAATTATGATAAAAATAAATAACGTTTAGAAAAATTATATTTTTTATACAATTTCAGTGAGCATCATCTTCATTGCATTCTCTATGAATGCTTTCCCAGAGCATAGTTCCAGAACACAATGTGAATTGTGCCCTTAGAAGTAGTACAACTCAGCAGCCCTGGAGGAAATAAGCTGGTGTACATCTGTCTTGATACACCAGTGAGGCTAATTCTTGAGAGTTGTTTCCCAGATATCCCATCTCATCTGGGTGGCATCCTTTAAAAATCAAGGAGAGAACTGATATGGTCTGAGATTATACAGAATGGTAATAGCAAGGAAATGAAAAGTATAAAGTTTTACAAAAGGCCTTAAGATTACTGCCTAGAAAATGGCTTCCTAAACTTAAAAAAATAAATAAATAAAAGGTATATAAGGCTATAAATTTATAAAGATATACAAATGAATGGCTAATAAATTTTAGAACATAACCATTTACCATCATGAGAAGGCAAGCTAAGAAAAAATTCATTCAAATATTTGGAAAAATTCTGTTAAAAGACCTTCCCTCTTTCAAAATTCCTGGTAGATGTGTTTGTCCTTTTATCAGAAAGAGCAATATTAAAACAGGTATAATTATGAAGACTAAAATTTAATCTCTATAGTTAATTAGCTATACATATTCAATTACATTATACAGTAGTAATCAAGAACAATGTGTATTTCATTTAACAGAAATAAAAATAATCACCCTGATTCTATAAAGTCAGTCAGTCTTTATTCCACAGTCAGTCTTTAATAAAAACATTCATCTTTTTTATTTTTTGTTAAGTCTAAAAAATACTTTTTTTAGATTAAGCCAGTTTCTTGCTGAGTTATATGTTTTCCTTCTTTATTTTTATTTTTTACAATATTCTAAGTATTCTAAGTGAACCCAGGCTAAGTCTAAATTACATCAGAAAAACATTTGATTGTCTTTAATAAGAATTAAGTACAATGACAGTCAAATAATTCAGATATCATTTGAAGAAGACAATGGTTTAATTTTCAGAATATTTAACTCTAATTGTTGGAAGATGACCAAGCACCTTTATAATTAGTATCAGAATCTAAAATCACTCTTTATAATGAATTGTATCATAATTAGTAATGATGGACAGCTCCAGTGTTTCATGCTACTGTTTAGGCAATTGTTAATTTCTGTTGCTGATAATTAAATGGAGATGATGATGCTAATAAATAGCTTTCACATAGGCCTGCTTCACTCTGAGTGGATAAATGCAGAATACCACACTGATGAGATCCCCCTCGTGCTCCAAGGTTTTTGTAAGCAATTCCACAAATTAAAGGGGTTGGTTTAGATAATCTTCCATCTTCACACTGCTCTGTTTTCATTAAATTATTTTTCTTTAAATATGATCATCATAATAGCATTCATTGGGAATCTTTATATGATAAATAGCTAATAATTGCTTTATATGATAAATAGCTAATAATTACTGAGTACTGCTGTGTGCTAGGCTCTACTGAAGCACTTAGGAATTATCAACTTCTTTAAACTTCACAAGAGCCCAAGAGAGAAATTACTATTGTTATTACATTATACAAATGAAGAAACAGACAAAGAAAAGTGAAATAACTTACTCTTAACTCCTAAGCTATACTGCCTTTTAAACTGGAAAAACATCTTCAATGTTATAAGTTAATTACAATTAGAAATGACTAGTAATTTTACACATTAATTGGGGAAAGTGTAAATGATGGTGGTTTTCCTTTCTGTTCCTCTAGTCTAATCCTCCTACTGTCCAGGCACAATATCTAAACAGCTGAAACATAAGATCTCAGCACAAAGAATAATACTGAAATCATGAGGAAATGATAAGAAAGCAAAAGATATCATACTTTAAATTCTGAACAAATGTAGCATTGTTTAATCATAACATTAGGGACAAGGGTTTAAAATGTGGTGCTGGAAATATTCCAACCAAGTTATTTTGCAGTTAGCCAATTCTATCCCCTTATTCTTGTAGATAAATATTAATTACAATTAAACCAAGTGGAGGGGCCAGTACTTCACAGATGTGCCATGTTAATATTGCCATAACCATTTTCAAACTCTACATCAGAGATTCTCCAATATTTTATGTTATAAAATCCTTTTAGAATATAATTATATTTCTAGAAAAAAATATGCATATTTAGAAGCACACATTTATATAATTTCCAGAGATCACACGTATTTGAAGGCCATCCATGTCTCCTTGAACCAGAAAACAAGAGCTCCTGCCCTAAATTTTGAACATTATATCTTATCTTCCTGTATTTATCTCATTAACTGATGATGGCATTTATTTATGTCTTACTGTTATTCTCTTCATTTCAACATATTGAGAAAATACAATATATTTGGCACTGTTCATTATGGCATAATACTTAAAATGAGAAGACCAAGACTAACAATGAGTTGACCAAAGACTTGTGGGAGGAATAGGCGAAAAGTTCCCAAAGCAGACTGTCATGCCTAGTCCAGCAACCATAGGGTTCTCTTTATCAGTTAAGTGAGCTATTAATAGCTAATACCGTCTTTGAAGACTTGCTCTTGGGTAAGTCAAGCCGCCTGCAATGAGTTGCCTGTAAATTTTATCCTGCCAGGATGGGGGTTAGCTAATAGCTGACAGGTTTAGCCATCAAAAACTCAGCTTCCGGGCTTCCCTGGTGGCGCAGTGGTTTAGAGTCCGCCTGATGATGCAGGGGACACGCGTTCGTGCCCCGGTTCGGGAGGATCCCACATGCCGCGCAGCGGCTGGGCCCGTGAGCCATGGCCGCTGAGCCTGCGCGTCCGGAGCCTGTGCTCCGCAACGGGAGAAGCCACAGCAGCGAGAGGCCCGCGTACCGCAAAAACAAAACAAAAAAAGACTCAGCTTCCCTGGGGAAAAATAAAATCAGGCTAAACTCCACAGTTCAATCTATGTTCCAGAGTTTTCAAGGGATGAGGCTGAGCCTAAAACTTACCTGAAGCCACAGTCTTGCTTAACTTTAACCCTCATATAGGCTTCTCACCTGAACAAATCTATTTAATAAATAACTTGCACATGATTCAGGAAACCTAACAAAATAAATTTAACGCTGTTAAACAAATACTATTACTACTTCTAATAGATACATAAATTAAATTGGCTACTTACTATCTGTCAGAAATTCTTCTAAGCATTTTAGATAATTTAAGTTTTCTAAGTTTGAAATATTTATTCCGATAATAAACATAAAACAATTGAAAAAATGATCACTTATTAAGGTCCTACAGTGTGATTAGTTCAGTTAGTCTGCATTTCAGCTGAATTTGAGGGTTATTATTTTCCCCACTTCATAGATTAAGAATTTAAAGCATAGTGAGTTTAAGTAACTGTGCAAGGCTATACACTGATATTTGATAGTGTTCAATAAATTAATGAATCAACCATGTCTGCTTTGGAAGTTATTGGGGAAAATCAAAGGCAAAGTAAAAAGTCATGCAGTTCTTTCTATGGCCCTTTTCTATCAGCAATTTAGAAAATAAAAGAATATAGTAAAGGGACATTTTGGAAACCCAACTATGGAGTTAAATTAAATACAATGGAATTGTCTTACAAGTTATTTCATATTTAAACTTATTTTTTAAAGGTGGGTTTCTATTAATATTATCATAAAAAACAAGAATAATTAGATCTCATTTAATAACATGCAGTTTTTTAAACAAATAAAGTGTTTAAGGGAAAAGTTTATCCCCTAAAAATTATTAAACAAATGTAAGTATATCAGAGCATTCAGCCTATTGACTAGCAAGAAGCAGGTGCTGGATAAACATCCATGAAGCAAATCTGACTTTTGGGCACAGAGCTTAGAAAGAAAAAAATCAACCTTGGTGAAGGTCTCCTGTAAAGAATTGTGTTATTAGAAGAAATAGTTTATAGGTTTTAGAATTTGGCTTGAATATATATAAATATAGTGGGAGAATTCATAAAAAGAAGAATGAGAAAAATAATATAAAATAGTAAATTAATTGAAGTTCTCTTATTTACAAACCAAAGAAAAATAGATATCTCATCTATTCAAGATGAGATATTCAAGAAATATTCATCTATAGATGAATAGATGAAATATTCATCTATTCAAGAAAAAGTGATAACATAGAATCAATTGGAAACTATACTGAAATTATTTTATCAAAATTGGTAAAATTTCTGCTTAATATATAAATATTAAAAAGCATGTATATGTTATACATATAGTTTTGTTATGTACTTTAAAATTATCTCATACCCATTTATGTATAGATTAAATGCATAAATCTCTACTTAGATATATTCCATCAAGTAAAAATTTAGGTGCATGTAGATTTTTAAATGGTGGTGATTGGTTAGTTTTACTCTAGTGGTATGGTGACAATTCAACATGGTGTTATTCTCAATATCCTATACAATAATTACATGATTATATGTTTGCATTTGTCCTCCTAAAATTTAAGAAATGGGAGAAAATGAACTGAGGAGGAAAAAAAAAAAGAAGTGAAAGTAGTATAAAAGTATAGAAGAAATTTTAATTTTTCCCCTACAGAAAAAGAAGCAGAATAAGAGAATATTATAAATATTTACTAAAATTTTATAACTGTCAATATCTTTAAACTAAAATCATCATCACTGCTCTTATAAATGTGACAGAGACAATCAACTTCTTCAGTACAATGAAAAGACCAATTTTTACCATCAGATAATAAGGGCTCTGCAGAGAATATACAAAGTGCTCACCTTACAACACTTTCAATCATAAAGGAAGCTGAAGAAAAGAAAAAAAAATGTAAGAAACCTATCACAAGTACACCTAAAAGCGTCAAGAAATAAGGGAGGCAGGAGTTCCTAAAGGATAGTAAGAGTCTTGTATTTAAAATGATAGTACAGTCTTTTCACTCTTTTTTTATGGTAGACGAAGGAATTCTAAGATGAAAGGGGAGACTCAGCTCTGTAGGGGACAAAAGGACCTGTCTTCAGAGCATTGACTTGACATTCTCTGGAAAGGTGCAGGGCAGTGAAAATAAGTCAGGAGAGGAAATAAAATAGGTACTGACAGAATATTATTGAAATAAAAATAACAAATGAATTTAAGATGTACATTCAGCTAATTCAAATAAAAGAGAAAAAGTTAAAGGATGAAATATTTATATATTAATATTAAGCCAAATGCTGAGAAAGGTAACATACGAAGCAAGTAGTTTTTAACGTTCTTAAAACCATATGTTACAAGTAGATAAAAAATGAAGCACATTATTCTGCTTGAAATTACCTCAACCATTTGATTTCCATCATTCTATGTGTTTTTTCAACGCTCAAGTTCTGAAATTGCATGCTCATGACTCAGCATTTTATACTGATTTGGTGTCATTTGAAGGTATATATAGTCTATCAAACAGACTTTTCCAAATTATAGCGAAGTATCTATGTTCAGAAACTAAATGCTGCTCATATTTTCTTTTTCTTCAATAAATAATTGATACTTAAATTAATTTTTCATATTGTTTAATTCTGTAAACTACTTAATATAGTATATACCACTTTCTATCAAAAAGGAAATTCTATATTTTCTCACTATAATCAAGAAAACAGCAGTACTCCATGTCTATAATGCTGCATTATGATATATTTTTATTTTAAATAACGTGTACTTTAAGGTTGGTAGTGTTTTTCACAAAGACAATTGGGAGAAGTGCATAGATTTTCATAAATATTTGGAATGTGTAATATAGAAATTTAAAAAATCACAAATGGTCTAGCTAGTAGACATATCCTTATAAAATTTAATAAGGGAACAATGATCTATTTTGATACATTTTGTATTAAACTTCTGGTAGCAGTTAAAAATTTCAAATATGATGTCAGTTATATTTCAATAAAAAAGTGTCAATTATAAAGTATGCTGCATTGAGACTAATGTGCCACTTTTTGTCTAAGTGGTCAATAAGAGGCTTTATTACACACTCTTTGATTAATTTGTTAATATGTATTTTTTAATATTTTATAAATATGAGGGTCATTTCAGAACGTTCTGTTAAGAAACAATTAGTGTGAGAATTGTTTTTCCGTTCTTTTTTGAATGTGGCAAATAGTATTATCTTTTTCATAGCCCATATATTTATTTTATTGTGATAGACATAATACTATTAGAACTATTGTTTTAATCCTGGACTATATCTCTTTGGACTAATTTTTACATTGGAAAAACTATTCTTTATATGCTTAATCAACTACATTTGAAATTTGGTCTTATACACAACTCCATTAACTAGTAACTAATACAGATCTTGTGGAATAAAATCTTGAATTATTTGAAAATATAAAGTTATAAAAATACCACCAATATATTTTTTGCTTTTAATTTTTTACCACTTTTTTAGTATACATTCTTAATTTTAGTGAGATAATTTTTTCATATCATACGCTAAACAAAATAACAAACCTACTATACTGATAAAACAGAGTTTTTCAACTTCCTGTCCTCAATGAAATGTCCCTCACTTAATATACCACTCTGTTTTTCATTTAGGACTTAGCGTTTTACTATTTGAATAATTTTCTGAGAAAGTAGATACACGACATAGTCTTATGTAGTTATTTTAATCATATTATGTTAAGAAGTAAATTTTATTTCATCTTATTATGTTGAATTATATTCCATTTTGTTTGTTTAGGGTCATGTATTATTAGAGGTTGAGAAAATTGTCTTTTGGTATGTTACTGGTAGTGTGTACATAGAAGTATCACCTTTAAATCCTGACGATCCTGCAATTTTTTAGTATGGCGTCAGTTCTTGCCAACAGTGAAGGCATCTTAGCATTTACATTCTACTTCAATGTTAACCTGGAGAAGAAAACAATGGAAAAAGGGGACCATAGTGGTCTGCAAGGCCCTGTCTGATCACCATCCCTCGCAACCTCCCTATTTCCATTTGCACCACCTCTCCCCTTGTACATTCCTCTCTAGCCACAATGGCCTTCTTTGTTTCACTTGAATAACACAAGTTATTTCTCTCTTCTGAATCTTTAGAATTACACTTTACACTGAAGTATTTCCTCTCATTTTTGTGAGAGTTGCCTAATTTCATTTTTTGAATCTCACTTCAACTATCACCTCCTCAGATAGGGCAAGCTTGATCATTCATTGAAAAGACACTCCATTCCTTCAACTACATTGGTCACTGTCATATGTCCCTCTTTATTCCCTTCTAATACGCAAATATTGAATTAGTGTGTTTCTTTTCCAAGTTAGACAATAAATTCCCTAAGGAGAGAGCCCTGCCCTGTGTAATTCATGGTTCTATCACACCACTTACATCAATACTAAATCAATAAATATTTGTTAATATCTATAGTAAGAAGAAAATATCTCTTGAAAGGCAAAGTTTAGAAAGGATTGATCCTGTTCTAATTTCTCTGAGTAATTCATTTTTATAATTCAAAGTAAATTCATATAAGGAATAACATACATTGTACTTGAATTTATTTTTTCATTATTACTATTATTATTTGATTTTATAAGACAGCAGCTGACCAGATATTTGGTTGCAGTCAATTAAGTTTTAAGGCATCAAATTGTAGAAGATACTAGAATAATACTACAGTTTTTAAGACCTACTTACCCAGCCGGTATTTGCAATTGGACCTTCTAAGAAATACAGTAACTAATAATAACACTGTAGTTATCAGTCATTAAAAGAACTGTAACAAATATCCTATGCTAAAGAAATCTGTATAAATTAGTAAAATAAGGATATATTTTATTTTGTTAACCTTTACTTTTCTAAAATTGAGCCGTCCTGAAGGATACATTTACCTAAGCCTCAGACTGTCAATTTTTTCTTTATTAGCCATGGTACCTGTAGGGATAGCTGTCCATCTCATGTATTTGTGTCTAACTCAAGTTTTGAAATGTTTTTATGCTAAAGAAAGTCATTAGTAGATATCTCCTAAAGACCCTTTTAAGAGTGTGTTTGATGTGATTAGTTTTTATTTATCTCACTAAATTTTTAAACTATAAACTGTAAAATACTTGGAAAATCTAATAGGTTGGAACAGTCTATTTCTTATTTGAAGGGAAAAGAAATGCCTTGTTTAGGTTGATCAGTGGCAGACTTTAATGAATTAGTTGCTTCAAAAGTCCTAGCTATGCAACTAAATTATTATGCAACAAAATTCAGCTGTGCAAATAGCTGTCTTAAATGCATCATGACCTCTAGGTTTTATCTGATAAATTATGTTCCATCCAACGTTGGTGTCAGCAACTGTTTATTGTCCTGGTTACAAATTGGCTGTTATGCAACTGAAATAATTTTGATCAGAGGTATTTTCCATTTGTACTTCCATGCAACTGAGTGCTTTTTAAAACCTGTACTTTCTTTTAAAGGAGACTGCAGTTTAGAAGTTACACTTTGAGTTTCTGAACCAAATTGAGTTCTCCAGTAATAAAACAATTGGAGAATGGAAATGATAACTACTTAAATTATTAAAGGTCTTGACTGTTTAAAACATTTAACTAATGATATAAGAGAATGTGTACCCTAGATTCATTCAAGAATGTAGTTCACCCATATAGATTTAGTGTAGCCAAGAATTTAGGCATATGTTTCTCTTAAGAGAGTCAGCTATCAACTTAATAAGAGCTATCTATAGGCCAGAAATTTGAAGAATAAAATCTTTTGATAAATATATTGACACAATTTATGTGGGTAAACTATGAATATACTACAATAAGCAAAATATACAGTTACCTTAAGTTATTGGCCTAATACAAGGCTATATATCTTAAGAGAATTCCTGAGACTAACAGAAAAATAAATACTTACTGTGGAATTCAAAGTAAAAGCCTTGTGATAGAGCCTGATACTCAAGAGTAGTGCTGTAAGGGAAGCACACATAAGTTTGGATTCAAATCCTTGTTTTGTTATTTTCTAATGTAATGACTTTGGATAAACTGCCTCACTTGAGGGAACTTCTATTTATTCAGAGAGGATAATGCCTCATCTGTGGGGTTGTTCGAAGCATTAAGTGGTGTGGTAGATGCAAGCAGTGTGGAAATATGATCCCTTTGTAATACCACTCTTCTTTATAATTTTCAAATGAAGTATGACAACCCATGGTCCACAAATAGTCAAAAACAATGGCATGTGTGAATAAAAACCTGTACTGTTTTTTCTGTAAGAAAATATTTTCGAAGGATTCTATCATTTTAAAAAAAATGATAGGATTCTACTAGAAACTGGATCTCAGCCCTAACTCAATCACTTCTAGTTCTCTGATGCTACCCTTGTCATTTAATTGATCTAAACTTGTTTTTTAAACTACATAATTAGATAAAATACATGATATGCCCATTATTTAAATTAAATGAGTTAATGCCCTCAATAATTTTCAAATTGTGCAGCAATGATGAATAATATAGTAATCTCCATTACTATTATAAAAACATTCATGATTCCCAGATAATTAACAATGTTCTAAGAGTTTAGTAATAAGTTATCAATGATATTTGTCATTGAATGTTATTTTATAGATTTTGGAACAACTGATCAATAATAAGACTGAATTGTTTGTAGGAGACACCAGGAGAAGAGGAGTACTTAGTCTTTCTACAAATATCCTGTCTTTGATCAAAAAATTCACATCATCATTTGTAGAGCACAAGGTTGAAGAGAAATGGAATAAAATATGTAATATAAAATAGAATGAAAACATAGTTTAAATACCCCTAATACTTCAATAATGAAATAATTATTTAAAAAACCATGGCTTTTTGTAATGCATTTGGCATTATAACAAGGTAAAATGATTTTATTTCAATATAAGAGTAAAGACAAACCTAGAGAAAAAAATTATGTACTGAATGCTTGTGATATAATAGAAATCATTCCAAAAGATATTGAAGGGTATCTAACACTTGTGAATATTGGCCAAATTTATAGGAAAAGAGCATATAATTGTTTTAATGATCCATTTACATTAAAAATATTTTTGCTAAGTAGAACATTTTCCCTTCTTTTAATTTATAATTCCCTAGTACAACACATCTGCATCCCCCCAATGACTTAAGGGAGCACTGTTTTCATTTTTGAACTTCAGAAATACACAAACATGAGCACACAAACCAACATCGAGTTTATCTTTTGTATGACAAAAGTTTTGTTAGTATTTTTGCTATAATTAAATTTTTCTAATTAAAAAATTTATAAAGGAAGATTATTTTAAAGTTTAAAGAAAAAAATAAGCTGAGTAAATAACACAAATTAAAATTGTGTAAAATTTACTAGTTATATAAAATCAATCCTGCATAGCATTTAGAAATTTTGCTACATATGTTTTATATTATATTTATTACATATGTATCTATACCTTTTAAACAAATTAAGTCTTTGAATTGTGATATACACATCTCCCTGAAATGTTGAGAAATATGATTGATTTTGATCAAATAATATGGTGATTATTGCAAGGACAGTTAGCGCCTTTATAAAATCAAATATTCTAAGCCATTGCATGTGCCTTTATTCAAAGTCTTCATTAAGGTGTCTTAACAGTAGTTTTTACTTATCTTCATATAGACCCTGTGCATTTCTACTTGCTACAAGTTAAATATATACACATAGAGGAAGCAGAAGAAACACATCATTTCAAATGGATCAATTTTGAAATTTATTTTTAAATATTTTTAATTTATATTAAAGCTATTGACTTTATGTGTTATATGATCTCAAACCTTAAAAAATATAATATATTATTATGTATTATATATGTGTTATATATAATATATATCAATTTTAATAGTTTTCTTCCTTCCTTCAACTTTAATTTTTAAGGTTGATAACTTCCTTATTTTCTTTTGCAACATTGATATTACTTTTTTTAACTATGTTTTTACGTTTATACCTATGTTAAAACTATTCACGAAGAAGGGCCTCCTTTTCATTATTCTAACTGTATTTTCAATGCCTTTAGGTTTTCACCTGTAAGTAGACAGCTGCTTTTTATTATTAATTTGAAACATTTATGCATATATGCTTGTGACAAGTTTGCATATATGTTGATATTTTAAGAAGAATTATTAGTTTTTTATAACAAACGTAATGTAAAGAAGGATATTTAGGGTGGGATGGGGAGGGTGGGAGGGAGACACAAGAGGGAGGGGATATGGGGATATATTTATATGTATAGCTGATTCACTTTGTTATACAGGAGAAACTAACACAACATTGTAAAGCAATTATACTCCAATAAAGATGTTAAAAAAAAAAAGAAAAAAAGAAGAAGGATATTTAATCTGCAGATATCAGTATAGAAAATTTAGATTTTGTTAAAACCAAAATTAAGCCTGGTTTCTCACCTTAAAAATTTGGAGTCTCTGTGAGGGCAGAATTGAAGTTGCCAGCAGGACCAGGATATGAAGAGTGCTAATTATACTTCCTTTGATACTGTAATTCTATGGTTTAAAGGAGTTTGGTCTGTATTTCTATTTGTCTGGCAGTTTTCCCAGCCTCTAAATCCACTTCAGCTGTTTGTTAAAGGACAACAGCGGATTTTCTGTAAAGAAATCTCAGTGAGCTATATTTAGAATTGGTTTCCTGTCTTGAAACAATGGCCTGTTTCCATTTGATACGTGTATCAAATCAGCTATTTTATAAATGAGCCATTGAAAATCATATGCAGTTCAATTTGTTGGGCAACATCAGAAATATAAAATCTGGAGCATAAAGACACATAGAAGAAACATATCAAATTATTTAACATTCTGTTTTCATAAGAAAGTTTCTTTTTAAATATAGGAACAAGGGATTCTCTGGTGGCGCAGTGGTTGAGAGTCTGCCTGCCGATGCAGGGGATGCAGGTTCGTGCCCCAGTCCGCGAAGATCCCACATGCCGCGGAGCGGCTGGGCCCGTGAGCCACGGCCGCTGAGCCTGCGCGTCCGGAGCCTGTGCTCCGCAACGGGAGAGGCCACAACAGTAAGAAGCCCGCGTACTGCCAAAAAAAAAAAAAATATATATATATATATATATATATATATATATATATGTAATGAAACTCGGACAATTAAAAATTTAACAAAATTTTCTTGAAGATTTTCAGATAACTATATATGCACTGTATATGCTCACATATATATTTGCACATATATAACTTTTTAATTGGATGTGTAACAGCAGAAGGGTATTTCATAGTGCCCTGAAAGTAGTTCTTTTTAGCCTAATTAAGTTCAGAACTTTCATAATAATACAGTTAACATTACAAAATGTATTTGATTTTATTATATAAAATCCATTTTTCCATCTTTTATATTATATATAAAATAATTTTATGTATTATATAAAGTACATTTTCCCACTTTTTCTTGCTAGTTCAAATTTTGTACTTTTTCAGGCATTTATAAAATAATTCAAAGCAATTTCCTAAATATTACTATGAATCACAAATGAAATAATAAATCGAATTCCTATGTGAAAATTATGCATTATCTAAAATATAAATGTAGGTGTAGGTGGTGTGTCCCCTCTTCCCCTCATTAATTCACAACACACATCATTATTCTGTTCCTGAACCAAGACAGAAACAATATCCAGGAGTCAATATCCAGAAATTGAGTGTACACGTGAAATAAGATTTATTTACCATCTTTATATTGAAGGGTACAGAAGAGAGGAAAATACTTTGTTCATAGGTTGGTCTAGGACACCACAGTTATATAACTGTGGAACAAACTGGAAAAGTAGGAAGGGAGAAATTGGGTGGGGCTGGCTAATTATATTTATGCCCCGTCTTTTTAACGAATATGCATTTGAATATGTGGTTTTCAAAATCTTAGTTCTATTTTATTAAGGACCTTTGAATATTTTTGTCAATTCTATTTTTCCTACCCTCAAACTACTCTCCATCATTTTACCTTTTTCTTTTCTCAGCTCCTATAATACTAAGCCCTGGATAAATAATCATATATTATATCCCAACAAAATATAGAAAATTTTTTTCGAGTATTCAACTACAAACCTATTGCTTTCTTTCCTCATGGAATCAGTTGAAAGTTTTAAGTTGAATTGCTTTCTTCTAGGATTATCTTCCTGGTAGCACTGCCAGCTACATGGTACTTTCTCATTGCAATAAAAGGGTTTGGGGGGCAAATTAATAGGACTTCCTCTTTCCTGTGAAATAAAAAAAAGGAAACAAGGAAAATGGAAATGAGAAATTTCAAAGTCAGATTATCTCTGAGTAAAATGAGGAGAAAAATGAAAATAAGTGAAATGAGAGAAAATGATGAGCAAAGGTGAAAAGCAACTTAAAAGGGAAAATAAATTTTACAAAAACAGAGTAAACAAGTAAGAAACAAGCACCAGCATGAATTAGTCATACATATTAATTATAAATATTTAGTAGTTGGGAATTCAGTTGTCTCCTTGAAGAGACTATGAGCCCCTAGTAAACATAGCATAAAAGATAGTGACATTTTACATACAGAGTGAAGTAAGTCAGAAACAGAAAAACAAATACCGTATATGCTAACACATATATATGGAATCTAAAAAAAAAAAAATAGTTCTGAAGAATCTAGGGGCAGGACAGGAATAAAGACACTGATGTAGAGAATGGATTTAAGGACATGGGGAGGGGGAAGGGTAAGCTGGGATGAAGTGAGAGAGTGGCATGGACATATATACACTACCACATGTAAAATAGAAAGCTAGTGGGAAGCAGCTTCATAGTACAGGGAGATCAGCTCTGTGCTTTGTGTCCACCTAGAGGGGTGGGATAGGGAGGGTGGGAGGGAGACGCAAGAGGGAGGAGATATGAGGAGATATGTATATGTATAGCTGATTCACTTTGTTATACAGCAGCAACTAACACAACAATGTAAAGCAATTAGACTCCAATAAATATGTAAAAAAATTTTTTTAATTAAAAAAATAGATAGTGACATTTTGCAATGATGACATTTGAGATTGTCGTTACTTCAGTTAGATAAACCCACAGAGGCTTAGAAGAAGAATTTAAGTTTGAGTTTGAGAATTGGTAGAGAGAACGTAAAGTGATTTCTAAACTTAGTCTCCTCTTATCCTAGAAATACAACAAATAATTACAAACATAAATTTTTCCAAAGAAAATTAATTTGAGGATAAGCTAATGTTTATCTCATCACCAAAATGAAATACAGCAGGAAATAAAGGTCCATAATATAGCACAGATACATTTCAGCCTACTGAGTGAATGCATTCAGGGGCAATGTGGTCAATTACACATGTCAGAAAATTGAAGAAAAATTTGACCTTAATTTTATGGATGACCTTAATTTTACAGCTAATTATAGAGATTATTGTCATGAACTTTATTAAGTATTACCTTTGCTTTGTAGATCAGATCTCCATAGATACACCTATGAATTATGTGTTTTTAAAATTGTGGAAAGTCTGGATCTGGTGGAGTCTGTTTTTCATAGTTCTATAAAGAAAGTAATTACACACAAAAAATAGGGGAAAGGACTGTGATAAATTTGCAGGCAGGATTGTAATGAGGAAGCACATGATTACATTATATTCTTCTTTCACTTCTCTGGCCCTGGAGTTACTCCTGTTACTCACTGGCTGTCGGAAATGCTCTTTGATGAAAAGGTGTGCAGCATAACTCATCCTAATAAACAAAACAGAAATGGAATGTGACACCATCATCTTTCCTTGTATGGGCAGTGAATAAAACTTTATGGGGGAAACATATGGAATAAAATAATAACCAGATCTTAGTGAAACAAATTTTATCCTGGACAACTCTAAGGTTATAGGAATACACCAGCTCTGTATTACTGAGCTGACAAGTCAATAATAGAGGGTAACTAAATCATTCAGCATAAATACAAATGTCACTAATCCATTGATTATGACTGTTTTTCATTTCTTACAACAGAACCTAGAAGCAATGATTTGGTCAGAGTTATATGTGTCCTCTCAACATGAGTCAATATGTATAAAATGAATAACTAATAAGAACCTGCTGTATAAAAAAATAAATAAAATAAAATTTAAAAAAATCCTAATAAATGTATTTCTTCTTCAGTTTATTCAGAGTTGTCAAAGTTCATTCATGTTGATCAGGATTCACTCCTGCCTTATGCATGGTTAATAGGGTGACCAGTAAGATATGACATGAAATAAAAATATTTGCTGCCTTTCTTTCAAAGAGAAAATGCATTTAAACTATGCAGCATGTAGTATCTCTATGAAACTATATATACCTGGAATTTTGGATGTGACCCTGAAACTGGCCTACCGTGCTTACTATACACTTAAATCATAAGTTTAAAATTAAGAGTGAGAGAAAGAATAAAGGATAGAATGTGTGGTGGTTAATTTTATGTGCCAACTTGGCTTGCCCACAGTACCCAGATATTTGGTCAAATATTATTTGATATTATGTGAAGGTGTTTTTTGAATGAGATTAACATTGGTGGACTTTGAGTAAAGCAGATCGCCCTCCATAATGAGGGTGGGATGCATCCAATCAGCTGAAAGCCTTAAAGAAAAGACTGACTTTCCCAGAGAAGAGGGAATTCTACTAGCAGTTGGCCTTACGACTGGAACTGCAGGGTAGACTCTTCTCTGCATTTCCAGCCTGCTAGCCTACCCTGCACAGTATGAACTTGCCAGACTGTGCAATTCCATGGACCAGCTCCTTAAAATAAATCTCACTCTCTCTCACTCTACACACACACAAACATATACACACACTTCCTATTGGTTCTGTTTCTCTGGACAGCCCTGACTAACACAGAGACCAAGTGTTTTCAGAACGGATTCAGATTTTAGCAGAGAACATTGCTTTCTGAAAAGGTAGATAAGTAGCTCTTTATAAGCTTCAGTAGAAGTTGCCTTACAAGAACTAGAAGATTAATCTCTAGATAACCTATCAATGGGGACATAAAGTAAAGTTTTGTACTGCAGTCACTACTTTCCACATCAATCACTAACTCCTCATTAATTTTTGAGGTAGATTGTAGGTAAGTACCAATAGTTTGCCTGCAGATCTGAGAAAATTCCTTATTAAAATCTGTTATGCTGTGTAAAAGTAGATACTTTGTCTAGATTCCTCAAAGAAAAATGCCTTGCTTTTTCTCAAATTAAATAAAGCCTATGATTGGGTTAAATAGGAAGGAGTTATATGATGAGAAAAGCAGCAAGAAGCAATTGAATAAAAACATAAGTTTTTGTGTAGTGGGATTCGATTATCCACACTAACAATTCTTAAACTCAATCACTTGTAAAATCTATGGAAGAGGACAGGAACAATGATGGTAGCTTGCTATTTTTATCTTTTGTTGTTATTGTGAACAGAAAGGAAAATAATTTATGATATTGTATAGCAAAAAAAACACAGAAAACAAAAACAACAGGACAGGGGCTTCCCTGGTGGCGCAGTGGTTGAGAGTCCGCCTGCCGAGGCAGGGGACATGGGTTCGTGCCCCGGTCCGGGAAGATCCCACATGCTGCGGAGCGGCTGGGCCCGTGAGCCATGGCCACTGAGCCTGAGCGTCCGGAGCCTGTGCTCCGCAATGGGAGAGGCCACAACAGTGAGAGGCCCGCGTACCGCAAAGAGAGGAAAAAAAAAAAACAGGACAGATTTCTTATATGTTGAAGGAACTGCAGTATGGATAAGCAGAAACTCTTTCCAAAAGTATTGGAAAAATAATAATAATAACAATAAGTGCTTTTCTACTGTCAGATCAAAACATTGTTAATATTCAAAAAATGGATAGTAAGTAATTTGCTAGCATTTTTATTTGGCTTCAATTATAAGCTAAGAGTATGAAAACTTTAAAAATATACTATGGGAACAATTAAGTATTTATAATATACTTTCTTGAGACATGCATTTAACATTTAACAAACATCAGTTATGCCTCTACTAGGAGAAGTGTTGTGACTAAAAAAATATCTAACAATATTCTTTCTCTGAAATTTTATATTTATCTAACTGTATATTTGACATATGCCTGTTTAATTCATATTTAAAATTTAGAAATAGGAGGGTTTTAAAATATATATATTTATTTGGCTGCATTGGGTCTTACTTGGAGCACATAGGATCTTTGCTGCCGCATGCAGGATTGTGGCATGTGGGATCTAGTTTCCTGACCAGAGATCGAACCTGTGGAACCTGTGGCCCCTGCATTGGGGCACAAAGTCTTAGCCACTGGACCACCAGGGAAGTCCTAAAATAGGAGGTTTCAATTATGCTTTACATTCCTTTTGTAGAAAGGATTAGAGGTGACTTCAACTCTGTCAGTTTTAAAGCAGCAAGTACAGCTCCGTCATCACGAAAGCTCATATGTTTGTAAATTAATGCAAACTTTCTTAGGTTTAAGAATAAATTTGTTTTTTCTTTAATGTGTAAAAAATACACAAGACACCTTTCACATGTCTCACCATCAAAGGTCAGAGTGTTTCCTATTTCTAATAATGCCATCTATCCACAGTCTTTAGACAGAAAGGTAGTAATACTGGAGATACACGAAGTGTGTTTTAAAGGCTACATGAACATATATAATCTATAGAACATCACTTTCCAAACTTCCACTTCTATATGTACTCTTTCCTAAAAGTGGCTGGAGAATATATCTGTAATAAAAATATAATCGTTTTCTTTTCTCTTATAATCGCCCTTTCCTTCTTTTTCCATTTGATGAAATAAAAGCGTGTATTTCACTTTGGCTGATAGCCTGCTAGGGTGCTAAACAAAGCAATAATATTGGTGTCTGGGCGGGTCCCTTAATCAAGGCATGAAATTATCCACTCTAAGAATCTTTGTCTTCCCCTATATCGTATAAATTTTTGTTTAGGAAGCAGTTAAGCAGAGGAAACACAATCATTTGACCCATGCTCTGACAGTCAGAATTTATATATTTTGTAAGATGAAGGAGGATCTATGATAACTCTCTACTGTTGCCAAAGAATACATTTTTCTGAGAGTGAGTCTTATAGGAGTCAAAACCCAAAAGATCTGCATAAAGTCATGAAGAGAGTGGCATTTTGTTTGTTCCATGTGACAGTCTTAGGAAGGATCTGTGCCTTATCTGGCTATTATCACAAATTAGAATTAAGAAGAGAAATGCTTAATCTAGGAAATTGTCTTCATATCTTTATTTGAATTAAAAAACAAAGTCAGGCTTTTGTCTTACAGGAAGCTAATCTGATTTGACTGAAATGAAAATGAGTTTGGCTTTCCCAATTCAATTGTGTGATGGATATTTCTACATATTGGATGAGAAAATATGCCACTACAGAGTTCCAATAAAAAATATATATAACACGGTGAGTCAAAGATATTTATCAAAAATATCTCATTGAAAAGTGTATTTTGAAATTAGCAATATTTAAGTATTCACAATCCTTTCAGAGTACAAGTTGCCCCTATATAAAAGAGTAAACTATAAAATTATATTACAAGATGACTATATAAAAAGTGAAAAGCAAAGTTATGGGCTTTTAATAAGTCTCAGCAAAGAATTTTTCCAGAAATCAATGATTTTGCAGATCAGGTGACTTTAATGATTCTACATTCAAAAAGGAGAAAAAAAAAAAAACCATTGAGTTTTCCAGTGACAGATGATGATGATGATTTAGCTATCTTATTATAGTTATCCACAGTATGACTTGCCCAAGAGATCACTGCTAATATTTATAATTTCTATTAATTTATAGTGTTCAATAGATATACAATGTTGAAAAATAGGTGCAGCATTTGTTTTAAAATATCCATTGTTATTAAAATTTCTAACAAAGAAATTACAAGGGCATAAGAATCCTTGTGATTTAGGACAAAAGCTAATCACTAGCTGTGAGTATAAAAAGATATCACCCCCTGATATAGAATTATACAATTAGGATTACAGAGTTGAGTGATCGATCTATTGGTGACATTTGTTATAAGAAAGGAAAATATGATTTTTTAAAAAAAATATCTGCTGCTGTATTAGGACTGATATAAAATTGTCAGAATATACTTACAGATAGCAATATAAGTCACATAAAAATATAATCAGATTTTTACAGTATAGTTGTAAAGGCGTTGGCTTTGTGTACTCTCATTCCAGCAACCCTGAGTATAAATAAGTTTCTTAAAGTATATGATGAAGCAATCTAAGTTAAATTTAATAAAATAAAACTATTTGAATAATTTCATCTTTTATTTTCCCACAATGTTTATGTCTTCTGCTTCTTCTGTCATTGTGCTAAACAATATATAAAATTAATCGATCTTTATTGTTACTGATTTTTAAATAAATTTTTGTTTTAAAACAGTTTTAGATTACAGAAATATTAAAAAGATACTATAGATAGTTCCCATATACCCCACACCCAGTTACTCTGTGTATTAACATCTTAAGTTAATATGGTACATTTGCTATATATAATGAACAAATATCAATACATTATTATTAACTAAAGTCCATAATTCATTTTCCGATTTCCTTAGTTTTTACCTAAAGTCCTTTTTCTGCTCCAGCACATTGCATCCAAGTCACCACATTACATTTAGTTGTCATGTCTCCTTAGGGTCCTGTCAGCTGTTATAGTTTTTAAGGTTTGCCTTGTTTTTGAGGGTCTTAACATTTTTTTTTTTTTTTTTACGGTATGCGGGCCTCTCACCGCTGCGGCCCCTCCCGTTGCGGAGCACAGGCTCCCGGACGCGCAGGCCCAGCGGCCCTGGCTCACGGGTCCAGCCACTTCGCAGCACGCGGGATGCTCCCGGACCGGGGCGCAAACCCGCGTCCCCTGCATCGTCAGGCGGATTCCCAACCACTGTGCCACCAGGGAAGCCCGGGTCTTAACAGTTTTGAGAAGTATAGGTCAGGTGTTTTGTAGAATACCCCAATACTGGCTTTTGTCTAATGTTGTTCTCATGATGAGGTTGGGTTATATGTTTTCAGGAGGAAGACCACAGAGATAAAATGCCATTTTCACCATATCATATGAAGGGTACATACTATGAAGCTGATTTATCACAGAGGATGTTGACCTTGATCCATTGGCCAAGGCAGTATTGATCCAGCTACATTTTCACACATAAGAAAAACAGGTGCAAACTGCATAAATGTATCTTAAGTACTCACTAAATAAAAACTAAAGATCAAGATAATTTGAAGGCACGATGCCTTAAATGATATATCATTCAAGATTAACTAAAAAAACACAAGAAATAGATAAGTAACAAACTAGTAATATAACTTTCCTTAAGAATCTAGATTAGAGACATAGCTAATTTGATCATTTCCAAATACAAAAAAGTAGATGATTTTTATTCATTCAAAATTACTTAGTCATATTATAAATAAATATTACATATACCTGAATATGTATAAATATTACCTGAGAATATTATCATCAGTAAGTTTCTAAGTTACTTTTCAAAAAAACACATTGTTGTGCACACACAAAGGAAGTTTATTTCTAGTTTCAGATCTATCTGTGATTGGGCTTAGATACTGCACAAGAGGTAGGGTACAACATAAATTTATAACCAATGCTAAAATATTAAATCGTACATATGCCTTACCAATATTGGCCGCTGATGATACTTTGATTCAAACAATGACAATATATTTATATTTATTCATATAATTTTCACCGATGCAATGTCACATATATGTTTATATAATACATGATACATTCTACATGATATATACATATATAATTTTTATATATGATTTCATACATATGATTTCAGTTCTACCTGGTGCTTAAATTTAGGCAATGTGATCCTTGACAAATTAAATCTTTACAAAACTTTAAATGGGTTTTTATCCTGTGGCAGATCATATATATGTTAAATAATTTCCATTAGAAAAAACTGTAAAGTTGTCCCACTTACACTTACTAGAGCAACAATCATAGTCCTTTAGGGTTATGATAGTGAAACCAACCACTGAGGCTGCTTCAGGCAATTGAGAAGCCGTCAAAAAGCAGATCATATATATGTTAAATAATTTCCATTAGAAAAAACTGTAAAGTTGTCCCACTTACACTTACTAGAGCAACAATCATAGTCCTTTAGGGTTATGATAGTGAAACCAACCACTGAGGCTGCTTCAGGCAATTGAGAAGCCATCAAAAATCGGTTGGTAGGCAAACTTTGGGTGCCTCCCAGGTAACCAGGCCAAACATTTCCAAACAATACTGCACTGCTGATCCCTTATCATTTTTTACATCCATTTTGCTGTAATAAGAGCCAAAGTGAAAGAGACTCTCCTGAGAATGTGGCTTTGGCAGTCATGGAGATTTTGTCCAGAAATATTGCTTGAACACAGGCAATGAAGAATTTGAAATTAATGTTTCAAATGTCATATATCCAAATAAATGAGTTAGTATGTTAAAATAAAAAATGGCCAGATTTATGTGTTCTGATTAATTTTTTCTCATTTTTTGAGGCGTATTTCTTTTTATGTCACATAGCAAACTGAAATATTTTATATCTTGGAAAGTAAATTCAGTTATCTTCCATTAGTCCTACTCAAAGAAGTCATCAATTGTACAGAAACTTTTTTTACCTTGACAGAACACGACTTCTAGTGATATCTGTGAAATTATATGTAATGAATAAACATCTGCTCAATAAAATACAATGATGTATACAGAAATATTATACAATAGTTATAATATATATATTGCAAAGCTTAGGTTGGTAACTGTCATAGTATGTCCAACAGGCCTTAAAAGAGCAGGACATTTGTTCAATTTATCTTTGAATCTCTAGCCATGATCTGGCTTAGAGCAGAAACTCAAAAAACAATTGTTAAATAATTGAATGACCTATATTATTTAGTTTGCTTAATAAAATGTTAAATGCAAGTAGGATATATATGTATATATATGTATGTATACATATATATAAATTTAAGCAGCCATTTAGGAAAGATTTTTATAATATTTACTATATATTAGGCACTAATGATAAAATATCTGTAATATACAGGGTCAGTGTTTCACACTTCAATTCCCTTAAGTGAACAAACTAGGTATAAATTCTGAATAGGTATAAAGAATAGAATTACAGGACAGAACCCAGCCTAGGGAGGAAAACGTAATGTTAAGTCATTAGTAAGAGGATAAATTGGGGTCATTTCTTGAAGTACCTAAAATGAAAATGTGATAAGAGGAATAGCAGCAAGTCTATGCATTCTGGTTTCAGATCATATCATAAAATCATCAGTCACGGGAAGGAGAAAAATCACTGCAATGAATTGCTTCCTTTTAGTAGAATGCGCAGCTTGCTTGCTGATTTCAAAGAGCTTCTATTTGAAAATATTGCAGTGGGCTTCCCTGGTGGTGCAGTGGTTGAGAGTCCACTTGCTGATGCAGGGAACACGGGTTCGTGCCCCGGTCCGGGAAGATCCCACATGCCGCGGAGCGGCTGGGCCCGTGAGCCATGGCCGCTGAGCCTGCGCGTCCGGAGCCTGTGCTCCGCAACGGGAGAAGCCACAGCAGTGAGAGGCCCGAGTACCGAAAAAAAAAAAAAAAAAAATATATATATATATATATTGCAGTAAAATTGAGATTTTTATGAATTTTTCTAAGAACCCCTAATATATAAATTTGAATGTGAAAATGGCCTAGAAATATTTTCCAATATTTTTGGAAATAATTGCAAATAATTCATATCAGTCTATATATTTTTTTATATTTTCACAACTTTAAGACATAATTGACATGCAATACACAGCATGCTTAAAATTTACAATTTGATACATTTGAGATATGGATACATTCTTGAAACAATCGAGAGAGTGAGCCTAGCCGTCAGCCCCCAGAAAGTCCTCATGCCTTTTTTAAACTTTCTGAATTTTTTTTTGTGTGTGTGTATGTGGTTTTCAATCCACTGTTGGTTGAATGCACAAACTCTGTATATAGTGTTGACTGTGTACTATTGGACAGTTCTTACGTGAAGTGGTATCATATCACTTGAAGATAGATTGTGATAAGAAACGTTCATGACTTCATGATCTGAGGGCTTACAGAATGCCTGGTTTACAGCGGTGAAATCCTGCATATGTCATCTTAGAACAAGTGACCACTAAACAGCTAAAGTGCCAGTCTGAAATGACCCTAAGGAGCTGGAGTGCTGTGCTCCGAGATGCTGTTTATAAATTAAAACATAGGATGATGTATGGTGTTGTTTTACGGTACCTAGCAAGAAAAGACAAAATTTATATACTGGAAAGGGTAATCTATCTTGATTATCATGTGTAGCTAGCAGGCACATATGAGTGTGTCTAGGACTTGAAAAATTTACTGGGGTCTCTTTGTTGCTTCCATGTCTAGTGAAAACATTGGAATAACAATTTCAGCAAGCATAGCCTGACCAAGACATTGAAACTAAGGGCTCTATTCCCTTAGGAATTGGAACTGGATGACCTCAGCGTTCATAAATGCAACGTAGGGAAGCTGAAATATACCTGAGGCTGATGCAAACAGAGTATCCGTGGTAGAGGAAGTTGTTGAGACCATCAGTTACAGTCTCAAAACAACTACAGGGTTTGGACAATATTTGTTCCACTAATCCTCTTGTCTTAAGTCTTTTTAGAGTGTAATAAGCCACCACACTGAGTGCACTTAACGTGGACTTGAGCTGATTTGAGTGTGACAAGTGGTTTTATGTGTCAGGTATATTGCCCTGGTCCACAAATTCTTAGTCCATTACTAATTCTAGCTGCACCTGTGGTGAACAGTCCCTATGTAACTCAGCAGCAAGGCTCTGACGCTAATTTTTTTTTTTTTTTTTTGGTGGTACGCGGGCCTCTCACTGTTGTGGCCTCTCCCGTTGCGGAGCACAGGCTCCGGACGCGCAGGCTCAGCGGCCACGGCCCATGGGCCTAGCCGCTCCGCGGCATGTGGGATCTTCCCGGACCGGGGCACGAACCCGTGTCCTCTGCATCGGCAAGCGGACTCTCAACCACTGTACCACCAGGGAAGCCCTCTGACGCTACTTTTACATTTTCTGCCTTTTTCCTCCCCAAATTACGGAATATGGGACAACCCAGAAATGTGAGAGGTTAAAATACTAAGCAAAATATTTATCTATTGGGGTTAACAAATTAGTAGATAAATGCCCCAAATTTCCTTCCTATGCACGGACAGAAAGATGCAGATCTGGAATGATTTTTCAGAAGGATCACAGCAAGATCTAAATCCAGTTTCTCAAAGCAGTCCAGATCAACAGCTCACCCTTTGTTGGTGTTTTCTCTTCTTCTGTCTCACTCCTCCAACACCTCCTTCCTGGCTTCTTAGGATCACCTTTGGAATAAATTAGCTGCACATACTTAGGCCCTACTTTCATGGGAACTCAAACCAAGACCCAGTACCTCTGAGGTGAACCAAGCTTTTTCCATAGTGTAAGCATTCTATTGAACATTTTAGTTCACCTTTTCCTTCTCATTCTACTGTGTAATTTGTTATTTCTTGAAAATGTACATTAGAATCATGGGACCAAAATATAATTATTTTTAAGTTTCTTATCATGAACTGACATATTGCTTTTCAAAACATGTACCAATTTACATAGACACCAGCAGTGTATGGAGTTACCACTTAATTGAAAAAATTTCCCATGCTGATGTTGATAAAGCTAGTGTGATTTTGGTCAGACTAAGAAAGAGTTCATATGCTAAGTGACAAATTTGTTCTGTTTGTGTTGAGAATATATTGCTTGTTCATTCCCAATGCTCTAAACAAGTATAGTTTCTATTCTGATTTAATAAGGCACAAATCTAGAAAAATTTGAGTAAGACATAGTTTCTATAATTCTGATTATCATGTGCAGGCAATACTACTGCTTCATATTGGGGTTATATAATTTATTTCTTTATTTGTATTTTGCTAGATAATTAGTGAAGAAGAGGCTTTCTTTTCAATGGAAGATTTTTTTCTAGATCATTTCAAATGTGTAATCTTGAAAAAATTAGACGCATAAGTTATCACTTAAGAAAGTTAAATGTTATTACAATAATATATGTCTTACACAATGATACACATGACTAATAAAGCAATCCCAGTAAAGCAATCTATTGAAATTTTTTTTTTAGTTTACTGATAGAAATGTGAATTGTCAGATATTTGTTCTCATAAGCTAGTAATACACACTCTGTTATCATAAAAGAAGATTTATATTTGATCTGTACTTTGAGATTGCCTTGTTATACCCAGTGCTGTTATACTTTTTAAAATAAATAAGTTCATGTTCACTTTGTGTCTTATTGCATGTGTTTCTGGTTCTATTTTGCCTTTATTTTAGATGTATATAGTTTTCTTTTTTCAGACCATATGTTCCTTGAGGGAGTTATATATTAAGAACATCCAACCCAGTGTATAATAATGATAGAAGTGTATTAAATTTAAAATAGCCACTTTAGTCAACTTTTCTTAATCAAAATGGTCTATTTTTAAAATAACTTCAGTTCAAATAAAATCAAATGCTTTTAAAAATAGGAATATGCTTTTATATTAAGAGCCTCCGAAGTCAAAATTCTTTTTTGTTGATTGATGCATGATTGACTTACAATATTATATTAGTCTCAGGTGTACAACATAGTAATTTGATATTTTTATAAATATAGTCCATACAAAGTTATTATAAAATATTGACTATATTCCCTGTGCTATACATTACATCTTTGTAACTTATTTGCTTTATACTTAATAGTTTGCACTTCTTAACCCCTTTCAACTATTTTGCCACCACCCCCCGCTGCCCCCATCCCTCTCCCCTCTGATACCCACTACTTTCTTCTTTGTATCTGCACATCTGTTTTTGTTTTGTTATGTTTGTTCATTTGTTTTATTTTTTAAATTCCACATATAAATGAAAACATACAGTAGTATGTGTCTTTCTCCGTCTGACTTACTTCACTAAGCGTAGTACATCTTCTTTATCCATTCATCTGTTGATGTACACTTAGGTTGCTTCCATACCTTGGCTATTGTAAATATTGCTGCTATGATCATTGTGGTATATATATATATGTATATTTTCAATTTAGTGTTTTTGTTTTCTTCAGATAAATACCCAGGAGTGGAATTGCTAGATTATTGTATGGTAATTTTCTTTTTACTTTTTTGAGGAAACTGCACACTGTTTTCTGTAGCGACTTTACCAATTTACATTCCCACCAGCAGTGCACAAGTGTTCCCTTTTCTCCACACCCTCTCCAGCACTGCCAACACTTATCATTTCTTGTCTTTCTGATGATAGTCATTCTGACAGGTGTGAGGTGATATCTCATTGCGGTTTTTGATTCGCATTTCCCTGATGATTAGATGTTGAGCATCTTTTTATATACGTGTTGCCCATCTGTATGTTTGTTTTAGAAAAATGCCTGTTCAGGTCCTCTGCCTATTTTATAACTGGGTTTATTTCTTTTATATTGAATTGTATGAGTCATTTACATATTTTAAAAGTCAAAATTCTTATTCAACATATTTTTAAAAGTGAGTATATAATCTATTAAGTATGCCAATGTATGTTCTGGTAATGTTAACTTCTTTTTAATTATTTTTCAAGGAGATTCATTAAAATTATTTAATTAATTAAAATAATACATGGTACTGGTATACATCTGTGCAGGAGGAGTGGAAAACTATTTGTTCTTATCTTAAGTTAATAAAATAATCTTTTTTTGCTAGAAAACAAAATTTGCCTTTTTTATCTAATTGAGTATGTTGGTAACAAGTTATTAGTTGGTTCATTTCTTTTCTTGAATTCACACCAATATGAGTGCAAACACTTGGTTTGTTACTAGCATATCAATATCATTATAATTTGCTACAAGTTGGGCCACTGATTTAAAATAAAAGTAAATTAACTGAACGTAAAATTAAAACTCTTCTTTTTTGTTGTTTGTTTGTTTTAAATTTATTTATTTTATTGATTTTATTTTTGGCTGCATTGGGTCTTTGCTGCAGCGCGCGGTCTTTTCTCTAGTTGCAGTGAGTGGGGGCTACTCTTTGTTGTGGTGCATGGGCTTCTCATTGCGGTGGCTTCTCTTGTTGCAGAGCACGGGCTCTAGGCACGCAGGCTTCAGTAGTTGTGGCATGTGGGCTCAGTAGTTGTGGCTCGTGGACTCTAGACCGCAGGCTCAGTAGTTGTGGCGCATGGGCTTAGTTGCTCCGCAGCATGTGGGATCTTCCTGGACCAGGGCTCGAACCCTTGTCCACTGCATTGGCAGGCGGATTCTTAACCACTGCGCCACAAGGGAAGCCCCGTATTATCTTTATATTTACATGTAAATACATTTAACTATAAACTATTCTAGTTATTGTGATTTTTATGTTACCTCCGTGCTACAAATGAACACTTCAATTATGATAATCTGGTGACATTTTTTATCTCTAATTTGAAGAAATATGACAATGCAAAAGTACCGAAAAACAAAATGAACTAATTTGAAGCAACTTAAAATGAATCTCTTCTCAAAAGAATCTCAGATTAGTGGATCAACTTTTGAAGAGTTATTTTTAACAGGCCTTTTAACTAGAAACATCCTGATTAATTTCAACGAACCAAACTGTCATAGAGACTTGAGTAAATAGAGAAAGGGCAAAATATCAGTGTAGCTGAGATATTTTCCCCCTAAACCTTTAGCATTTTATTTAATTAAGACAACTGGAAAGGGGTCTGAAAATTTGATGACAGGGATTTGATAAATAGTTTATTAATAACATGCAGCAGATAAAACAACATAAGCATCTGCTCAGGAAATAGATAACTAAATTGAACATGTGTCTTGGAAATGCTTGAGTTGGTTTAAGCCTTAAAGCAAAGGAAGAAAATCAAAGCCATTTCTGCTACCAAATTACATTATTTGGTCTAGAAATACTGAAATATCATTTAATAGTTTGAAATGAATATTTTGAAGAAAATGCAGCTATGCCATTTCTAGTCACTATGCAATAGGGTTGAAAATACTGCCTTCCCTCCAGGCAATAATATTCATTTCTCCTGTTATATGCATACTAATTCCATTAAAAATGAGAATTACTAATTTGTGAGTAGATTTCGGAAACCTGAAAATACATTTAGTGATTTTGAAAGTTTGGAAAGTTTCTTTACCAACCATAGTTCTGTCTAAAAATGAAATCTTTGAGTTACAGTATAAGCAAAACACATATAATACCTGGAAACACGTCTAGATTTACTGTTTTTGTCAAGAAGCTGCACAGAAAATTGTGACTCTCTAATTTCTACACTGGCAAGTGCTGCTGTGTTTATTTTGGTGTTATTCCATCAATCTTTTCAAACATGATGAAATCTTTGTCATAATTAGAGCTATAGCTTTGACTCAACCTCTTCATAAAAGTTTTCTTTTAAATGAATGTGACTAGAATAAAACATGAAGCTCTTCTCTACCACTCAGAGAATTTGCTAGATTTGCAGAGAATTAGTCTTGAAGCATTCGATAGAATTTTTATTGGGAAATATCACAATTTTCTCATACAAAATGAAATCATTTTTGAACTTGACTGAAACACAACAACTTGACTGAAGGGAGTTAATCTATGGCTTTACTCCCTGGTTAGATCTTTGGAGCCACACAAATAAGGACAGTTTTTATTTAAGGCTCTGTGATTGCAAACTCACATGCTGCTAAGCATGTACTTTGTCAACACACCTGTCTGGAAATGGTGATTGAAGGCAGAAGAAGGGTGTGTTTTGAAGACTTGTCAGATTTGCTGCAGGTGGAAATCAATGGACATCTAGAATCAAATACATAAATTTTGACAGCAACTTTCGTTAATACCACTAAAAAAGGAATGTGGACTAATTGCAACTCTGTTACTAAGGAAGAAACACTAGCAGAGCTTACCAAAATTGACTTTGTTGATTTCTGAAAAAAAATTGTAAAATATGACTGGAATGCAATGAGTTGGGGATAATTGTGTGCCTCTTGATTCAAGAGTTTCTTCTGTGGCAGAGACTGCTAGTTTTCTATTCAGTACCAATCCTTCTTATTTCTTAGATTGCTTAATATTGGAGGCAGAAATATACACCCCCCCTCCTCAGCCAACAAAATGACTCCGTTTTTCCAGTGTCTGTTTCAGAAATGAGATAGCAATAAGATATGAGCAGTTATTAAACTCTTAGTGTTTCCTCTTCATTTTTCTTACTTCTGGAAACATGTACCTGATGTCTGGTGGTCTTGCAGTCATATTATCACCATGAGTTTCATGTTAAGGACAATGAAGATGGAAAACAGGAAAAGCATGTGATATTGAGGATATAAATGAGGAAAAAGCAAATCTCTATTTTGTTTAAAATTATGTTTGTTTTAGGTCTCTATAACTAGTGCTAAATAATAAGTATATCTTGTCATGGGAATATTGATTCCATTTGATAAAACATACTTTGTGAATCAGTGTTTTGGCATGGTTGTGACCAAACTGAGTGGTAAAAATTGAATAGAAGCCAAAAAATTATATAGCAATTGCCATTATATATTATCAATACTTTCATTTTTCTAATTTAAATGCTATAAAAATAGTTTTATTTTGAAATTCCCTTTGTATTAGAATTGAAGTGTATTTTGTGGGGTTTTTGGTTTTTTTTTTAACACCATTAAAAACATTTTTTTTCCTGAAATTGATCCTTCATTTTTGTACTGAAACATTGATATGTTTTTTCGTCGGTTGAGATCAGTTCCCTCAGAAGCAGATATTTTGATGTGGAGGAGGTTGATTGGAGAGTACTCTTAGGACCACCACCTGTGGAGTAAAAGATTTGTCAGAGGGAGAAGTTGAGCTGTGATGCAGTCCTAACTTTAGCTTCAGGTGACCCCACGTGGAACTCTGACATTTAGATGGAACTTCAGAGTGGTCTGTAGTTGAGGTGAGTGGGCCAGGTCTTTATTACACTGGCATTGACTGGTCTTTGGAGATGCGCCACCAAAGGAAGTCAGTTTGGTTTGTGTGAGGCTGTCGTCAACTGAGTGGGGATTGACAGTGAGAAGCAGTCTGATGTCAGCATTCCCTGCTGAGGTTTTAAATCCTCTATTTCTGAATGGTAATCTGGGCAGCACATCAAGAATCACAGAAATAAAATGATTTTTTAAGGAAATTAATTTCACAGGTAATAAAAGTAGTATGTATGTGCATTGTTCTGAAGAGAAATAAAACTGGGATCAGATTCTAATTTTTTTTAAACTTCTGTCTTAGACAAAATGTTTAAAAAGTGCTTAATTTTATGGAAACACACAAAAGTACTGCTCAATTAAAAGCACAGTATGCAAAAAAACTTTTTTTAATGGGATTGAATTTTAGGCGAACCTGTCTTAGGTAAATTAATCTTTAGGTGAAATGATTTGAGGCTTGCTAGTAAGATCAAGGGCAATAATTTTGCTGATTCCAAATGTCCAGGTAAGAGCAAACAATCAATATTTTTATCCCTAAAAAGGTGAATACATAAAAGAATTAATTACTGCTTTTGATGAATCTCTGTTTAGGAAATGTGCTATCCTATACCAAAATAAACATAAGATTGACTGATGAATTCTAAAGCCATGCTACACTGTGACCTTGAACAAGTCATTCATAATTTTAGTTCCTCCATCTTACGCAGCAAAAATTGTTTCTTTGTCAAAGTGATTTAATTAAAAAGTGATTTACTTAATGTTGTGAAAACATTCTAGAACCCAAAGATGAAGAACACTGAACAAGTGCAAAGTACCATTATGATTTTCTTGTCATTAATTGCCTGTTTCTATTATTTAATCTAAGAAGGAAAGGTAAGTAACACTACATATCCCTTCTACGACTTTAAAATAAATAAGCATAACTGCTTTCAGTTGGAGTAATAGATTGGCAAATGCTTTATTTATTTTTCAATGTATATTTTTAAATTAAGTAGATTTTATTTTTTAGAGCAGTTTTAGTTTTGCAGCGAAATTGAGCAGGAAGTACAGAGTTCCCATACACCACTTCCTCCCACACCAGCCTCCCCAACTATCAGCTTCACGGACCAAGGTGGTACACTGTTATAGTCAATAAACCTGTATTGATACATTATATCACCCAAAGTCCTCCGTTTACAATGGAGTTCACTCTTGGTGGTGTACATTCTATCGGTTTTGACAAATGTATAATGACATCTGTCTATCATTCTGGTATCATACACAGTATTCTCATTGCCCTTAAAATCATCTGTGCTCTGCCTATTTCTCTCTCTCTCACCTCCCCAACCCTGGAAACCATTGATTATTTTCCCTGTCTCTACAGTTTAGCCTTTTCCAGTATGTCCCATAGTTGGAATCATAAAATATATAACATTTTCAGATTGGTTTCTTTCACTTACCAATGTATATTTAGGTTTCCGCCCTGTCTTTTTATGAATTTATAGCTTATTTCTTTTTAGCACAAAATAATATTCCATTGTCTGGGTTATCACAGTTTATTTATCTATTCACCTACTGAAGGACATCTTGGTTATTTCCAAGTTTTGGCAATTATGATAAAGCTCCTATAAACACTCATGAGCAGATTCTTGTGTGGATAAAACTTTTAGCTAATTTGGATAAATACTAAAGAGTGTAATTTCTAGAACATATGGTAAAAGCATGTTTCATTTTGTAAGAGATGGCCAAACTTTCTTCCGAAGTGTCTGTACTGTTTTGGATTCCCACCAGCAACAAATGAGTTCTTTTTGCTCTACTTCATGGTCAGCATTTGATGTTGTAAGTGTTTTGGATTTTGGTCATTCTAGTAAATATGCAGTGGTATTTTGTTTTAATTTGCATTTTCCTGATGACACATGATGTGGAGGATTTTTTCATATGCTTGTTTGCCATCTGTGTATCTTCTTTGGTGAGGTATTTGTTTAAGGAAGACCACTCTGGGAAGTTGATAGTAAAGACAAGATGTGAGAGGTGAGAATGGCTCAGCCTTATAATATTGCCAAGTGTGCTTTATCCAAACGCAATTGTATACAAATTTTATTCTTTTCAGCTGAACTGTACCTTTCACCATGTTTGCCAGTATCTCTGCAATTACACATTGAAATAATATACCAATTATACTCCCTCCTCTTCAAAATGTTCTTTTATTAACTTACGGAGAGAAAAATTTTCTACTAATCCTACCTTGGCTAAGTGAGTAACTCAAGTTTCTGTTTTACATATGAATTTGCTAAATCCATCCTCAGGTGTTTTTTGTATTTTTTATAAGTAATCGCTCTGTGCCTTATATCTGTATCCTTTAGAAGTTTGGCACTTTAAACCTTTATTTGTCCCAAAACATGAGAAGAACATATTTTTTAAATATTTGTTTATTATTTAAAATTTCATATGGAAAACTTAAAACACATAAAAATAAGAGATTAGTATAATGAACTATCATGTACTCATCACCCAGTTTTTATAATTATCTTTTAAGATATATCTTGCTTTGAAATAAATCACAGACATTATCTCAGGCATTCATCTCTATCTCTATTTCTATTCATCTCTATCTCCACATGTATCTCTAAAAACAAAACAAAACAAAACAACTCTAAAAAAGGTAATAACCAGAGTATTGCTATTGTAGCTTTAAACTTTAACAACGGTATTTTAATATCATCAAAAACTTAGTATACCTATTTCCAAACGCTTATTTTAAAAACATTACTTTTTTGTTAGTTTGGATCAAGATCTAAATAATTTCTATATATTGTGATGGTCGTTATGTTTCTTAAGTCTCTGGTTTTTTTTCTCTCTTTGCAGTACGCGGGCCTCTCACTGTTGTGGCCTCTCCCGTTGCGGAGCACAGGCTCCGGACGCGCAGGCTCAGCGGCCATGGCTCACGGGCCCAGCCGCTCTGCGACATGTGGGATCTTCCCGGACCGGGGCACGAACCCGTGTCCCCTGCATCGGCAGGCAGACTCTCAACCACTGCTCCACCAGGGAAGCCCCTTAAGTGTCTTTTTAATCTGTAGGTTCCTCTTAATCATCCCTTCCCTTCCTTGTAACTTTGTCGTAGAAGAAATAGCATTGCCTTTTTTTTTCTAGGGTTCCCTGCAGTGTAGATTTTGCTGATTATAGATCAGATTTCTGATAAAATGGTAGTTAGGTCTGGAAGCTTGATCAGATTTAATTTTGATCTTTTATTTTAAACTACTTCATTGGTGGTATTTGTACCTCCCTCAGAATGATATGGCTGCCAGCAAAGCCAATGGAGTCATTGGCTGCAAGGTGAAATCACAGTCAAAATGCAAAGCATTGGAGATGATGGTATAACTCATGTCTGTACTACTTATAATACACCTATTGAATTTAACTGAGATTCAGGTCCTAGTTTAAATGTTGGTGACTGGAGAGTAACCAGAATGGAGAAACCTCCTGAAAGTGTATCTTATAAAGAAAATGTGAGAAACTAGATCTATTAGCCTAGTAAAGACAGGATCTGAAGAGAACCAGCAATACTTCAAGCATTTGGAAGGTTGGACTGAGTGGGAGTGGATTTTATAATTTGTGTAGATCTACAGATAGAGGGAACATTCCAGAATGATTGAAGGCAGACAGTTTTGCTTTATGGAAGACTCACCTATCTGTTAGAGCTTATCAAAACGTAAATGGACTAACTTGGGACTTAATGAGTTTCCTCTCAATTAAAGACCGTGTGAGAGTCTGAATGCCAGCGATTGGAATTGCTGTATTCTGCTTCTGTTATTTGAAAAAGAAATTTTTTTTTTGACAAACTTGGAAAGTCCCCAAAGCATTTCTTTAAGTTATTTACTTCCTTTACATAAAATTAAATATAACATATGCACAGAAAAGTGTGTAAAAAAATAAGTGTATAACTTGATGACTTTTTACAAAGCAAACATACCAACATTAACACCACACAAACAAAGAATAAAACAATGCCAGCAACCCAGGCTCCTCACTTGGGATATTAATATACAGCAACAATTAATATACTTTCAAAAGCTAATCGCTATTTTAATTTCTATCACATAGATTAGTTTTACCAGTTTCGGTACTTTATGTAAATGGAAGTATACACAATGTATTTTGTGTGTGTCTGGCTTCTGTGAGTCAACGTTATGTGTGGGATTTATTTATGTTATTGCATCTAGCAAAGTTTGTTCCTTTTAATTGTTCAGTTGTATTCCGTTATTCCCTTATACACTACATATGCACACTCTGGTTGTTTCCAGTTTGGGGCAATTATGAACAAAGATAATCAATCTTGTGCATATCTTTGGGTGCATGAATATGCACATATCTGATGGTATATACTTAGGAGTGAAACTAGTGACTATTTGTAAGTTCTGCATTATTAGATATTGCTAAACATTTGTTCTCAGTGGGAATATTCATCTGCCTCAAACTACTCAATTGTACTAAAAAAAAACTGGCAGCCCTATTTATATTTATATATACATATATATTTAAAGTGTGTACATTTATACAATACTGTCCTTAGGTATGAGCAGTTGGGGCCCCTGCCTTGGGTTTCATCTTGACTCTGACCCAGTCACACTTCTAAGACCCAACTGGCCAAGAGAATTAGTCCATTAGTAAACAGAATCCCCCAACTTCCAGATTCTAAGTACTGTACCTGGGAACATGGAATTGTCTAAACTGCCTGAGCCCACTTACAGGCTTCTCTTCTTCTTTTCTCCTGAGTTTTCTACCTGAAGGCAGACACACCATGATGTACATACCTCAGGTCCAAGGCGAGGGCCTGAGAGCTGCCAGCAATTGGCTACTTGGAGGAAATAGAGCTTGGATATGCAGTACAGCCTGTGACATCCATAATCAGGTACAAGAGGTCCTTTTTGGTACTGGGGGCGACCCATGTGTGGGAAAAAACAGGGGCAAACCAAAGTACAAAGGCTGAAGAGTCCGAGAAATCTAAGGTCAGATTTGGAATTTCAGGATCCTTATTAAGGTATATTTGTCAATGTTAGAAGAACATAGAATATTTAGATATATTATAAAGAATTTGGTACAAGGTATGTATATTGGTTTCCGTTTGCACTCTAGCCCTTAGCCTATAATATGTTAGCAGTATGTTTGGTTTCCTGTTATATCACAATATATAAAAAAGCAGTAAAGAAAGACTATTACATAAGTAGCTGAAGTATATTTTAAATCTCCACTCTGAATTTGGCTATCAGTACCCATCTGAACAGCCTAAATTCAAAAAAGGAATCATCTGAGACAAATCAGAATAGATGAACTCTATGGTGTCATTACAGCTTGGTTTTCTTTTAATTTGTCCCTTTAAGTAATTTTGTACAGACAAAACTGATAATATGGAACTTAATTGTAAAACCAGTGGAGATAAATCAATACTAGAAATTTAAAAATATCAACTCCTAGATATAAAGATAAATACGTAATATCTAGCTACGGATCCATCAATATAATCGGACCATTACTGTTCCACACAGTGAAATATAACTATGCTTCACATATTTAAAAATGTATTTAAAAATTAATTGACTTCTACATTCAAGTTCTCTACACTTTATAGGTTATGTTTCAACAAACCTTTTTTAAAAAGTTTCTTGGCTATTCAAATTAGTTGGGTGCTAGTAACTTCCTGTTAATTGTTTTTACCTTTACTGAAGAGAAACCATTTTCAACATTACTAACTGTAAAAAGAAATCGTCATCTAAATTTACAAGTCTATATATTTCCCACAATGTGTGTAAGTTATGAGTGAATTAGTGGAATTGGTTTCATTTTTCACATGCCTCCATTTACAAAAAAGCAAATTAGAGTTAACATGAGGGCAAATTTTAAACTTTTAATTAGTCCTTCCATTTTCAGATATCTGTGGTAATGTTCATAGCTTGAAAATATGCATGCTTTGGTGGTCTTCCGTTTTCAAAACATTGTTAAAATGATGTATAGTATATTGTTTTCAGGGAAAGAAATATATAGAAAAGGGGTAAATATTTTGGTAATACTGCCTTAAAGCAAAAAAAAAAAAAAAGAGAGAGAGAGAAAAAGAAATTATTGAGTGAGCCATCTGGTGATTATGAATAAAAGTTCAGAAAACATTCCATTCTTAAATCTCTCTCATCACATTTAATTTTTAAAGTATATCCTCCCCACTCATCTTCCAATACATGTCAGCTACATAATTCAGTAAGAAGCAAATTCTCACTATCCTACAGCCAGAGATCCAAAATTACCCTTTGAAATGGCAAAAGCACATAATAAGGCAAAAGACAGAAGACTATAAACTTGGGAAAAAGAAAAGAGTCCATAGTCTGGAAGGTTGCTTTGTAATGACCATTCTGGAAAAAACTATAGAGTTCATAATTCATTCAGACTAGGAGTCTGCACTTTTGTCTAGTCTCTTATTCCATTGATCCATTTTTCAAAAGAAGGAAAGTAATACTTTTCATACCATGGACATATTTGGACAAAATTGAAATTTAGCATCATTGATTTTACACGGTTGGTGGTCACCTCAACCACCTGCAGTTAAATGTAGCATTTGACTTTTCCTCCTTTCCTGCTGTTAGTTTTTATTTGCCTGTTAGACTTAGGGTTTGTATCACTCATGAAAAGAACAAATGAATATTATTTGTAGTCATTTTGAATATAGATATTAATGTATATAAAGGATAAATGAGATAAAAATTGATGAAATATTTTGGTTTGGTTGTATTGGGTGCCTTTTTAGAACTCATAATTTTGAAGAGTAAATTCTATTGAAATGCAATGAAATCCACAATAAAATTATGTTATAAGCTGAACTATAGACTTTTTAGAATCTTGATATCAAAAAACTAACTGAGGGCTTCCCTGGTGGCACAGTGGTTGAGAGTCCGCCTGCCGATGCAGGGGACACGGGTTCGTGCCCCGGTCTGGGAAGATCCCACATGCCGCGGAGCGGCTGGGCCCGTGAGCCATGGCCGCTGAGGCTGCGCGTCCGGAGCCTGTGCTCCGCAACGGGAGAGGCCACTGCAGTGAGAGGCCCGCGTATCGCAAAAAAAAAAAAAAAAAAAAAAAAAACCTAACTGAATCATAACTATAAACATCCAATTTGCCAGTATTATTTTGCTTATTTACTCTGTATGTGAAAGCATAAATTATTATGAGGATGTAGAGCGATGTTTAATTCCATAACAAGAATATTGGCTGTTTAGGATACATTTTTAAATACTTAGAGTTTGTATTATACACACTTCTCTCCTTTTCCTTCCATCTACAAGAATTTCATTGAAAACCTGTGTTGTTGATGGGCATTCAGCAGGTTGATTTTAAGATAATCGTTTTTAGTACTCATACATTTCAACAAAGTAAAAAGATTTTTATTGAAGGTAACAAATCTGATAACATAATGTCTTTCATATATGCATTTTATAAGTCAAATTAATTACAGATTTTCTGTTTAGATGTGTATCTTTCTATATGGGAACCTATATGCGGATTTCTCTAGTTACTTAAACTTGAAAATTAATAGCCAAATATATTGTTCACCAGTTTAGGAAGAAACATGAACATAAATACACCTCTTTTTATTTCCTTGATGACTGGGTGTAAGGTAATACACAGACACACATATGCACACGCACACATTATTGAAGATATTTAATAGAAAAATAATTATTAAACAGTACATTTTAGTTTTAGTTAAAAATAGCACTCACATTATCATTTGAACAAGTCTGATCCCTTTATAAATGCTCTTTAAACTTTATGTATTCCACAGACAAAAAAAGCCCCACTAACTTTGTCTAGATAGTGAAAAACTAGACATTAAGCTGGTTTTAAAATATAAACATAGACTAGGTCAGAGATAATGAGACCCAATCCATTTTTATAACAATATTAACTAACTTTTTAAGGTAGAGCCTTATGACCTGAATTATAGACAGTTGTTATTAAAATTTTAAGTTATCTTGCTGTGTTTTAAGTGACACTATTTAACCTCTAATGAAATTAGGGTAATAATTTGTTGCCATTTTCTTGTGTGATTCTTCTGTACGTTCCCTTAGAAAAAAAATCAATGTCATCTTTGTCATTTCTTTTTTATATTAGAGCATACCACAACGAAATGTGCAGCCGCATTTAAAACTAGAAGCACTTGCTCTCAAGCACACTCTTCTTTCCTTCCATCATGCTTTTGGAGTTCCTTTAGATCCAGGTTTAGGTTGTCTTCCTTATTTTGCTCTCTAAACAAACTTACTCAAACCACTTTCTTCAATTATTTGCAAGTCATTCAGTCTAGAGTCCTCTTTTGACCTCAATACTTATATATTAGCCTGCCTCACAAACATCTCAAACTCAGCATATCTAAAACCAAGACATAGATTCCCCCATTGACCCCTAACTGCACAAGCTGTACCTACCTCAACACACATAGACACACACACACACACACACACACACACACACACACGAAGTTCAAAGTCTTTTCACGTATCTCTAATCTTATTCAAGTACACCATTCTTCACTCAGTTGATCAAGCAAAAAACCAAGGAGCCATCCTAGAGAGCTCTTTCTCAGCTTCATATAACAAACCTATCACTAAGTTCTATCCATCATTGCTCTAACTTTCTCTTGAAACTATTTGTTCCTCTCTTTTCCTGTTTTCATCAAAACAGTCCCAGGAAGTACCATCTTTCACCTAGACTCCCAGAATAGTAAATTTTCTCTACCTATCTGGCTTTCCTCTAATTTTTGCACACTGCTTGCAGAGATAATTTTTTTCAAATTTAAATCTGGTCATGTCATACCAAGGATTAAAACTCTTTAGCAGCTTCCCATGGCTAATAGAATTATGACCAAAATTAATATGATTTATAAGTTTTTTTATGATTTGATCTTTGCCTACCTCAGCATCCTCATCAATCTTTGCTTCTTCTCTATCTGCACACTGACCTTTCAGTCCCTCTCCTTTGTCATGCATTTTTTAATATTTGTACACATTTTTCTCTGCCGGGGATGGTCTGTTCTTCCAGACACCCAGTATGTATCAGCTTAAATGTAATATTTTCAGGGAAATCTTCTTGGATCTCCTACCTAAGTCTATCCCTGGTTTATTGAATTCATAGAACCAAGTATATACCACTTATTAGCATTTGTTATAGTTACTTTTTCATATGTTTATGAATATTTAATTAGTCTTTTTTCTCCATCATATTTTAAATACAGTGAGGATTGGACTGTTTTATTTTATTTATTTAATTTTTTAAATAAAGCTATTCTTTTTAAAATAAATTTATTTATTTATTTTTGGCTGCGTTGCTTCTTCATTGCTGCAGTGGGCTTTCTCTAGTTGTGGTGAGCGGGGACTACTCTTCGTTGTGGTGCATGGGCTTCTCACTGCGGTGGCTTCTCTTGTTGTGGAGCACGGGCTCTAGGCACGGGGACTTCAGTAGTTGTGGCACATGGGCTTATTTACTCTGCGGCGGGTGGGATCTTCCCAGACCAGAACTCGAACCCGTGTCCCTTGCATTGGCAGGCGGACTCTTAACGACTGCGCCACTGGGGAAGTCCTGGACTGTTTATTTTTATTCACCAGTTTAACTCCACTTAAGGTAGAAATTAGAACATTGTCTGCACATGATATAGAGCTCAATAAGTATTTGCGAACTCACTATAAGAATAAATGAATGAATTGTTGAATAAATCATCTGAAAAATTATCTCAACAAACAAAAACAAAGTATTGGTTATAATTACTAAACTGGCAAGAGCAAATTTCAAATAAATACCTGTTAACTGCCTACCATGAAACAGATGCTACAGTGGGACGGGTGCCATGACAGTGTATTCAGAGTTGAAAAGGAATACTAATGTATTACTAATACATTTTACTATACATTAGTAATACATGTTACTAATGTTTTTATCATTTTATATTTAACTTCTTTTAGAAATAACTATTAAGCAATAATAAATGCATGCAAAACTGCCACATTTCTTTTTGTTATGTATCAATCTGCTATGTATCAATCTAACAACACTTTATGTAGAAATTGAGAAACGATTTTCAACATCATTTCTGTCATTTACTTGCCCTCTGTCAATGTTAATTGAAACCATTCAGCTTACTTGCTTTAAAGTTAAGTTTTCTATTCTTTAAAATGTGTATAATGCACTGTATCACATTGGATTGTTGTGAGGATTCAATGAGATACATACAAAAGTGCCTGTCATAGAAAAAATTTAGGTTCATAAATATTAGTTTAATGAAGTGAATACTTAAGTATAATTTAGCAATATAATACAAACACAGTATAACACATGCTGGAAGCACAAACATATAAATTTAGTTAATATTTTCTAGGCTCATGATATTTCACACAAGCTACTATCATCTATTTGTATAGGATTCTCCCTAATCAAAGAGAAATAAGAACATTATTATATGGTATGCTGAAAAGATACTCAACATCTTTGTGTTCCAATAAATACCCTTATATTTACTTCCTCTCTAATTACAAATAACTTGTGGTAAGTCTTATAAAAAGAGATCTTATTTCCAATATGTCTCTGGACAGTAGAAATGTGTTCCTTGGTTGTCCTGTTAAAGTAAATAAAATATACTATTCAGCCAATGTTTTTGACAAGCTGGTTTTGCAAAGCATTCCATTAATTTAAATAATTCTCTCAAAAATGAATTATTCCTTTTAACAACTAATGGCATTTAAATATTAAGTTTTGTCCTCTAAGCGTCAATGTACAATTGGCTCTCTTATCTGTGGGTTCTGCATCCACAGGTTCAACCAACCTTGGATTGAAAATATCCTAAAAAAGAAAAATCCAGAAAATCCCAAAAAGCAAAACTTGAATTTGCAGCATGATGGAAACGATGTACATAGCATTTGCATTGCATTTATATCTATTTACATAACATTTACATTTTATTAGGTATGATAAGTAATCTAGAGATAATTTAAAGAATACTGTATGAGGTGTGTAGGTTATATGCAAATACTATGCCATTTTATATAAGGGACTTGAGCATTTACAGATTTTGGTATACACAGGGGATCCTGGAACCAATCCCCAGCTGATACCTAGGGAGAACTATAGTATGGAAAGAAAATCAAACTAGCAATAAGAGGCAGGATTTTTTTCTGTCATATGTATGTGTGCTTAGCATGTATGGATGTATGTACATGTGTAAAGATCTATCTATCTATCTACCTAACTATCCATCATCTATCTGGAATATATTATATATGTTAAAACTTGCTGTGGGTATATAAAAATGCAATTGAATTTTTCATCCTAATCTCATATTGCTATATTTGCATATATATTCTTATGATTTGTCAGGAAATTATCTCAGATTCCATAAGTAGGAACCATATCATCAGTGACCAAGAATATATTTTTCTCTGATTATACTTATTTTTTAATTTCTTAAATTATGTTTTCTGGATCCTTTAGTAATTGTTGAATAGAAATAGTGAAAACAGACATCCCCATCACCCTCTTTTATAATTGTTTGTTTTATACATTTTTCTCTCTATGTTATATTTTGGATGTTTTTTATAGCAATATCATACAGATGATGAATGACCCCACATTTCTTTCACATAGTCATTGAATTTTTAATTCTAATGATCATATTTTATATGTTTAAAATTCTACTTAATCCTTGTTCATAGGTTCCTAATCAGTTTTGATAATATCATTTTCCTTGTTCATGTTTACAATTCCCTCTATTTTTTTATCTTTACATATTAGAAATATTATTATTTTATATGCAGTAGTACTTTATAGATCCAGTATCTTAAGCTTTTGTGGTTATGTTGTCTCATGATTTTTTTTAAAATTGTTAATTTTGAAATGATGAATTGTGACTATATGTCTAAATCTAAAACTATATTTAGATCTATTCCTTTCCTATAATATTTTTATAGAAATATTTTTATAGAAATCTGCTTCCCTACTTACCTCAGCTAAATCCTGACTTATATTTCACATAAAAAAATTGATTTTTAATTTATTTCCTTTAGTTTGTTTATTCTAGGAACTTACTGTAGCATTAACATTCTAAACTGGTGAGGGTTTAGGTAATGTCATCTAGCTTCCCTTATTTGAGATATGTCCTCTTTATGTGAACCTTGCCTTTTCAAAACCAACTTGTGTGTGCATATGTAAATAGAAATAAATTGCTATTATAAGCAATTATTTAAAAAGCAAACATAGATAAAGAATACATTCAGTTCTATTCTTTGGCTTCTTCAGTATGATGGCAATTTAGAGTAAAACTATACACCGCTACATGCCTCAGAGTACTAAATGGGGTTAATTTAGCTACCTGAAGAGAATGCTTCATATGAAATTAAGGGGCACAGGCATAAAAGGGACCTTCACAGTCCTAGAAAATGTCTCTCTAAAAAGATTCTAAGATGATCAACAACAAGCAAAGACAAGCAAAGAGGGGAAGGTGACATTTGGTTAAACTCTACATGGGTATCTGAATTATAGTATTAAATAGTTTTTTAAAAAATTAAGTCTATTTGGATTTGTCAAATTGCTTTACCTTCTCTGCCTCTAATATTTTTGTGAAGATTTTAATTTTATACACTCATATCTGTATTTTTCCTTAATAAATAAATTATAAATAAATGTTTTTGAATATGTATGTGTATATATATATTTTCATGTGCATATATTTAGATATGTATACACATACATATGGATATACATGTACTTATACATACATATATATTTATATATCTTATATATAGGAGATATATACACACACATATATTCTTCTTGAAGAACTGGAGTTGGTTAAGGCCAAACCAAGATTTGAACACAGGTTTGTGTGTGAGTGTGTGTGTGTGTATATGTATCTTGATTTCTGGCCTGTACCAAACCAACTCTTCTACTATGGAAAAGTTGCCTTCATTCTGAATTTCAGGTTTTAGAATCTTATAGTAAAATGATAAGAATATTTACTACACATGTTTGTTGATAGATTGAAAGAACACAAAGGTGTTAACATATGTACAAATGTATGTGAACAATAATAAATTACCATAACATGATAAAGATATTACTTTTCATGCGGAGTGATGGGTTGGAAGGCTACACAACAGGAATCTGACATGCTTAGCATTAAGGACTCATCCACAGTCATAGAATGAAGTAATGACAACACTGAGAAGCTTTGAATTTCTGGTCTCTTTTTATATCGGACACAGGATAACATTAGTCAGAACATTTTTCTTAATAATTGCCATTTAGAAAGATGGGCTGTGTTTATTGGATGAATTATTCCTCTTTGAAGCAGTAATATGCACTTGAATGTGTAGTTAGTTAATATCAGTAAGTGTTAGAGCGCTAAGGTCTAGAAAAACACCCCATTGAAATCAAATAAAATCTACCTGATTTATGTGCCAGACAGTTAAATAAGACTCACAATGATTTTAGCAGCTTTACTGGTGCTCAGATTTACAGACAATTGAATTTCTACAGCAGAATCTTCCTGACAATAAAATTTAGTGATAAATTAGGAAACATTGTTAGCACTAAGAAGGATATTGTTAAGAAGAGAAATTGAAATTTGTTACGGCAGCAACAAAAAGATTCAGTGTGAGTAAAGTTATGTTAGCCATCTAGGGAGATAGAAAAAGAGACCTAAGTAAATGTTTAGAATGATATTAATCTTGCAATAACAAAGGGTAGGAAATGACCTGGGGATATCATAGTAATTAATAGTCTGAAATTAAAAGTTCAGGGTCTGGCAGGTATAATGAAGGAAAAGGAAAGTAAAATCCCAGGACAATTTTTTTTTTAAAAAAGGTAATTAAAAATCCAGTAGATAATAGACCTCATTTCACATGGCATGCCAGTACTAATCACTATTTCAATATTAAACTGATTTGAAGTAGTGTTCCTTTTTTCCTCCTCCCACATACAAAACCTTAAAAGATAGCATTAAATAATTAGAAATGTGTAGAATGAAAATGCAACAACATATTTACCAGGAGTCAATTCAGAGCTATTTCTCAGAATACTCTGATATTCTAAGCATAGGTTAAAGCGTAGGTACAAGCTTTTTTTGATGTGCATTATAAAAGCCTCCAATAGATGTGTTACTATTCTAACAGTAAAGTGACCATTTTGAAAATTCAGAAACATTCACTAGAATGTATTCTATTTGAATATCAAAGTTGGTTTTTCTTGAGTATTTAGCCGTGAAATGACCTTAACTGAGTAGTATAGTCTTAGCATTCTGTCAACTTAATTGATATTTTTCTGAAAGTATAATCATATTTTAAGTTAAATGTAAATAATTTCAGAGATCCAAATTATAGCCCCACTGAAATTATTACATACTTGTGACAGATGTTTAATTTGGAGCTGAAAATATTTCTCAAAAACACATATTCACCTCAACAAATATTTATTGGACATGTACTATATCACAGACCCAGGTAGCTATGACAGCACACAGATGAAAAGTATGAAGGTCTAGCTCTCCAAAGAATTACGTTGCAGGTGAGACTGTAGCATACATTTAGTGTTTTCTTTGGAAAGAGAAACACTTGTGGTAAAGCAGGGAGAGAACAGGTTTTGATGCCAGACATCATTTTTTTTTTTAGTATTTTTATCTATTTTTGAATGCTACCTCAGCCCTTTGTAGGTGGTGAGTTTCGCTGATTATATGGAAACTCTGAGTTTCACTTTCCTCTCTTGTAAACTAGGAGTAATACTTGTGTTAGAATATCAATATCTGTAAAACTTGACATTAAATAAGGACCCAATGAATGCTTTTCATTGTTGTTTTTATAGTAGTTTTGTTTTTTTGGTCTGGCCAATATAATTTACATGACATTTTTTGTTCATTATATGAATCTATTCTAAAATTAAAGCCACACCACATATTCTCCATTTAACCTTCCCATTTGTGGAGTAGGATGTAATCTTCTAGTCCTATATGAAAGAGTTGTTATTAAGTTAAAGGATATTTATTAAATAGTTGCCCATGTCTCTCCCATGATTTTTATATTGTTTACAATGTGTGTAATCAAAAAGAACGTACATAAGAAACACTTAGAGAAGAGTGCGTGATTACACTGGAAATAGTTTCAAAATATCTTAGGAAGAATAAATATTATAAAAAGTAACAGGAAGAGATTATGGAAATCCATTACAGAGCAAACACTTCATGAAGTAAACTCTGAACTGAACTTTGAATAGTAAAAGAGAAGTAGCTTCAGATGAAACAGTACATACATATATATATATATGTGAATATTATGTTTTCTATGTTCAAATTTGTAATTATCATATATTGATTCTATGGCCTCTTTTTTTTTTATAAATTTATTTATTTAGTTGGTTAATTTTGGGCTGCATTGGGTCTTTGTTGCTGTGCGCGGGCTTTCTCTAGTTGCATTGAGCGGGGGCTACTCTTTGTTGTGGTGTGCTGTCTTCTCATTGCAGTGGCTTCTCTTGTGAAGCACAGGCTTTAGGCATGCAGGCTTCAGTAGTTGTGGCACGTGGGCTCAGTAGTTGTGGCTCGCGTTCTCTAGAGTGCAGGCTTAGTAGTTGTGGCACACGGGCTTAGTTGCTCCGCGGCATGTGGGATCTTCCCGGACCAGGGCTCGAACCCATGTCCCCTGCATTGGCAGGCAGATTCTTAACTACTGCACCACCAGGGAAGTCCTATGGCCTCTTTTTGAATGATTGCTTTGATGTACAAAATTTTATTTCTTGCCATGCTGTATTCAAGTCTATGTATTTACTATCTAGTAATTGTTATCTGGGGAGCAATGACATTAAAAATGCCACCGTAGGGCTTCCCTGGTGGCGCAGTGGCTGAGAGTCCGCCTGCCGATGCAGGGGACACGGGTTCGTGTCCCGGTCCGGGAGGATCCCACATGCCGCGGAGCGGCTGGGCCCGTGAGCCATGGCTACTGGGCCTGCGCATCCGGAGCCTGTGCTCCGTAACGGGAGAGACCACAACAGTGAGAGGCCCGCATACAACAAAAAAAAAAAAAAAAAAAAAAAAAAAGAGTAACAACTAGAAATATAAATGGAGTGCATTTTTAAAGTCTATGTGTTTAACAATTTATGAAACAAAAATTGCTTTAAATATATATTAATGAAATTGTTTTTCACTGTAATGGTGATATAATAAAAAACGGATGCACTATAGCTTAGAAAGAAAGAACCATAACCCCTTTCTCTTACCTTTTTATTTCTCCTCGTAAAGCTAGTTTGAGGCCAGTCAGGATCAGCATCTTCTAAGATAACAATATAGCAACCGAGCATGAGATTTGCATCTCCACTTTAGATTTCTTATTCTTGAACCTCTTTTTGCCTTATCAGTACAGCTACCAAAGAGCTTAACAAATGCAGCTGGAGTGGAATCTTTCACTGCATTTCAGACTGAAAATGTAATTGCTCATGTCCATTTCCAGCAGCAAGCCATGTCTGCAGACTTGTGATAAATTCAGGCAAAGAACAGGATCGACTTGAGGATGTATACAAATGAAATATTAACCCACATCTTCAAGAGTGAATGTAGCAAATTCTGTTATAGATATTATGTACATAACTTAATTTCATATATACTTTACATTGAACGACCTCATCAAACTGAAAAATATTGAACCTGCATTTCAAGTAATACAGGTCAGTTTAAAATGCCTAATATTATCATGTCATTGGCAAATTTATTTCTGTCATTTAGATCAAAGGTGTATATTTGCTACATTTCCATGCCTGCTTTCCAGACAGACCTCTGTTCTTTCTTCCCTCTACAAATGTAAACTTAATATCTATAATCCTACAGAATATAGAAAATAACAAAGCTAAATTGCATAAACGATCTTATTTTCCCCCAAACAATCTTTTTCTCTTTGTGCAATTGCATTGTTGTTCATCATGCTGTGCTTTAATTTATTTTAACAATTTACTTTAAGAAAACAAGGTGTTATACTGGGAAAGGATGGATAACAAACACAAAAATGAAAGAAAAAAAATCCAGACTTGCCAGATGAAAATATATAATTTTTTCTAAAGTAATGAGAAAAATTTGATTTCTGAATAAAGGGACTATAAAGTATAATAAAATACCCATTAGAATGAATATATGGAAAGTATAAATTACATAAACTGTGAATAAATATAAACTGTAAACTATAATAAAAAACCTATTAGGGTGAATATATGGAAAGTAGATATATTTCAGTGAATAATTTCAGTGAATAATCAATTTCAGTGAATAATCAATTATGAGTATATGCTAAACTAAAAAAACTTGATTGTTTATAAAGCAAAAAATAAATGAAAGAGAAAATAAAAAGAGAAGCGGAGAAGCAACAAGGCAAACTGGATTCCCTTTAGAAAGGCAGTGGAACCTGCAATCAGGACAAAACAAAATACCAAGTTCCATTTTATAACATTTGGGAATGCTTTTAAACATAAATGTTTCTATAGCTCTTCTATATTATCAAATACTCAGGAAACATATAGGATATTTTTCCCTTTGGAAAGGTAGTATTGCCTTTTTGATAATAGAAAATTAATAAAATATTCTCCCTTATTTACTTACTTGTAAAAGATTGATACTTCATATCATGTAAAGAAAATGTGTTAGAACTAAGAATACGATTGTTAGTTTAGTTATAACTGTTTAGTTGACAGTTACTAAGACGTCTTTTCTGAATATCATTTTCATCTCTATCAGTTGCAATTTTTCTTAGTTTACTAAGGTTTGCTGTGAGTCTATGTTCAGTGATGCTGTTATCACTTAGTATGGCCTGTCATGTCACAATTACCCTTTATACCTGTGAAGATTAGAAAATATATAGAAATATTTCCATTTATTAATCCCTTATGGATATTATTTCTCAAGTTGTCTATTGATGTGGCTGTTTTATTAGTTACAAAATTGTAAGATTACATCCCTGTAAGGAGTAGCTCTTTGGAATCATAAACTGGAAATACAGAAATCTCTCCCTAGCCATTTTTTCATTTTGATGTGTAATATTAATGAGAAAGGTAATAAAACAAAGTTCTTTTGAAGATGGAGGATCCTATTTATATTTCTGAGACAAATAAATTAGCTTGGTTTAATAGTGTAATGTGATTACTATTTGAGAAGAGTCTAGATGGATCACAGACTAGATTGATCAGATGGTGACAGATGGTACAATGGTTTGGAGTTCAAAAGAACTGGGTTTGCAAACTGTCTTCAAAACTTACTTTATGATACAATGGTTTGGAGTTCAAAAGCACTGGGTTTGCAAACTGTCTTCAAAACTTACTTTATGACATTGGATACGTTAATCAGTTTCCATGAGCATCAATTTCCTGAGCTATAAGACCAATGGAATGATTTCTACCTTGTAAGTTTTAATGAGTTTTGGAGTGATGTAGCTGACACATGGTCCATACTCAACTAATGTAACTAGCAATAAATTCATATATTAAATGAGATGACTGGCATGGAACCTACATGACAACACAAAATTAATCAGATTTTGCCTTCATTGAAATCCACCCATTCCTTTAAGTAGTTATACTGTTTCATATTTTCTGAAGTTGAAGTAAATAATTCCATTATGGCAGAGGATGGAAAACTCATAGACTATGGTGCTATGTCCAAAGTAGTCTTAATAAGCTTAAAGATTAATAATTATTAAAGATTCCAGATAGAATTCTGAATAAGCATTTTTGTGTTGGGAACTCTTGGAATTGCCAAAAAGAAAATTTGATACATAAAAATATATTTCTTTTTTAAAAAATATTATTTATTTTAATTTATTTTTTGACTGTGTTGGGTCTTTGTTGCTGCATGTGGGCTTTCTCTAGTCGCAGTGAGGGGGCTACTCTTCGTTGCAGTGCGCGGGCTTCTCACTGTGGTGGCTTCTCTTGTTGCGGAGCACGGGCTCTAGGCGCGCGGGCTTCAGTAGTTGCAGCATGAGGGCTCAGTAGCTGTGGTGCACGGGCTTCATTGCTCCGCAGCATGTGGGATCTTCCCAGACCAGGGCTCGAACCCATGTCCCCTGCATTGGCAGGCAGATTCTTAACCACTGCACCACCAGGGAAGTCCCTAAAAATATGTTTCTTACGCTTTTCACAAGTTTTTTTGTTTTACGAAATTTAAAACAAATGACAAAGGTACATAATTCGCATTTTGGGAGTTATATATAATTCAGCCCAAACATCCCTATCATTTTTCTCCTCTTGAAGATGAGAAGAAAAAGACTCAGGTAAAGATGAAGCAGTAAGCAGTCCAGACTGAGGGAACAGCATCTTCAAAGGACTGGAGACTAGAGAGGGCATAACGGTTCAGCATCTTTTGGCTACAGAATGTTAGATATGGGACCTAGGGTACCAGAGAGGGTTACAAAAGTGAGAAACTACTGGGTGATTTACGTGCCACTCATTTAAGGGGAAGGGTCTGTCAGATTTTACCCCAGCCATAGCACTCTGACCTTGATGGTGGAAAACCTTTATGGTGGAATGACTGTGTTTACACATTGGAAGTCTCTGAATGTAAGGGTCCAGGAATATGCATTTTGAGAATGACTTAAGGCAATTATGAGCCAATAAGGATTCAGACCAACCTTCAAACTTGCTCTTGAAGTTCCCTCAGGATGAGACAGTCATGGTTCAGGGCACACAAGAAAACACACACAAGAAACACTTGATGTATTGTGGTCTAAATATCATAGACCTGCAAATCATGTTGAAATTCTAAAACTATAACTTTGTTCACATCTGTTAAACAAATATACTCCCATTATATTTAACTATTAAAAAAGTGATGATACTTGTTCTTATGTAAACACTATTTAATGAATTTTAATTTAACAATGTGATACATACACTGATTTCTAGTGAAAATTGTTATCTTATTTAAAAGAATGACAGTCCACTTTTTCCTTTTTTTCTATCCATTATCCCTATCCATCATTCTCAGAGTAGATTCATATATAAGTTGTATATAATTCAGTCATTCTATTCAGTTATCATTATCATTAGCTATTTAATTAAAATTTCTTCTACACAGTCACATGATATAGGACCCACCAATTGTGATTCATCGTGAGCAACGTTTCATCAAAGTGACACTGCTGGCCAAAATAATAAATATTTAGACAAAATTTAAAGAACTTGATTAGTGCTAATTCATTGCTAATTAATTCTGAGTCTTACTTCCTGTAGGTCTACATTTTTCTGATCATGTGTAATTACATATAATTATACACAGAGAGAAAAAGCTATTTTTAATGTTTACTTTTATGTTTTCTTGAAATGTATGCACCATCCCAAGTTATTACATTGCTTATTTTTAAATTTCTGTTTTCTATTATGCAAAATACTTATGTTATAATAAATGACAAAAAAGTCCATATGTATGTCATTCTCTCTTTTTTCTTTTTTTGTCTTCAAAGTAAATTTGTGAGCTTGGAGACATCCCCTCATTCCTTGGACTGAAAAATTCTTACATCTAAACAAGGACATAATTGCTTTGAACTAGTCATCTTCAAACCCACCCCAAATGCCATTTTGTAAATTAATGCCAGGATATTGGAATTGTGAAACATCCATCAGCTTAGTGTTTTGTTCATTCATTCATTCACCCAGCCAGCAGCAACTAGATGCCAGGTTCTACATTTAAAGAATGGATGACACAAGAGCTAAACTGAGTAGCAAAGAATGTTTAAAGGTCTTAATTGTTTTACATGCACACACCAATAATCAGGTAAACAAAACAAAAAACAAACAAACAAAATATCATTCTGCTCCAGGACTAAACAAGCTACTGAATTCAAAATCCCCTCAAAATTGCTTCTTTAGAAATGTAAAACCCATTCATTTATTCATTAATTCAACACATACACATAAAGTTTTTATTTTATACCAGGTTCTACGGAAGGCCCTAGAGATATATAAATAAGACAGTGACTGTCTAGAAGGATCCCAAGCCTAATGAAGACAAAATATATGGAAACTATTAATATATATTTTATCAGTCAATAATGATAAATACAGCTCTGACACTCTAGTAAAGTAATATTTTGAATATGATGGTAATTAAAATATTTATGGAATATTGATGTTATTTGTTATAGATACAAAGTGACACAAAACCAATGTCCCAAGAGTTTGTCTAGTTGGGAACTCACACACACACACACACACACACACACACATGTGATACTTAAAAATAAATAAGAGTGAAAGGGGTGAAAGTATAGGAAGCTAAATTTTTTGACTGAGTAATTTGTACAAAGCGTGAATTAGTTTATGTAAATCATATTTAATCATAATCGATTTAGTAAATATGGCAATATTGGTAAATATTTTAAGATGAGAAAAGTGAGATTTAGAGAAGTCAAGTAGCTTCTGCAGTAACTAAGACAATCATAGTTCAAACACAAGTCTGTCTGGCTGATTATCACAGCTGTGCTCTCCATCATTATGCACTATGTTACATTAACCATCATTATACACTATTAATTAATGTGAGTTAGAATAAATAAAGATATCACGTGATGACATAAAAGTTTCTGTAGGATTTCATGTTTTTTTTCACATGGGATTTGAAGTTGTAGTAGACATGAAAGTGATAGGATGTGAGTCAAAATTTGAAAGATGAATGTGATTTGAAATAACCAATGTGGCATATATATAATATAATGTAGTTTTGGTATTCCTTGAGGATTGAGTATAATTAATGAAACAGCTATTTATGCATAGAGAGGACACTTAATCCACGGAGGAATGAACATTTGGAAAATAATGAAGAGTTTGGTTTTCCAAAACATTGAATTTTAAACTTTTATGTGCTTAAGATGCATGGATTAAATGTTAAAAATGCAAATTCCTCAGAATTTCCAAAGTCCTACTCATGAGCATCTCTGAGAGTGAGATCCTGGAATCATTATTTTAATAAGCTCCATAGATGCTTTTGATCCAGGTGCTTTCAAGACTCTACTTTGTGAAACATTAACTTAAAAGGGAATGATAATATATACACATAGTGAGAATTGATAGATGAGATAGATACATAATAGACGAAAAGAAGAAAGGAAAGAAAAGAAAGAAAGAAAGAAAAAAGATGACAGATGAAGTCATTGATTCTTGACACAAATTTTAGGGGATAGGAAGCCTTAAAATTTTTTTATAATGGGATTTGCAAGGTAATGTGTTTTAAATGCTATGAAGATAATCATATAAACCTCTATATGATGTAAGTACTAACTAAAAAAGACATAGGAGGGCTTTCTATTTCTTTCCTAACACATGTGAAATCTATAATAATAATAATAGCAGCTAACTTTTAATTAGCTCTGAATTTGTGTCAGGTACTATTCAGAGTGCTTTATAAGTAAATTATTTAAGATCAGAGTGATCCAATAAATGTGTCATTATTATCTCTGTTTTAAATAATAGGTAATAAGAACAAGAAGCTGGGTGACTTGACCCAAAACCATCAGAAAGTAACAGCTGGATACAGAGCCCACAGTCTTATTCAACATGATGTACTGATATGGTGATTTCAACTTATTTTTATTATAAAGATTCAAATAAACCTTTAGTGAAATTTTTCAGTTAATTTATTTATTTTTCATTCAGTAAGTACTTTCCAAATATTTATAGCATTTCCCTTAATGCTAGAAAAGTTTTAAAGATTATTTTTGAGTATAAAGTGTCACTATAGAAATCATTTCAGACCTATGTGACATATACCTTAGCCATTTACTTTACTTCCATCCATCTTTGTCTTCAATGTATAGAAATGTGTCCACAAATAAGGGAAAAATAATGTAAATTCACTTAAATGAGTGGAAAAACCTGTAACAAGTGTCAAATGTCAAGTGAATTAGAAAAACTGAATGAGTAATGATGAAGTATATATAATTCTGCTGATGCTGTGGATTTACAGATACATATGTGACATTTGTTTCACAAAGAAAGACAGAGGCAAGTGAACTGTTTTAAACACATTAAGTATATCTTTGCAGAATTTATGAAAACTTTTCTTAAAATAGGTTAGTTGGGTTGGTATATTTACTCCTTTACACAGCACACATCCCAGAAGGACCAATTCAACACAGAAATGGTAGGTTCCCCAACTACTCACAGTAAATCTTCTCTTCTGAAAAACAAAAGCAAAAAAAAAAACCCAAATGCATAATCTATCTCAACAAATAAAAATATAGACAAAACATAGATATACAGAATAAATTATAAAGCTTAAAGTAGAAATCATTTCTCATATGACATTTTAAAACTTTAAAATTTATATTAATTGGCGTGTCTAAGGCCAACAACCAAAAGTTGAAGTGTGCTTTTTGTATTAAATTAGTGGAAAATTTTAAAAGTTATTGGTCAAGAATAATTATACATTTGAGATATAATATGTTTAATGAAATGGAGTTTGCTGATGAAATTGTGCTGCTTGGAAAGATTTCAAATATACTACCTACTAGATGAGTGAATCTAAGCATAACCTTCTATTTCAGATGTTTTATACAGAGCTATATAAAACATCATTAGAATGTAACATATATAGTTGTTCTCAGCAGGAAATGTAATAATTCAGGTAGAAAAGTTCTGGATCACGGTTAAGGTCTCCAAAATTATCTATTTACATCATTATTATCGCTGGAAAAAAATAATAAAATAAAATTGCAAAACTTAAAACTGATAGATAACTCTTCATCTTAATATTTAAATTAATAAAAGAAGAAACCAACTTACAAGTATTTTAAAATTATAAAACCCCAAAGCATAAAACTTCTAGAAGAAAATATAAGCAAAACTCTTTATGACCTTGGAGTGGCCAATGATTCTCAAATAGAAAGTTTCTCAAGTAGAAAACAAAAGCATAGAGTATAAAGGAAAATTTTAGTAACAGTGAAGTTCATCAAAACTAAAAACTTGCTCTTCACAGTTCACAAATTAAATGAAAAAGTAAGTCACAGACTGGGAGGAAAACTTCACTACATGCATATCTGCCAAAGGACTTCTGTTGAGAACTCTTGCAAGTCAATAATAAAAAGATAAATCAACTCAATATGAGAAATAGACAAAAGAATTAACAGACTAATGTTCATTCACAAATGAATATTAAGAATGGTAAATAAGCACATCAAAAGATGCTTAACATTATAAATAACATTAACATTTTATTAAAGAAATGCAAATCAAAAGCATAATAAAAAACATCCCTATAAACCCATTATATTGGGTAAGATTTAAAAAAAACAGACCATCCAAAGTGTTACTGAAGATGTGGAGGAAATTAAATTCTCACATACTGCTGGTGGGAATATAAAATGATACAAGTAATTTGGAAAATCCTTTGGCATTTTTTTTTTTTTGAAAAGTGAAACTTAAACCTATCATATGATCCACCAGAAACAGCCACCTTAAGGAAGCCCAGTAAAAAACAAAAGTATAACATATAAATAAACAAATAAGTTTATACTGTAAGAGTGTCTCACATAATGCTATATTTTCTCTCTATACTCTCTGTTTTGTTCTAGAAATATACAATTTTATCCACTTAAGAAATAGTTGCTGCTCGCTAAGCATCTAGAAATGAACCATTTATAATTTAATCTTGAGTTCCCATGTTTTGTTGAGAGTGTGATTTTGCAGGTCTATTGCCAGGAGCATTGAAATTTGTGTTCCATTTTTATGTGTGTTACTTATATCTTTATAGCAAAATTTAAAGGCGCTCCTTAGCTCAGGACTGTGTAGGCAGCAAAATAATTGAGAATGACTAAATCTGAAACTCAGAATAAAGTAAATATGCAATTTTTACAGACACTTAAATCATGAATATCTGAGATACATAGTCAATTTCTTAATAAGAAGGAATTTGTAAAGTTCTTTAACAAATAAATATACCCATGTTTCATCATATTCTTGTCTTTATTCATCACCTTATTTCTTTATTATCCCATGATTGTTTTCTGTGCCTTCGGGTAAAAAACAAACAAGCAAGTAGACCCCATAAAACTCTCTTTTTCCTATCAGGACTGATACCCTAACTGCTGAGCACACTCAGTCTCTCAAACTCATCTTTGCTGGAGAAATATCTGGCAGTCTATTTGTTTCAGATCAACATTTTGGTGGCCCTATACGGGACCATAGAAGACACCTGATGGCCCCAGGACTGGTGAACAAACAGGTGTGGTAGCCATAATTGAGCACATTGTCCCTCGCTGCTTCTCTTGCCAACCCTGGAGTATGAAGATCTGTCTCCTAGATTCCAGTTTATGCCCTCTTTGTGTTTGAAGCTCTCCTGGCTTTCTTCATGATCTGTTCTAGGGTTTGTCCTTTCTGGTTAAGGCCTTGTCCTATTTGCAAGTATTCATTTGGCACTTTGGTCTGATTTTGAGATCAGACTGTTTCAACTGTAACTGACTAAGAAACCTGCCCATTCCTTGGGGAACAGGGGTAGTTTCGCCAAAACTGTGCTATTTTTCACCCTTCAGCCCATTTCTTTGGAGTATGGATTGTTCTACGGGAACTGGCTGAGAAGACTTGGGCCTGGCTCCTTGGGAACAAGCTGCTCTCTCAGAACAGGCTGGTATTAAGCCTGTAGGTTGTTTGAACAATTTGGATTGCAAGCTGTTTGAATTGAGCTGTTTGAGCTGTTAGCTATTTAGCTGTTTGAAAATTGTTCTTTTACCCTAGAGCAAAACCTCTCAGAAATGAGATCCCAGTTATTTAAATATTTTAAGGGTGACCCCCTACAGGGACACCGGTTGATTTTATTTTTAAAAATAATGGTCCTTCCCAATGAGCATTTCTAACTAAATGGACCAGCCTGACCAAAGGTAATTTGGAATATCAAAGGCCATTATTGACAACTTTTGATATCCCCAAAGTTAATTTCCTTAAAACCATTGGACTACAGTAGCTCAAAAATTTCCAGAAGTGTGTGGAATGCTGATATCGATTGGTACTTTGAGACTTCCCAAAGTCATCAGGAGTCTAAAATTGCCTCTCTGAAAAATAAGATTTTAAGATTAATCGAGGCAAACAAAAGATTAAAAGAAGATAAAATGGCTCCTACAACCACAGGCTCTACTTTTTTGGCTTTTCATCGCAGGCTCCCGCATTGGTGTTATCTTGTCTTTCCCCCTTAGCTCCTCCTGGCCAGAGTCTGCCTCTGGAGCTATCTTCCTCCTTCTCTTCCACACTGCCTATGCTTCCACTACACTCTCAATTCCCCCATACTAGTGCTCTTGCCAAACTTTCCTTTTTCTCTGAATCTCTCCCCTCTCCCTTTCCCCCTGAACTTGCCAGATGCTGTCCCTTTAAAATTAAGCCTCTGAAAACCCAGAGGCTAAACTCTTAGTTTCTTATCCTCCCTGGATTAAAGCTGAACTGCCAGCCATACTCAAGGACTTTCCCAAAGTAACCGAAGATCCTCACAGATTTGTTGAGGAATTTAATATAATCATTTATATTTATCAACCTGGCTTCTCTGACTTATATCAGCTAGTTTATATGGTTGTTGGTGAAGGCCAGTCCCAGCATTCGATGAAAACCACTACTTGGGAAAATTCTGAAAGGTCTCCAGAAATAAAACCAGGAGACCAGCCTGCTGACTTATTATATGAAAAGGTTGGGGCAATTGCCAGGCAACTTTATGGAGCAATTCTAGGGCTTTTTCAAAGACTATTGATTGGAACAAAAATTAAAATATTTGGGTCACATGAGCAGAGAGGAAGTGTTACACAAAGAAAGCACTGTCTATCTGGGATGCTGTTGATTGGGCAAGTAAAAGGAGAATAGCAGAGGGACCATTGAGATTTTCAAAATGGAGGAAATCAACGTCCTTTCAAGTAAGGGAAATGCTGGATCAGAAAACAGGCTAGACTGGGTTGAAGAGAGAGAAAACACAAAGAACAGTGTTAAAAAAAATAAAAGTAGTGTAAAAACTTTGAATAAATTCTGTCATTTAAGAACAGAGAAATAGGACAAAATTGGAATCTAGGAATGGTTGGGTCTTCTTTCTATTTCTATTTTAAATTGGGAGATACTAGAGCATGCAGGAATTGGTGTACAGACAAAAAGACATTACTGATACAGGAGAGAGTGCAACCTAAAGAAAAATATTCTAAAAATGGCTAAAGAGGTTCACAAGTGGTGGGCTTAATTCACTTTTGATTCAAAATGGAGACTCACTGTAAAAGAAAAGATCCTAAATATGATAGGGGCAAATAAGTATTACATGGTATTATTTTTATTGTTGTTTGAAGAGGAGATTGTTTCCCCTGATAGAAATATGTGTAAATATGGTGAATTCATTCTTGGAAGAAAATGTTTGGGACATCTGTGGACTTCAGTAAATCTGAAAACACTGGAGTGTGAGTTACAAAATACTCAAAAACTGTTTTAAACAATGCATTATCTTACATTACATGAATTTACTATCTTACTTTAAAATAAATATGAAGATAGATGGTTCCAACTGGTTGATTTAGTGGCATATATACTGGTCACCTAAAAAATTCCTTCCTCTTCATACCTTCCTATTGCCATTGCTAGTACATTCTCTCTCAACACATGGTCACAGGGTAGATGCAACCACTGCAGGCATAACTTTCTCAAATTCTTTATGTCAGATGAGCTGAGTAATTTCACTTTAATATGTTTCTCTTGTATTAGAAGGAAAATTTTCTCCTAAATTGTTTCATCAAATATCCCAGTACATTTCATTCTTCAGAGTTTAATGATATCCCTATGCTTCAACCAGTCATGGAAAAGGGGGAATAAGATTATGTACTATGATTGAATTAGAAGATTTGGGGCCCAACTTCCCAGAGCATTGTGGTATCTCATTTTTATAATGAAGGTACTGTGAGTAAATCAGAAGAGGAGGATGGCTCTTAAATAGACAGCTAATAAGTAGTTCTACAATACGTAAAATGGAGAAAATAAGAAAAGTGTAAAATCACATTTTGTCAGGAATGCTTCCTTTAATTGTTAAGCAATTTTGCATGCATATTTGCAAACATAAATTGAAAATAAATCCAGGTTAGAGTCACTTTTCAAATTATCCAAATTTGTAATTTTAAGAGTTTTTCAAAATATTTGTACTTATGGACCTATAGCATCATAGTTTTGAACTGTTTCAAATATTCTAGAAGACTCAGGATTTTTCATCTTAGTCCCATTCTCAGAACAGGCCTACAAAAAGTAACTCCTCAATCAAGCAATAATGAACATGATCTCAAAGGCACTGCTTTTTCCATACCTCCCTCTTACATTCAACATCATCTTTTGTGACATGGAAATGCATTTGTCCCTTGATCAAAGAGAATTTTGAGAAGTTTTATAAATTGAAAAATGAAGAAATTTTTATGATATATCACGATGAAGAGATTAAAGAACATCTTATATTTTGTTTCTTCCTATACATTTATAATGTAAGAGAATCAGTTCTATGTAAATGAAATAGGCTCAGTTTTGCTGTTTTATACTTTCCTAGAAACAGTTTACAAGTTCATTTTTATTCATACAAAGAAATTAATATCACATGGGAAATGCTTACTTAAAGAATGATAAAGATCATCAGCACCACTAGGAAATACTTTTTAGAGAGAATATCAGAGTAAAAGCATGGATTTATTGTTGAGATGCCAATATTTAAGAAAATCATGATTTCATAATAACCAAGATTATAATAAGGGTATAGGCTTTGGTATAGAATTGACCTAAAAACATCAATTCGTTGAAGATATAATATTTAGAATCTGGATATTCATATTTATTTATGATGAAATTAACCAGACACCAATTCCCTACCTGACCAGAAACTAGAAGCACTAAGAGGAAACTCAATGGAATCTAAATTTAGGTTGTGAAAAGTTTACAAACCTTGCTTACCTTGAGGTGCAAGGGACATAAATTTAAGGACTGACAACATAAGGTGGTCAGAATGGCCACTTTTATAATGGAGATCACTGGATATTTCCTGGCACTCTAAGAGACAATGTACTTTAATGTAGATTATATTGATTTACCCTAAGGTAACTCTTTCCTCTTACCTTGCATTAACTTGGAGCAAATCAATGCAATCTGCATTTCAATACTTTGTTTTACTGACTTCTTAATAGAGATGATTTGAAAAATTTGATTAGAGGACAATATGCCCACACCTGCTAATAAGTGAGCTGCATCCAGGTACGAAACTGGAAAGCAAATAAATCACTTTATTTTTAAATCCACCAAACAATTAATGCTTCTATATTCTAGAAACTTTACTGACAATGATGTGACCTTGCTAACTTTGTCATGTCTAAAAAGCCCCGCTTAAAAGCATTCATCTCTCTCTATTAAGGCTATATATTATATGATTACATTAAAATATAAGCAGGGGAAAATACTGCTGATATATGTAAGACAAATTCATCAGGTCTCTCATTTTTTAAATTGTTTTTAGTGATCACAATATTTCCATGACTACAGACATCATTCTTTAAGAGTTAGTGGTAAAAGTGATTCTTAATCCACTGTTTTGTGAAAGTTTTGGACCACTCCTCTCCCATAGTTGTCTGTTATCCATAGAGATTCAAAGTTTAAAGGCAGTGACCAGGTGTACTGACGATTCTGCTGCCATTGTTTTTTTTTTTTTTTTTTTTTTTTGTGGTACGTGGGCCTCTCACTGATGTGACCTCTCCCATCGCGGAGCACAGGCTCCGGACGCGCAGGCTCAGCGGCCATGGCTCACAGGCCCAGCTGCTCCGCGGCATGGGGGATCTTCCCGGACCAGGGCACGAACCCGTGTCCCCTGCATCGGCAGGTGGACTCTCAACCACTGCGCCACCAGGGAAGCCCTGTTGCTATATTGAGCAAGGTTTAATGCATTACAAATCTGAAATATAAATCAAAGAAGGACACTAGGGCAACACAAGTCTACCACAAAAGACATCTGTAAGAATCAGTATAAAAGGCTTATATTAATACAGGTCAATACAAAGGGAGTTGCCAACAGCATTATTTTTGTTATGTTCCTGTTACATTTGAGTACAAAAAGTCACATGAGGAAGACTATGAAGCTGAGATTTTACTATTTGATGTAATTTATTTAAGAATTATATATCAATAAATGGATAATTTATACAGAGAAAGAAGAGATGGTCTTTGTCTTCCTGTATCAGTGAGAGTTAAAATAAGTTGTTTCTATGATAAAGATACTTAATAAACCTTTAAGATATTTTTGGATTAGCGCAGTATGATGGCATAAAAATTAACTACATTTACTATGACCCTTCATCATAGTAAATGTAGTTACTTCATCAACTTTTCTAATTTTTCACATCTTTGAACATTCAGCTCAACCCCTAGCTCTTTTTCTCAAATCCGTATGCATACTTATCTTCTTCAGATTCATCTTACATTTATTGTACATGATTATATTATTTTGAATTTTATTTATTATGTAATCATTTCTTCCCAGGGAGATTCTAAGCATATACACATACACACACACACATTTTCTATATTATATATCACTGGGCTTGTTCCACAGCAGGACTTATAATTACCTACAATTTGATAAAAATCTAATAAAGTGCAATTCTAACATTTCTATTCTCCTGATCAGTAAGTCCAAAATCTATTTTTATGAACTTCAAAAATAGACATTTATAAGAACATTTGCAATTGACATTCATAAGAAGACTCATTAGGCCATTTTAAAGCACATTTATAAGACCATTGACAGTTAAAAATAATTTTTAAGACAAAAGACATGTTTTTTATTAAGTGATTTTGTTAAAACTTAATACATGCAACTAGTCAGGTGTATGTGAATAATCACAAGGTGTGGTAAATAACCAAAAAGGAGTTTTCTGCATATTCAAGTTTGATTTTAGCTTTGCATAAAAAAATGCAGTATTATTTTTACTCTTAGAATAATTTCTTACAGTTTTGGTCAAAATGAAATGTGCAACTATATATCCTGAGGCAGTTTGGAATTACCTGTTGTAGTTAGGATGGTTAAAAACATATCTACTGATTTTATTTTAACCTCATGCACTGATTAACTCTTAATTTGATTACAATGATTAAAATTAGTCTTAAAGCTTGATACTTCAGAAATTTGATTTATGAGTGATTGAACTTTAAGGATATGACACACAAGAATCTGTCTCACAAGAGAAAAATTTATAGTCAAAATGTTAGGGTGTTACTTTACAGAAGAATTTCGTATTCCATATTGTCTGTAAGGAAAAGAAAATCTTAGAAAATTTAGAAGAGAAAAGAATATTTATAGTTTGATAATGGCTACATCCCAAAAATATTCAGTAAACATTACACTTAATGGAAAAACTTCAGACATACCCGCTTTAAAATCAGGAAAACACGTGGATCTTTGATCCTGCTTCTATTGTTTAAAATTATACTTTCCAATGCTATAAGGTAGTAGAAAGAAAAAAAAGAATTGGTGGGAATAGATTAAGTTCTCATTATTTGAAGATAATATGATGATCACTGTGAAAAACCTAACGAAATCAACCATCTGCTCAAGTGGTTGAGAGATTATGGTAATATTTGGTCAAATATAACATGAATTTTTCCACACCAGCAATAAGCAATTAGAAAGTACAGTAACACCTGCCACAGTATGGTAAATATGACACAAAATATAAATTATATACAATATTGAAAACAATATCACCTTATTAAAAGTTAATAAAATACCCTGACCAATCTGAGCAGGAAGGATTCAGCTGCCTGGTGTAAATGTCTTGACATCATCAGTGGGAAGTTGTCTACTCTTGCTTCAACTTTGTTAAGGATGACTCTTGGTGCTGTGATATTCAGTCCCTTCCAACAAAGAACAATAGCAGTTGGAGAAATGTCCACCTGGCTGTTACCTATATTTTGATCCAAATCCAGGAAAACTGGGAAGAAGAATAGTAATGACTCAGGAACACACTACCTCCCTCGAGTTGCCCAATATTTCTCTAGGGACAGTCCTATCTCTTTCTTGTTCCCTTCCTTCTTGTAAAAAATAGTAACTGTGATTATTTTTTATCTCACTCCTATTTGTAAATGGAGATTGATAGGAGTATAATGAAAGCCAATCACGTAATGTCCTACATTGGAATTAGGTGCATTACCATACAGTTGTACTGTATTATAGAATATAATATTCATATATAGCTCAAAATAGTAATGAAAGCTCTAACATCTTAGAACTAGCTGAACAAGGAGTTTTCAGTACCTTATTTGCAAATGATATAATTGATAAGGAGTTAATATCCAAAATATATAAACACCTCATACAACTCAATATCAAAAAACCGAACAACCCAATAAAAAAAAAAAATGGGCAGAAGACCTGAACAGACATTTTTCCAAAGAAGATATACAAATGTCCACAGGCACATTGAAAAGATAGTCAACATCACTAATCATCAGAGAAATGCAAATCAAAACCACAACAAAACAGAAATGACTCACAGATATAGAGAACAAAGTAGTAGTTACCAGTGGGGAGTGAGAAGCAGAAAGGGGCAATATAGGGGTAGGGAATTAAGAGATATAACTACTTTGTATACAATAGATAAGCAAAAAGATATATTGTGCAGCACAAGGAAATATATCTATTATTTTGTAATAACTTTAAATGAAGTATAATCTATAAAAATATTGACTCACTATGTTACGCCCCTGAAACTAATATTGTAAATCAACTATACTTCAGTAAAAGATATTCTAAGGGCAATTGTTTATCAAGGTTATTTTTGACTACCCAAGTTTTAAGGAAGACTTTAAAACTTGCTGACAACTCTGTACAAAACTTCCATCTTATTATGAACAAATATTATGTGTGTATAAATAAGATAACATGTCCTGAAGATATACTAATTTTTCAAATATATATATATTTGGATAACCAAGGAAAATTGTGGAATAGCTACCCCGGTGTACTTCATGAAATAAGGATTGTTTAGCATTGAGTGGAACCATGTATAAAAATCTCCACAATTAGATTCATTGATTGTAGACTCCTGATATTCTTTCATACTTAATACTGTTTTAAACTACTAATCAGGAGAATTGACAGTAGATTTCCTAATTTGAGTTCAAATGTTGCTCATGAATTTCATAAAGCATTTTCCCTTTTCTTTCCTTTGAGCATATGTGAATATTATGAATTCATGAAAATTCAATAAATTTAACTTTAAAAATGTTCTTTATGAAACATTTTCATAAAAGATATGCTTTCATTAATTTTATGCATGGATGACCTATGCTAATATGGATAATATATCCATATTATGAAGCTATGCATGAAATTCAACTATTCTATGAATAAATCTGACTCATGAGAAATACTGTTTAAAAGCCACAAAGAAGCACATACTGGTGACAATCATTGATGAATTTCTGAATTTTATTCTGTGTAATTTTTACTAATAAAACTTAATAAATTTGAATATTAAAATTTTTACTTAAAAAAAGTAATGTTCAATATCATCAGGGAAATTTTAAAACTATTAACTATATAAACAAATACCATAGTACTCTATTAAAAATTAGTTGAATAAATAAAAAGATTTAACATGCTAATGGATTAAATGGCTGATTAAACTAGTAACTAAATGCAATTCCAAGAAAATTTTTATTTTAAAAGCAAAGATCATTAAATAGATAATGTTTGAAAAAAGAAAAAGCATGATGAGGGTTCACCCTACTAAATATTAACACACAGTAAGAAGCTACAGAATATAAATAAATGGTTCAGAATAGAAAAATGAGACAACCTATGTTTATATGACAATAAGATAAAGAATTCATTACAATCAATAAAAAAATATGTTTCATTTTTAATCTTGAGAAAACTGGATCACTATTTAGAGAAAAAAAAAACTAGATCCTTATCTTACATTAAATAAAAATATAGACTCAAATTAGAGGACAAAATGTTGAGACTATCCTAGTTAACTAGTTATAGGGAAGTACTTCTTAAACAGGACCCATGTAGCACAAATGGTAAGGAAGTTGTGAATTCATTCACATTAAATAAAATTGCCTTTACAGGAAAGAGAAGCAGAGTTGAGTTAACAGAGAGATAATTACCTGGAAGAAGATATTTGTGAAAAGCACAATTAGGACATAATATTTAACATATACCATATAAATAATTCCTGCAAATCAAGGAACAAAAATAGAAAAATGAACAAAAGATATGCATATGCAATACCAGACCTGGATATATGTCCCAAAGTAGCATTACTTAGGTTCATGAGAGGAAACAAAAATATTTTTCCCAATTCCCTTTGTAGTGGTAGAGAATTCATGCCAAGCCAGTATCAACCAATGGGGATACAAATATTTTGTTTCCTGATGCACGTAAACACTATGCCTCAGGAAACAAAATCTCAATGTAGATATATCTATGTGTGTGTTTGTGTTTGAAAGAATAATATTTTGAGTAAAATAAGTAACAAAATAAGTAACTGGAACAAGTAAGAAACAGAAAGAGATGTACTTTGGCCACTACAGAGAGAGGATGGATCCCTGTCAAACATTTGGTTGCAATGTTGAAACAGATGATGTATACTCATGAGACTTTCAGGGGAAAACAGGGTGACTCTGAAGCTGGTCAAAAAGATGGCTTAATAAAGCAGGAAAAGGAGACTAGTTGGAGTTTTTCTAGTGGTTATGAAGTGAGCTGGGGTGAGTGTTGCCATGCATGGGAAGGGACTTTATGATTTGAACTTCCCATCTGCACCAAAGGAGAGAACACTCATGCTTTCTTATCAGCTTATTCAGCTGTGCAGCAAAGGGAAAGGGGGAGGTGGAGCATCATAGCTGTCAGTAAATATCAAAAAATAGACTCAGACTCTTATAAGATCTATAGCAGAATAGCACATATATACATGTAAACGGACACAGACACATAGACACACAGACACACACATAACAGTATGCATCTCCCAAGAATAGTTACATGTTCAACACCTTCAAGTACACTGGAGTTGAAGCCTATATAGGTGGTGGGGAAACAAACTAACAATCTCAAAGATGCATGTTGAGCATGGAATGGAATAATAAGTATCATAATAAAAATAGCAACCATTGATTAAGCGTATGCTGTATTTTAAGAGCCTTAAATGTATTATCTTACTGAATCAACCTTTTGAATCATTCAAAGAAAACTGAGTCATATGAGAAACTACAAGATGGTATAGTAGGATTTGGATAATTATCTCTGCCCATTCCAGGATCTCCTTCTAGTGACTCAGTTATGACAGACATATTATGTGTTTCCCTTAGAAAATGTTTTACAAACCCTGACACATTTTTATCCATATCTCTTTATTTGAATGTTCATAACCTGTCACTGAAAAATGGTATAATCTGTAGTAAGCTTAAAGATATGCCTAAGTGCTAGAAGCACTGATTATAATATAGAAAGAAACCTTGTTTAATATAAATATATATCCAGATGTAGCCATTATTTTTCCCTTGGCAATAATATCTTTGGTGAAATAGAGTAAGAACCTAACTGAAAGTTTCAATACATACTGAAAATTTTTATACATTATTTCATGCTTCTACAACTAGGGCTTGACTGTAAAAAATTTAGAAAAAGTAAAAATAAGATTGGCAAAGTGAACAATTCTATCATTGTGGCATTCCCTTTTTTATCTTATCTAGAAAATGTCACTTGATTGTGTTTTTCTAATTTTTTGTACTTCTCTCTACCTGAATTGTAAAATGCCCTGATACCTGTGTGAGTCCTTCCTTCACTCCCTAAGGGCCTCTGATCAAGTATCGGTTTCTAAGGGAAGTCTTAACAAGTCACCCCATCTTAATCCGGCACTCCCTAAACCCTTCTCCTTGCTTTTCCCCTCTCCTTAGTACTTATCAACATTTAGTTCATTACATATTTACTTGAATGTTTATTCATAGTCACTGGTCCTAAATTATGAGCTCTAATATTTTGTCAACCTTCAAATACATTTTCAGTGGTAAAAAGAATGGGATTAACCTTACTCAACTAGTCCTTTTGTTACCAGAGACCAGATATTGATCCCTACAATGTTGTTGTTCTGATTTTCCTGTCTTATGGAAATAAATATTTTGTTCAGTAATTGGCTTGTGGAGAAGATATATTTAAGCTCCATTCCTGTTCATATTTTGAAACATTAAAATTAATAATCTGTATGAATTTATATATTTTATAAGATATATTAGTAATCATGTAACTTTGTATTTTAAAAACACATTAATGTTTTATAAATTGAATTTCTGTGTCAGGAAATTCCATGGATTCTAGCCTCAGGTGTGTTTAGTTCTCTTTATATACTTATTACAATACTATATATTTTTTTATTTGAATACATTTTATTCTTCATTTGGGATATCTTCAGAAGGGAAAGTTATTTTCCCTTTTTTTCTTAAAAAAACAGAGTGGAAACTGTTGTCTGCCTAGATACATTCACCCCAGCTTCCCTGGAATTTTTTCATGACAGAATTTCTCATGAGTCTAACTTCCACTCTTTCCTCATGGCCATGAGCCTCAAGAAAGTCCAGCTGCTTTCCTAGCCAAAGGAGCTTGTTCCTCTTGGGTAGAAACCAACCCTATAATCTGTATAATATAAACTAGTTCCTTGCCAGTGACTAGCTTAAGCATTAGAATATTTTTGTCAATATTTATTGAGAACTTATTGGGGGCAAGGAATGACTTCTGGGAATTTTTTTTTCTGGTTTTGCTCCTAACAAGTACATGAGGGATAAATGGCCTCTTTTATGCCTCTGGACACTGTTGTATCTGGATGCAAGAACTGAAACTGCTGTTGCCATTAAATGACCAGAATGAGATATAGCCTGAGGACAAAACAAACACAGGGAGCAGATCAGAACTAAAGGAAATGCAGAGAAGTGGATTTGGAGCCTTGCCTATACCATGCTTGGAGACACCATATATTTGAGACTTCTTATTATGTGATACATTTCCTATTATTTAATGAATAGAGATAATGTTTACTACTTGAATCCAAAAACATTCTGATATAAAGCATAAAATATATCAATGAGATGTATATATATATATATATATATATATATATATAGGCAGATATATAGGCAGAACACTCTGATATAAATCATGGTAATATTCTGTGGATCTGTCTCCTAAGACAAAAGAAATAAAAGCAAAAATAAGCAAATGGGACCTAGTTAAACCTAAAAGCTTTTGCACAGCAAAGGAAACCATCGACAGAATTAAAAGAAATTTATGGAATGGGAGAAAATATTTGCAAATGATATGATTGACAAGGGGTTAATATATAAAATATACAAACAACTCATACAACTCAATATCAAAGAGCAAAACAAAACAGAAACCCAATCAAAAATAGGCAGAAGACCTGAATAGATATTTTTTCCAAAGAAGACATACAAATTCCTAACAATGACTAACAGACACATGAAAAGTTGCTCAACATCTCTAAATATTAGAGAAATGTAAATCAAAATAATGAGATATTACCTCACACCTGTCAGAATGGCTATCATCAAAAGGTCTAAAAATAACAAGTGTTGGCAAAGGGAACCCTCATGCATTACAGGAGGGAATGTAAATTGGTACAGCCACTATGGAAAATACTATGGAGGTTCCTCAAGAAACTAAAAATAGAACTACCATATGATCCAATAATCCCACTCCTGGTTATATATTCAAAGAAAACTAAAAGATTAATTCAAAAAGATACATGCATCCCAATATTCATAGCAACACTATTTACAATAGCCAAGGTATGAAAGCAACTCAAGAGTCCATCAAAAGCTGAATGGATAAAGAAGATGTGAGATATATATATATATATATATATATATATATATAAAATTAAAAAGGATGGAAATTTTGCCATTTGCAGCAATGTGGATGGACCTAGAGAATATTATGCTTAGAGAAATAAGTTAGGCAGAGAAAGACAAATATAGTATGATGTCACTTATACATGGAATCTAAAAAAAAGTCCAAAGAAAGCATATAGCAAAACAGAAACAGACTCACTGATACAGAAAACAAACTAGCGGCTACCAGTGGGGAGTGTCAAAGGGGAAGAGGAATGTTAGGGGTACAGGAATGAGAGATACAAACTACTATGTAAAAAATAGATAAGCAACAAGGATATATTGTATAACACAGGATATTAGGGCAATGATCTTATAATAACTTTTAATGGAGTACAAATTGTAAAAATACTGAATCACTATGTTGTACACCTGAAACTAATATAATATTGCAAATCAGCTATACTTTAATTTAAAAAAATAAAAATTTAAAATGTATATATCTGTGAGATACCATAAATAATACATGTTAATAATATTAAAAATAATGATAACATTAATAGTAAAATGGATTTTTGTTTGCTAATGTCAACTGTTGCTAATGATGTGAGAAAAATGATAATCTTGGACATTGCTCCTTGGACTATAGATGAGTACAGCCATTTTGGAAGACAATTTATCCATAAGAATAAAAATTTTAAATGCACTCAGATCCTACAATTCCAACACTCATTGTCTGCCTTAAAGAAGCTATCACATACACACAGAAGACACATACAAGGCTATTCATTCCAACCTTGCTTTAATAGAAAAAAGTGAAAATATTCAAGATTTTTCATGATTAAGGGAATGGGTAGATAAAAGTGAATGATATTTTGAAAAACTATGTTATTCATTTTTGTTTACCTGCCCTCTGTACTCCAGTTCACCCAAATCTTCTATCTCTTTGAAAAGAGTTAAAAAATAATGCAATCAGCAAACATAAAAGTACTGTTTCTGTAATGCAAGAAAAAGATATCTATCAGGAACAGAGTTTTTGAGAGAAAAATAATTCATTTACCTTTTCTTCTCCTCTTAGTTAAGGGTTTTGAAACCCAGTTTAGAGTCCTCCTCTAGTATGGAGAATAAACTCATTTCACATATGTCACCTCTGTCACTCTAAGACACTATCAGTGTTATGTCTTGGGGCAAGTAAAGGAATAACTGCTTCTTTTCTGGATAATGAAAATCTGGGAAAAAAATCAAAATGAGAGAGGCAGAAAAGTAAAATGGTGAGACAAGTGTGAACAGAACTTCTCTCAGGACTTTGCCCTAAGGAGGAAAAGAAAGTGAGAGATGAGGGGTTGCTGAGACTTCTCCATCAGTATACCCTCCACCCCTCACTTATATAAAGAAATGTCGTAGTGTGTGTATCATGTACTTAAGTGGCTACATTCACTAGTCTGTGCATTATAGTAAAGTTGATTCGTATATCAGGACCCATAAAAGGGATGCTGCCCCAGTGGCCCAGCCCACGTCACTAAACTAAACCCGTCAGCCCTCAGTTTTGGGGAATGCCTCACTGTCAAAGAAAGCTAACATACACTAATCACAATCCTCCAGTTCAGCTTTAGTTAGCTTACCTTAGAAAACAGGACCTGTTAACCTTATGAGGAAATCCCTGATCTCCTAGCCAATCATGCTGTTTCCCCATTGCCTCTTCTAACTATAAAACTCGATCTTGTCCCAGATTCCTCCGGAAGAATGCTCCACTGCTTGTGAGGAACTGTATTCTCCCAATCCATAAATTGTTTTCCCTTGAATAAAAGACATCAAACTCATCACTAAATTGTTTTAGTTTTGTCACTTGACACCCTCAAATCTGTTTTTCAAGAGCTGCTCAAGGAGTTGAGAGGATATTTCAGCAACTGATTTTATAAAACCAAAACAAAAACTGTCTAAAAGGCATTCTTAAGTTTTTGTCTAGGACTAACTTTTAACTGGATTGGGCAATTTCAGAAACAGAAAGAAAGTCATATCACATTTAGTTTATACACCAAAGAAATATTGTGAGGTAAGGATTCTGGAACAATTTGCAAAGGGAGGCAGATCTCTATGTACAGAGAAATATTCCTGAAATGGGTTACTAAATGAAAAAACAGTATAATGATTCAAGGAGCATGATACTTTCCATGTAGAGAACCACCCTCCTACACACACACACACACACACACAAAACATATAAATGCATAGCAAAAATACTGGAAAAACAGTCCATTTGTTTAATAGTGGATGTTCGTTTGAGAGGAGAAACAAAGTCAAACAAGACTTAGCTTTGGTTGATACGTTTTAATTTATAGTAAGTAAAATATAGCGAGTTATGTAATATTTAAAATGTATATATTTATAAAATGTAAATGAAATCTCAATTATACAAAAAAAGTAAGTCATTCCAGAGATGTGGAAGTATATTGTGACATTACTTCTGTGTGGAATGAATTAATTACACATTTACTCCAAGTTTTCTTAAGACCAAAGCAATCAAATATTTCCTGTTATATGCATTTAATTTTGGCAAATAAACCCACATGACTTCTGTGTGTTCAGTCTTAGTTTGGCCAATTATTAGCATAGAGAGGAACAAATTTAGGCGGCTGATCTCAAGTAGCTGATACACTTAGCATAATGATAAGGTTGTAGCTGTCCCTAAAGTTATCTTAATAATGCCAATATTGGCTGATATTCGTTGTCCAGGAAATATTAAGAATTTAATATGCATCATCTCACTTAGTCTTCATATATTTCAAAAACTCATTCCACAGACACATATTTTCTTCATTATACAGATGAGGAAACTGAGACATAGGAATTTTGAAACTAATTCCACTGAGAAAGCATAGATAGAAATGAAGTGCAGATTAAACTCAGGTATTCTATTTTATAGTCTATGTTATTTATTTCTAAAGTAAAGAGCTACCTTGAGACTATGACTCGATTACTGAAAACTCTCCGAGGCTGAGTTCATTATCTTAGGTCTCATTTCCTTATTATTTGTGCTTTCTTAGATAAAACAAGTTTCCAGAAGAGGTGATTTTTCCTAATGGCCTAGCAGTTCTCTTTGCCACTTTCTTACTTATCCTGTTGTATCTGCCCAGCTGTGAGGGGATTTTGGACAATCTCTAAAGCTTCAGTATTCTGGGTATAGAGTTGTATAGTCAGTTAGCTATAATCTTTGAGCTTGCTTTCTTCTTTGAATGTTAAAATATGACAGACCTTATACAGGTCCTATGCAGTGGTTTTATACTTAGTACCTACTCTCCCCTTATGCCCCTGTCATGATCTATTTGCAATTCCTATAAGTCTTTCTATTACAGAAAAAAAAACCCTTTCAAAGGAGTTTTTAACATAATTTGAATATATTAACAGTATTTAAACACAAGTTTTACAGAATGCAATTTCCCTGTCATCAAAGAGTATGCTGTCCTCTTCACTGATTTGCAAATTTTCTTTTTAAACAATATAAACTGCAAAAATACAATGTATTAAATAAATGAAAAGGCCAAGATATCACAGAAAATAGAGAAACCATTAACATATATATTAACCCCATCAAAGGGTGATATTTGGTGGGATATTCAATGGGATTCATATACCATAAACTAAAAGAGCAGAAGCTTTACTTTTGAAGAGCCTCTAATTCTGCAGCCAGCCTTACCTTCTGACATGAAAAGTTTAATATGAATGCAATGTGCATAAATGCCAATTACTGGGATAAAAGAGAAGCTCATGGTGATTAAGAGATTATGGTCCTTTGAAAGATGTAATTAAACGGCAGAAAGTTTCATTTCAGTAATTTCTAAAGCAAAAATGTATGGATTTATTTTTATTATTTCAATAACTTAAAACTAAGATTTTGAGCCCAGTAAATTTTACAGCTCAATAATTCCATTAGATAAAGTATATATTTTTTACATCATTTATTATATCAATGTACCTGATTATTCATTGGAAATATTGCCTTTTATCAACAGATATAATCATAAATAATTTAATTCCCAATACTATTTTACAGATCCTTTTCGAGACTAGTTGCAATGTTAGAGTATGAATAAACTACAAAACACATGTAAAAATAAAACAAAATTTTTTCTTAACAAATTTTATTCAAACACTTGATATTTAGCCAGTATTATTGTTTAAATAATTCACTTTTAATTAAATTAAATTCCTATGAAATCATTGAATTCTTTTTTGCTGGAGTTCCAAAATTGAACATATATGCAGTCCCAACAGTTCTCATGTACTTCGGATTCTGACAGTTATAAGCAAGGCAAGAGAAATGAAATGACTTAGTCCCAAATGATAGTTAATCATTTTCAGAGCCAGAACTAGCAGCTCTATTTTATAGCTCCCAACTGCATGGTCTTTCCATTCAAACCTGATGAATCACACCTGATTAACAGGAATTATGAAATACTCTTAATAGTAATATATTAGCTTAAAAACATGTGGCTGAAAAGATGCTTCTTCAAGCTTGCTATGTCATGACAAATGATTTCTAACAAGTTATTGATCAATTTCTCTCATTCTCCAAGTGAGTATAGGAGAAAAAGAGTTAAATTGAGGAGATTTTATTTAACCAACTCTCCTCAGAATTTTGTATCACCAAAATTCCATGATCCTTTTTTATCCCACTGAACAATGTAATTTCCTTTTTTTAAGTTTAAGAAATAAGAGTTAAGACTAAATCTTCTCTTTCCCCATGTGCTCTGCATATTAGTAAATACTTTGTTTGACTTTCTATTTGTTAATGAAAGCTTGGTTGATCATATAGAAAATATATAACAATGAAAGAGGCATAATAGGGAAGGGAATATAAACAATCATGAAAAAGATGATGAGGGACAAAGAAAAACTATTCATAAAACTAGGAAAATGATGCTCTGATGTTGTTTCAGTGTTTATGATCTCCACTTCTTATTTTAGAAAGTTTAATTAAATAAATTTATATGAAAAGTCAAGGCCAAGATTTAAGACATATAACAAACTACAAAGAAATTTTATGATATTATAAGATAATGAATTATTATGCATAATAGCAGACCTTGGGTAATTCTGTCTCATGTTTTAAATATTTTATTAGTTTATCTTTTACAATTATCATTCCTTTTCAGTTTAAAAAATATCTTTACACTGTTAGTAGGAATGTAAATTGATGAAGCCACTACAGAAAACAGTATGGTGATTCCTCAAAAAATTAAGAATAGAACTATCTTATGATCCAACTTTTCCACTTCTGTGGGTTTATCCAAAGAAGAAGAAAACACTAACTGGAAAAGCTATATGTATATCCATGTTCATAACAGCATTATCTACAATAACGAAGATATGGAAACAACCTAAGTGCCCATCCATGGATGAATGGATAAAGATATGGTGTATATATACAATGGAATACTACTCAGCTATAAAAACAAATCTTTCCATTTACAACAACATGAATGAATCTTGAGGGTATTATACTAAGTGAAATAAGTCAGATAAAGAAAGACAAGTACTGTATAACTTTACTCATAGGTAGAATTAAGTAAATAAATGAATAAATAAATAAATAAATAACCCTTAATTCCAACCATGTTGGGAGCACCATAATCTACTGTGGAAACATGTTTTAATTAGTGTTATATATTTTGATTGTAAAAACTATTTTACAAAAATATTAAATGCTTAATATTAAATGCCTTAATAAAAATATTAAATACTCAGGATGCTTAGCTAGATTTGTTCATAAAATCAGTCATCTGTGGTTAATATAACTAAGATAATCTGTAGCAACCACAAATTTTCAGAGATTGACACACTTTGAATATGTTTCAGCCAAAGTGCTTCTTAGTGGTCTTGATCCCATGAATTTTTCACTGAAATATAAGAAATTCCTTTCCTAGAAATTTCCTCTGGAACTCGATTTAGAAAAAAAAGTAGGTCAATGCCTTTGCTATTTTAACAATGACTCTTTTTAATTGAATCTAGCCAGAGATTTTTGAAAATGTTTGTATTATTTTCCTCCTCCATTTTTAAAAATTTCCAAACTTACAGAAATGTTGAGAGATGTTAAATATAATCACTCACATACTCTTCACTCTAGATTCATCAACTATTATCATTTTCCCACCTCATCTATCTAACTCTCCATGTTGGTATGCATGACATACATGTGTACATTAATATTAATAATGTTAATTTGAATATCAGCCCTTCTCTGTTTCTTTTAGCTTTTTCCTTTTGTTCTCTTTTGTCTATAGAAATTTATCTACTTAAACCATCTCTATTTCTAAATCTCTAAAAATTACCTCTAAAAAGTTTTGTCAATTTTTGTGAATGAAATTTTCCAAGATATTTGCTTATCCAGATTTTAAGTTAATTTTCAAGTAATCAAGATTATTGATATACTCTATTTAAATGGCTTTTCCTTTTTATTTACTATTCTGTAAAAATCTACTTTCTTTTTTTCTGTTAAAGATTAGGTAGTGGTTTGCCTATTTTTTTTTTCATTTTTTTTGAAGAATCCATCTATCTATGTATCTATATACACACACATATTTGTATATTATATACTACATAGTTACTGCTTTAATTTTAAGCTATATTATATACTATTTAGTTACTGCTTTTATTTCAAACTGTATTAACTTCTGCTTTATGTGTATCACTTTCCTCTTCTATTTGTTCACTAACATTTGCCAATCAATTTCTTTTGAGAGTTTTTAAAATTTATTTTCCTTCTTTTCTTTTTATTGATATATGTTTCTACTGATAACACAGTGCTATGGATTTTCTTTTACTCACTGCTTTAATTTTAACTCATAAATTTTGATACCAAATATTTTAATGATCAATTTTAACATAAAGACTGTGTTTTGGGTTTGTATTTCTCTTTCACCCATGAGCTATTTAAGACTTTCAAATTCTCTAAGAAAATGTTTGATATTAATTTCTAGTTTTTTGTATTGTGACCAGATTGTATTTGTAATATATCTGTATTTTGGAACTTGTTGAAGCTTTTTCTAATTTTTTATTTTTTTTCCTTAACATATGGTCAATTTTCTAGGATGCTTCATGTGATCTTGAGAAGTATATTCTCTATTATCACCTTGGAAATTTTGATATACATGTCCATTTATTTTGAGTTGTATTATCCTTACTTATTTTTTGCCCACTTGACCTGTCTTTGATTCAGTGATGTGTTAGTCTTCTAATATTAGTGTATTTCTGTCTATTCCTTCTTTCATTTCTTATAGTTTCTGCTTTAATTAGGTGTTGCCTTGATAGCTTGTTTGGATATTAAATGCCTGATTTGCATTTTCTCTCCTGAGCATCTTGAAAATGTTGCTCAACCTGCCCTTCTTTCTTACATTGCTAACAAGGATTCTGGTTACAGCCAAATTCTCTTTCACACAAGTGATTTCTCTGATTGAAAGTTCAGAGGATTTTTTTCTTTTAATGTTAAAGTCTGTTAATTTAAAGCCTAGAAATTGATGGCAGTGAATCAATTCACCCAGGTGCATATGGTTACTGTCAATATATAGATTCAGGCTCTCTTTTATTTGGGGAAAATTTTCTCAGATTATAGTCTTAATGATTAGTTCTGTTTCATTTATTTTTCTTAGTCTTCACAAATTTTACTTAAATGCCTGTTGAATCTTCTTGGTCATTTACTTCCATCATAGCTTCTCTGATCATTATTTTGTCTCTTTTTCATTTTAACTTTTATATTAATTTTGGTTTATCAGTTAATACTTGTCAATGTGCACTTTACTGCACTTCATTATGTTTTAATAATGCACTTCCACAGATGTAGAGAACAAATGTATGGACACCAAGGGAGAAAGTGGAAGCGGGTGGTGGTGCTGGTGGGATGAATTGGGAGATTGGGATTGACATGTATACACTAATGTGTATAAAAGGGATGACTAATATGAACCTGCTGTATAAAAAAATAAAATTAAATTTAAAAAATTACTTTACCAGAGATGTGATTTGCAAATTAAAAAATGCACTTTAACATTTTAATCAAAATTATTCTGCCTTGAATATTTTGAAATTTAGTCATTTCTCCAGTAATTTTACTTGCATTTTTACAGAGTTCCATTAGCTCTCATTTGATATATTTCTAATTTTGTCATTTCTGATTTCTTGTGTTTGATTTCAGATGCAGTGGATTTGTACTTATTTCTACACATATTTCTTTAAAGATGTGTTTGAGGCATCTTGTTATACTTTTCATTTGCTTTATGTTTGCTTTCTATGTTTGTGGGGGGATGATGGAGTGGGGATTTTCATCATGAAAATTTATTGTTGTTTTCTCTTTTCTTCTCATAAAAGTTTTGTAAAGATGTTGTTAGCTGTTTTCTGTTCATTTGGAAACTGACCAACAATAAGAAGTGATTCTATGTAGGCAGGAGTAACAGTCCTGGGTGGCTGACTTGATTTCTTACATTGAGAGTGACTTTGTTTCTTGGTATAGCCTGGTGCAATTTCCTTAATCATTTTCACCTTTTTGGTGAAGAGGGCTTGTTTTTCTGATTTTGTGAATCTCTATTTATCTCTATTAATTTGGTAGGACCATTAGCTTCAGTGGTCCTCCTTAAGATTGTCTCCTCAGCTTCAGCATCCTCTCAAGCTCCTTCCATTCAATTCTCTACATTCCAGTGTTCAAATGTACCCTATCTCAGATCTTTCCCAGTATTTTCGCCATGCAAGATGGGACACTCTTCTTCTGAATGTGATTTTATCTGTGTATCAACACGCTTAGAGTTCTGAGAAATGTTCTTTCCTGGGCAGTCTCTACCTGATTATTCATGGGCTCCAGAAATGGATCCGATGGTATAGAATGTTTCCATACTTATACAGAAACAGTTTGTAGTACACCCTGCCTCTGCATTTTGCTATGGAACTAGGTAGTGTTTGTTTTTTTTCCCCTTCTTGATGACCTGGTTTTTGGACTGTAATTTAGGCAGAAGATGCTGAAAGTTTGTGTTTGTGTTTAATTTTTCCAAAAGTCACCATCTACATAAAAATAGAATTTACCTCTGTAAGCATAAAATATATATGTCACATGACATATAGCTATAGATTTACACACATGGTTACATCAGTGGGTAAGAAAATTGTAGTAAATGGGAAGTTGTTAAAGACTCATAAATGTAACATTTTAAAAAAAGAATCTTGAAAAATCATATTTCCAAAGACCAATTCTACCACCTTCCTCAAATTATTAAGTACATATTATTAAATCAATATATTAACGTGGTTGTACCAGTTTACAACTTTCCTATTTCTTCCCTTAGGTATTTTGCCTAAAAGCGCTCTCTAGCTAAGTAATATAAAGAATTATTACATTTGTGTTTCACTTCACTTTTACAGAAAAATTTTCTATGCTTCTTAAATTTATGTAGTTCTACATTAAAGGAAAATGAGAAACAAAACACTTAGTGTATATGATTCCAATTTAATACAGATTTTACAAGTGAGAACACTAGATAACCAAATATAATATTCACAGACAATAAAATATTCAGAATTCAACAGCATGTAAGGAGTAAAAATGACGAAAGCATTAACAAATAAAAATGTTCAAAGGCAGTCCAAAAATGATTCAGGCAATAAATTTCTACACTAGGTCAATAAATTTGTTTTATTTAAAGCCAACTTGGAACATTCACGTAACCTCAGAGGATCTCATAAAGACTTGAGGCTAATGGATTATAACACACATTAATGCTGAATGCATGGGCACCTGGAATCCCTACAGACAACTGTAGCCAAAGGCCAGTCCTCCAGTGGTTTGTAAGACTAATGCTAGATTTCTAACAACAGAGTAGTATCAGCAGGAAGTACAACAATAAGCAATTCAGGGTAAAAAGCTACAGCTAGCTACAATGAAGTGCATCAGCATGGGTCAAGCAAACAGAAAATGCTAGAAATGCAAAACCCAAGAAAAGTAAAAACAAAAGCCATCTCAAATTACAACCTGTTGTTACTGCCATGTTATGATGCAAACATCAAAATAAAATTCTGTACTCAAACACACACATCTATAATTAAAATTAATTGAGGACTTTTACATGTTCAACTTTTTTTGAAGAGAATGATGAAGACATTTTTTACATTTCATAATTATACCATTATTCAAAATACTTAATGCTGATTATTAAATAATGGATGCTTATTAGGATAGGTGTTTTTTTAAATAAAATTGTTGATTTTATTTTTGGCTGCATTGGGTCTTTGTTGCTGCGTGTGGGCTTTCTCTAGTTGTGGTGAGCTGGGGCTACTCTTTGTTGCAGTGGGCAGGCTTCTCATTGCAGTGGTTTCTCTTGTTGTAGGGCATGGGCTGTAGGCACACGGGCTTCAGTAGTTGTGGCTCACGGGCTCTAGAGCACAAGCTCAGTAGTTGTGGCACACGGGCTTAGCTGCTCTGCAGCATGTGGAATCTTCCCGGAGCAGGGCTCGGACCCGTGTCCCCTTCATTGGCAGGTGGATTCTTAACCACTGCACCACCAGGGAAGCCTTAGGTGTATTTTTGATGCTGTTGTGCTGCCTGGTGTTCCCAAAGCTTCCTGGATATGTGGTTTGGTATCCATCATTACTTTGAGGAAGTTCTCAGCCATTATTACTTCAATACTATTACTTCAATACTTCTTTTCCATTCTTTCTTTCATCTACTATTATATTCCAGTTACACATGTGAATAATTTAAAAAGCTTCCCACAGTTCTTGGGTGTTTTCTTCTGGTTTTCTCTTCATTCTTTTTCTCTTTGCATTTCATTTCGGAAGTGTTTATAACTAATGTTTAAGCTCACTGGTTCATTTTTTGGCTGTGTACAATCTAGTGGCGAGCCCATCAAAGGCATTCTTCATTTCTATTACAGTAAATCTCTAGCACTTCCTTTTTTTTTTTTTTTTTTTTGCGGTACGTGGGCCTCTCACTGTTGTGGCTTCTCCCATTGCGGAGCACAGGCTCCGGACACACAGGCTCAGTGGTCATGGTTCACAGACCCAGCCGCTCCGCGGCATGCGGGATCTTCCTGGACCGGGGCACGAACCCATGTCCCCTGCATCGACAGGTGGGCTCTCAACCACTGCACCACCAGGGAAGCCCTAGCACTTCCTTTTAATTTTTAGGGTTTTCACACCCTATCTGCATTATTTATCTGGTCTTACATATTGTCTATTTCCATTAGACTCCTTAGCATATTAATCATAGTTATTTTAAGCCCTGTTTGATAATTCCAAAGTCTATGCCACATCTGAATCTAGTTCTTAAGCACACTTTGTGCAGTCTGTGCTTTGTTTTGCCTTTTAGCACATCTTGTAATTTTTTTTTAGGACTCAAAAATGTTGGTATTGGGGCTTCCCTGGTGGCACAGTGGCTGAAGAGTCCGCCTGCCGATGCAGGGGACACGGGTTTGTGCCCTGGTCCAGGAAGATCCCACATGCCGCGGAGCGGCTAGGCCCATGAGCCATGGCCGCTGAACCTCCGTGTCCGGAGCCTGTGCTCCGCAACGGGAGAAGCCACAACAGTGAGAAGCCCGGGTACCACAAAAAAAAAAAAAATGTTGGTATTAAAAAATTTAGTAAGTAGGACTTTGGTGTGAAGTTGTAACTTAAGCTGGCAGAGAGATGGACTGTGTTTAATATTGCTATATAGTTGTAGGCACCTGAGGCTTCTACTTCCTCTAATGTTCTTGTTTTTGTCTCCCACGTTGACTCTGAGTTTGCTTAAGTATTCCTCCTTTGAGAGAGTCTGTGTCTTGCAGCCTTCAGCGGTCATTCGCTATTCAACTATAAGCCTGTTGGTGTGGTGGTAAGGATTGAGGAGCAAAAGCATATTTCATATCATTACGATTAAATCCCAGTCTTTTAGTGGGTCTGTCTCCCTGGACTATCACTTCATAAGTGTTTCTTAACTTTCCCTCTTCCCCATTTCAGGTGAGACCTGGAGAAGGACAGATGCCCTTTCCCACATGGGATAGGCTCTGGTAAAGTCTTCCCCACTGGACAGCAAGTTATTGTTATGGCAAATGTGCAATGATTACTCCTCTCCTTCCATTTCTGAATTCAGGACAGGATCTCTCTCTCATCTGGACTCTACTTGGTAGAGTACCTGGAGGTAAAAAAATCACAAAGCTGTGGAACATCCCTAAAACTGTGGCTCTAGGAGTTTCTCACTCTCACATTAGTTCACATTCAACCTACAGCAGTTCTTCAAAATGACCATTTAATTATCCCTACCTGTTTATGGCGCTGGTATCCTTTCACCAGGTAAGCAGTTCTCAACTGTGACTCCCTGGATTCTTCTGTCTCTCCAGCTTTCTGAGTCGTGATTTGTCCTGAAACCTCTGTTCTCTGATGGATCCAAGACAAATTATTGATTTTCAGTTTGTTCAGTTTTTTCCTGTATGATTAGGAGTGACATTTTCCAAGCTCTTCTATGGCAAATTTGAACCTGGAGATTCCCTATATTCTTTTGAAAACTAGGATTTCTACATAAAATAAAGTTTGAACTTAAACATATACAATATTTCTATATTTTATTCTGTATATAAAGAATAGTACTGCTATTCTACAAAAGTAATAAATCTTTGAATTTATGTCTATGACTGAAATAATTATTTAGTAATAACGTAGTACTCATTTAGGAAAAAAACATGCAGTTATTTCATTCTCTCCATAAAACTTTTCAGAAGATTAAGACTCTTGGCTTTGAAATAGTATGCCTACATAAGTGAAAAGTTATGTATTGTATGTGATGTTTGTAAGCTAAAGTTATAATGTTATAATCAAGTATCAATATCCACTTATTTAGTCAACATTAATTTATGTGGCAGGATAGGACTTCACCTCCTTCCTCTCCAGCTCTTTTCAACCTTACCTCTTACATGCATAGGGTGAGTGTGTGCATGTGTACATGCCTCTGTGTGTGTGTATGCTTTAGCATAATGTAGCATCTATTAGGCCATGAGTAGTAATCAATATTATCATGAGAGTGCCTTCTTTTTTGCTTAGTTTAAAGTAAGAATTGTCCCTGACTTCCCAGGACAGAGCCAGGAACCGGTTTGGCACTTAGATATAAGAGGTTATTTGACCTCTTTGGCAAAAGCCAGCAGTAAGGGCTCTTAGGAGCCAGAACCTACAGAAAAGGCATCAAGGAAAAAAGTGAGGGAAAATAAGAAAGAAGAAACTCATTAGCATCCAAACAAGGGAACTAAAGCCACGAAAAAATGCATATTCTGTCCAGCATCTAATGCCCAGGGTACCTGTGATTAGGCAAGAATAATGATGAGATTTTTAAAGAAAATATTTGTGCTAGAATACCATTTGAATTTGTAGCATGTAACAGCAAAGTAAAATTTATAGTGTTTAACATGTCTCAGAACTGTGAATATATATATTGACCGAGATGGCTTAACATTCTCCTCAGCTTGACTAAACTTTAGGTTTCTTCCTGACTTTAGGGCCTGGACCAGCCTTTTCTTAGTGTATTTACTTTAGAAAACTTGCAAGTGTAAATTCTCTCTGCTCTTTTCAATGTAAACCTTCTCCTAGCTTCTTGCCTGTTTTATAACCCAGAAACATCTTTCTTCATAAAGAACCCTGGAGCCATCCCTTTAAAATGTAATGATTGAAGAAGATAGCACCCCATCTCCCATTTTCTGCTGCAGGGTAGGAGCCACACTCCTATAAGGACCAAAGCCATTAAAAAATGGCCTAATCACATTGACCAACCGCCCCCTTAATGCCTTCCGGTACTTTTTGACTGGTTCATCTCATTGCTTAAAATGTCTCCCATCTTTTCTTGCAACAGAGCTGGGTTCAGTCTCTCTCCTCTATTGCAATAGTCTTGAATAAAGGTTTTTTTTGCCTGTTTAAATTCATCTGGTGTGATTTTTCTTTGACATTTTGAATTAGTTTTATATATCACTATCTCTAAAGGAAAAAATTTGATAGAAAAAATAGATGGAAATCTCCTAATCATAAAAATAAGTGTAATCATAGTGATACGTACAGTATACTATGGAAACACAAAAGAACACCAATAATTGGTATGAACAAAGAATGAAAGCTTTCTGGAGGTGAAAGTAAAGTCAAGTTTTAAAAGGTGAATATTAGAAACATGAAGAGTATGGCCATTCCAGCAGAGAAAAAAAGCATTAACAAAGAAATATGGGTATTATGTGTAGTCAGGAAATTAGAAGTTCATACTTATTTGAGATTCATATGCTAGATTAAAACGGATGGTAAATGGATCAGAGGCACATGTATAGGTGATGTGAAGAATACTTTTGAGGGGGAAGCATTAGAGACAAGGGGATTAGTCAAAAACTCCCAAGGAATAATATAAGCCTGAATTAGAAAAATGCCAGTTTGGATGGAGGTTTGTCGATAGATTCAGACAATATAGTAGAGATAAATCAGTGTATTGTGTTAATTTAATGAATTCGGTCAGTAACAAAAAAGAAGACAAAAACAGGGATGTTTCACTCTCCTTTACAGGTTCTTTTATTACATGACTGGTAAAAAGTCATGTTAAAGGGTTCTGACCTCTTTTTTTCCGGCGTGCTCTCCCAACATTTCGGTGGTCTTAAATATTATCTACAGGTATTAAGAAGCATGACAGCTGAAATAAATGTGAAAGAAATTGAGTCACTGACAACAATTTTTAGATGAATGAGTGCCCAGATGAGGAATGATAAGCATTAGAATTATGACAGTGGAATCTGGATTAAACGAGCACATATATCTAAAAGCTGTTTTAAGAATAAAAATTGATAGCATTTGGTGTTGGAGAAAAGACTAAAACATTTGTTAGACAGCTAATTTGCCAGGTAAATCTTAAGTATATACTATCATAGCCCAAAGCAGGGCAGTTATTATTATGGTGACAGTAAAAGTTTGGTAAATGAGGGCCAATGAGTCACATACTTGAGTAGAATGCCCAGTGGTCCACATACTAACTGTGAAACTTTGGGTAGGCCACTTAATCTCTTTCATGCCAAAGGCTTTTTCCTCCACTCTATATTATATAATTTCCTTTTTCTATATCTCCAGAACTCCCTTTTCTGTTAATATGAGCTCTGGGCATAAAAAAAGAAGACGTGCACTTAGAAAATTTGACCTGGCAGCTTAAGTAATTTGCCCAAGGTCATTTAGTGAATCAGAGTAGATAAAGGGTAAGAAGCTATAATTCCTACTCCAATTTCCTGCCTGAACCATTAGATAGCTCCATCTGTTCTGATTTCATCATTAATATGAAGTCATAGTTCTGTCTCTTAATAGAAATGAACTGATCAACTGGCTAAAAGTGGAGTGTGAAAAAGAATTTCCATAGCTTTAAATGTATTATTATTTCTCACAAGAGCAACTTTGAAGGTGGTCCTGTTATATATTTAAGTAATTTAAAAAAGCCTTTATAATACCTGTCTTTAATTATACCTGTAACAACAAAGTTCTCATTAACATGAGTACCAAACGAATCTTTTTATGCTAACACTTAAGTTAAGCATTTGATATTTTGATAATAGGTCATGGCAACATTTTGAAATGATGAAATGTTCATTAAAACCTGCTTAAGATAAAAGTAACACTACATTAATTTGATCCTTTTAATGTTAGCACAATGCACAATGATATAATGGTAATGACTGCTCACCTTTTTAAGTGTTAACCAGTATATTATTATATAATAAATGAATCAGATAGCTCCTATAATGCCACTGATCATTATTCAGTTAATTAAATGTGTACTATACAAGTCATTAATAACTTGATAATTCACCTCTCTTGGATGTTATAAAATACATACAATACAATAAAAGAGAAATTAGATTTATGCATTTAAATGTTTCATGTCTGTGATACTTATTTTCCATGACTAGGCAAAACAAATTTTCCTACTTTGCCTAGTATGTTGGAATAGGATGTTTCTTAGATATTTTCAAGTTTTAAATATTTTATAAGAGTTTGCATTATTGACATTTGATAATTCAATCTTATTAATATAATACTAGTGTCAGACTTTTTTGACAATTCTGGTCAAATCTTGTTTCCATTGTGATATATTTAGGTCATCAAAACCAATTTCAGTTCTACTTCTCCAAATTGTTTAAATACACTGATAATGTATTCCCCACATCATTATTTTATCTGCCAGTTGCCTGTAAATGCTATAAAAGTACAAGTGACATATGAGTAAAAACTTTCAAAAAAAGCAAAACATAAGGATTTGCATTGTTTTCCAACAATGGACTTCAAAATACGCCAATGGAATTTTGTTCACATTCCAATTAACTTATTTTAATTCAACAAATATTTATTGAGTTACTTGCAATGTCCCAGGCACTGTTCTAGGTTTTTGGTGTTAATCAATTAATAAAACAGTAACGATCTTATCCTCAACAAACTTAAAAACTTCAGGGTAAAATAGACTACAAACAACAAAGATTATAATCTCAAATGCTCTTTCACTGATAGAATGAACAAATAAATTGTCATATGTTATACAATAAAAATTATGCAATAGTGCAAAGTAAAACACTACAGCTGCATGGAGCAACATGGATGAGTTTCCCAAAAATACTATTGAAAGAAAGCACACACGCACACACACACGTGCACACACACACACACGCTACTGTATATAAAGTTCAAAACCTACAAAATTTAATCAAAGCATGAGAAATCAGGGTAATAATTTTTGCAGAAGAAAGCGAGAAGAACAATTGGAGGGCATGAGAGTATTTCCGGACTGCTTGCAATGCTTATTTCTTAACCTCAGTGGCAATTACACAGCTTGTGATCATTCTTTGAGCTTTACATGTATATTTGTGTACTATTTCTTACAGTAGTGTGCTTCCATAAGATGAATAAATAAGGAAATTGTGTATTTTGTTTGATGATCATAATAGCTGTGTAAAAGGAAAACGTGGCAATGAGGCTCAAAATGCCTATCTATGGTGAGTGATGATGAGAGGGGAAAACAGGTTGTGATATTAAATGGGATGAATAGGGTAGACCTTTTTAAGGATGTGAGATTTGAACAAAGACTGAGAAGGAGTGAGATGGTTAACCACATATACATTGGAAGACAAAGCAGAGACAAACAAGAGGGAATACCTAGAGTAAAGACCGTAAGATAATATTGTGCCTGGCAAGTTCGGGGGAGGGCAGCAAAACTGGTGTGGCTGGAGGGAAGTGAAGGAGGGGGAAAGTTTTCAGGAGACCTAAGTAGAGTCAGATCACATAGGGTCTTATAGGTCAATTTCAGGATTCTGACTTACTGTAAATGAAATAAGAATCCATTATAGACTTTAAGAAGAGGAGTGATGTATTCTGAGCTATGCTTTTGATGGCTTCCTCCAGCTTCTGTGTTTAAAATAAAATACAATGGAGCTATGGTAGAAGATCAGAGACATTTTCAGAGGGTATTGCAGAAAACAAGGGAAGTGATGAAGAAGGCCTGGATCAGTTTGGTAGCTGTGAAGAAGTGAAAAGTATTGGAAATAGTATCTATTTGGAAAGCAGAGCCAGTAGGATTTCTTAGAAGATTATAAGTAAGCATGAGAGAGAGGAAAGTGCTCAAAGATAAAAATATACTTTGGGAACTGAGCTTATGAAGAGATGGAAAAGTTGTCACCTGAGATGGGGAAGGCTGTTGACAGACATATATGGTTGCAGGAAGATGAGGAATTCAGTTTGGGATAAGTTAAATCGATTTTGAGGTGCCTAATTAGACTTTCAAATGGGAATATCTACTAAGGAATTGGATATATGAATTAGGAGTTTGGTGGAGAGGTAGGTCTGAGGTAGAGATTTAGGTCTTGCCAGTATCAGAAGTCAACTATGTAAAAAGCTGCTAATGGATCTAATCAAATGAAGACAACAGACAGTTCATGTTAGAATACACTGTGCCATAAGTTTTTATGGATGTGCTCATGTTATAATTACATCCTTCTCATGACCTTGGAAACTAAATATCTATTAGAGTAAATCCAGGTAAGATGTATTGACATATAGTATCAGAATATGTAGGGTAAGCTACATCTAGAGTTCAGAGCTCATGTCTGTGTGTCCTCTTGAGAACAGATAGCAGAACAAACTTTGTGATTAACATATTCCTATCATCCTTGTGACCTTTTGCTATAAACACATGTTTTCTTCTAAAATGCAATCCCAGTTTGTTTGCGAATATGCCTCTTTGGATACTAGATCTAGTACTCATTGCAGATTACTAAATCTATCTCATGAACTCACCACTTGAACATGCTTAAAATGTAGGTCCTGTCTGCATGCAATGTCAGTCAAGAGCATGCTACTTTTTTATCAAAATTGATTTCATGTTCCATATTTTTCAATATAGTATGAAATTGGTGTATATTTTATTGGTGTATAATTAATAAAAATCAGTACCAAATAGTGGGGAGAATATGCTAGCAGGTATACAAAATTCACCTTACATAGTTAGTGAAATCTGACTAAAAGCTCTGGAGCCTGAATTGAAATGATAACTTGACCATATTCTTTAGAGTATTTATTAAATGATTGCTAAGTGATTTTGGGGGGTCTCCCCCAAATCCACTACAGCAGAACTTTTAATGATGAGTTGAAGATCTACACTTTTGACTAGTTCACCAAGTGATCATTAAGCATGATAGAATTTGAGAATGACCCTTCTAGAGATACCTATAATAGTGTGTTCACATGTAGTATAATTAATTAAATGGTACTCATGAAAATTAAACTTGAACTTAATCAGTCAGCTTTCTGTTTGTTCTAGTGTCACACTTGATGAGGCTCAACTGCTTCTTCATTAATGAATGGGTTAAACAAATTGTTACTCTGTGCTTGTTATGTGTGCAGCAGTGTTTCAGCCACAAATATAAAAGTGAACAAAAAAGACAAGTTTCCCTCCTTTATGGAAGTTACATTTTAATGATGGAGTAGAGGGTGGATAATAAATACATGCAAATATGACTAGATTTTGAGAGACAGTGATAAGAGTTAGGAAGAAACATGAAAAAATAAGAAGCCAGACCCTTTACTAGAAATATTTACTGTCAATAAAATAAAATAAAATAAAATGTCAAAAAAATTACATATTATCTTGATTACAACAATCCAGAATCCTACCCTGATCCCCCAAACTTACTCTCAGTCTCAAGGAAAAGAAGATACATTTATGAGAGTGTGGATTAAGGAATAATTACATTAGCAAAAGCAGGGAAATAAAAGAAAGAAACATTATTGTGAATATTGTACAAAGAACCAGATGATGCAGCTCTTGTCCCAGAACCATGCCTTACATGCTTTGAGATTTGGGGTTGGTCTGTAAGTGACTTTGAGACTCACTTTCTTCGTCTAAACAAATGGAATCAATACTTCCTGTACTGAAGCCAAAAACTCAGGTAAATAAAAGTAAGACTGACTTTCTATAACTTAAATTCTGACTCAAGTCATCATACATCTGTTAGCTGGTAAGTATAAACTTAATATTAAATACTGAATAGTTCTCTTAGCCTTTTTATAATTTTCTGACTCTCTTGCTTCCTTGTCTATCTTCTATGTTACAAGGTCTTACCTAGGATTGATGAAATAAAAATTCACACTTTAAGGTAAGACATGAAAAAGTTAATAAAATTGGCCTCCTCCTTCCCCTCTAGTGTTCATTGTGCATCTGCGTTATGTGTTAACCAGACCTCCCCAGAGGCAGAAATACCTGCTCAACCATGAAGATCAATTTTTCTTCTTCCCATGCCAGCCATGTAATTCCTTAGAAGATAATATTCCTTTCTCAATCCTATAAGGGGTGGCACTTGCATTAGCAAATACGTGACTAAGCCTCAGATAAAATTAATGATGATTTAGGCGACTTGAAACAGTTTGTCAAAAATATGGTTCTATAAGAGCAATCATTGTTATAGTGTAACTCTAGCTATGGGAAGAAGCAACAAGAGGGAACCATTTCCCTGGATCATAACAGACTAGTAAGACAGGCAGTCCAGAGGGTTTTTGTCATTGTTAACAGGGGCTAGTCCAGTAATTGCACATTGAGTCGCCCATCAACAAAATGGCCTGACCTGGGGATAAGCATTCCTAGCACCATGGGATTAATTGATCATGAAATTCCTCCCAAACCTTGGCTGCAATTAAGACCTGAAGGGAAGGGATTGTAAAATAAAGAATGTTGCCCACCATCCAGTTCTACAAGAATCAAGTCATTAGCCACTGCAGTGGCTGACATAAAAATACACCCTCAAAAGAATTCAAGGTAAAGACCAGTATGAGCCAGTCTGTGCTCTGGCAAAACTGGTAAAACAGATCTTCAGATAGATATTTTCAAGAGAAAATTTTATAAACCCAGTTTCTTGCATCTTCCCACACTTAGAAAAGCACTAACTCTTAACTAAGATGTCTGTTCCTAGTGACTAGCAGCGACCTTATGCTGAGATATGTGCTCGAATGCACATATACCCTTCAGCAGAATCACATGGACACTGGCCTCCCCCTTTATCTCTCCAAAAACAGCTCTCTGAGAGACTATCTCCTGGGTTATAATCCTCAGATTAGCTCAAATAAAATTTTCTGCTTCTTTCTTAGATTGACTTTTTTTTTTTTTTTTTTTTTTTGCGGCACGCGGGCCTCTCACTGTGTGGCCTCTCCTGTTGCGGAGCACAGGCTCCAGACGCACAGGCTCAGCGGCCATGGCTCACGGGCCCAGCCGCTCTGCAGCACGCGGGATCTTCCCGGACTGGGGCACGAACCCATGTCCCCTGCATCGGCAGGCAGACTCTCAACCACTGCGCCACCAGGGAAGCCCCTAGATTGACTATTGATGATTTTTTTTTTTGAGAGGATATAGGAATCTTTGCATATGTGTAGTCATTTTCTGTTCAATGGTATTATATTTTAAGATGTCTATACTCCCTCCATGACCTTTCATTACCAGTATCTGTTCCCTTTGGCATCTAAAGAGATATTCATAGTTCCAGCATCAAATATAGTCTATTTTGTGCCATCTGTGATTTCATACTGGATCCTCTGGCTCTCTTTTAGAACATTTAGGCTCCTCTATAAGGTTACTATAATGTTCTGTTTTCCCTGGACTGGATGGTTTATGCTGGCTTAATAAATAATCATGCACACTTCTATTCTTAGAAGTTTTCCAGTTTGAATGATAAATGTTACCTTCTCATTTGAGTATTCTCCCTAATTTGACCCACGGGGACTGGAATCTTTTTCAGACCTTCTCTGCCTAAATCTTTCTTGACACTATGTCAACAACCCTACCTCCACAGGATGTTGGCACATGAGATTTTTCTACAAGTCTCCCCATTTCTCAGGGTGTCAATGGCAAGTGACGTATAGGGCTCTAGCAGCCCTTTATTCAAACCAAACCCTATCTGGGTTTTTGCTGTTTCCCACTGCCTGAGGAGGGAGTGTCTGATAGGTCTGAACCAATTTCTGAATTCATGTCAGCCAATAATTAATTGCTTTCCCCTATCTTTCTAGTTTTGCTTGGTAAAGAAATGGGGGAATTGGCTTTTCAAAAAAAAAAAAAAAGTTATAGTGGCGGAAGCCCTAAGCCTTGATTCCTTTAGGATTTTGCTTTTGATATGCAAAAACAGGCTTTCTAAAGTCCAAAACCTTTTCTCTCGTAAAAGGATTTGTCCTTGCAAATCAAAACCCTGCTTTTCAAGGCTATTTAGATACTTAGAAGTGTGTAATTTCACTCTATTCTCTGTATCCTGCTACGTAATTCCCTATCTGAGGCAATAGCCCAGACACCTTAGCCTGAAGGAATAGTTTTACAGGGACCAAAGCAACAGAATAAAAAGAAACACATCACATCCTATACGTCGCGTTGTGTACGTGTATATTTTTTTTCTTTTCCTAACATATCAGATGAAGATCAAGTTAAATAATGTATCTGAAAAGATATAGTCTACATAAAACTGGTCATGAGGTGATTAAACAACAGATCCAGAGCCATCGTTATTGATGAAAGGTTATTTAAATTATTAGAAAGGACATGCTGTGGAACTAGGTAAGAACCGGGTAATTATTTTCAGCTCTTAAGCTAAATAAAAACTTGCTTACAGCCCAAAGGATTAAAAATATTGCTCACACACTCATAAAAAGCAGAAAGCAAGTTGCGGATGTAAGAATGCAGCCGGCAGATAAAATTCTGTCAATCACAGTGATTCAGAAAGTTCAGGTTAGAGACAGGCTAAGAGATACAACTTCACCATTAAATAGTCAAACAGCAAGCCAGCATTTTGCAGGCTATATTGGAAGGAAACAAAGCTGTCCGTAGAAGACACCTGAAAAAAATGTGTTTTAAAGACTGTACTTTGACCCACTGCATAAAGCAAGAACTGAGACCCCTGAGGCGGACATCCAGCCTAGATAGCAAAGCACAAGAACTTTACTTGAATCTTCACAAAAGGACAAATTAGAAAATAAATTATTCAGATAATTACACCAGATCATTAGGAGGAAAATTGGAGCATGGTACCAGAACCTACTGAATGTCTTTTTCATTAAAAAAAAAATAGATATATTTAAAAATGTGTGTTTCTCATTTCAAATAGTTCAGTCATTTCAATAAATTATTTTGCAATTTTTATAAAAATTTAAAATTTGCAGTTAATATTGTGCATAGATATTTGAGTGAAGGGATTTTGTCTGGCTCTAATAATAAAGACTTTTTTCACCTAACATAGGCTAAGTCCATTAATTAGAACTTGCTATCTAAAGCAGATTTTATACTTTCTGTGCTATACTCCTATAAATATAAAGTATGAAATAAAGAAATAATAATACAATAGCATAAAATGATAATCACGTTAAAAGATCTCAATATGGCCTGTTTAACGTAATATAATAAATTTTACTTCAAATTCCCACTTCATGGAGTCCCTTCCAGAACTGTTAGATGGCACAAACCTTATTAGAGAAAAATCCATGAAACGCATGACAGTGGGGAATCCTTCTTTCTTCCATCCAGAGCCCCTGCCTTTTGAGCATCCTTCTATGATGAAGCTCTGAATAGACTACCCTTCTTCTTGAACCCTTGACCTCACATCCTTTAAGTGGATAAGGTATGAGTGCATCAATATTTTATTGAAATCCTATAATAAGTACCATATGCATTACATTTCTAGGATAAGAAAAAGACCATTTTAGCAACAGGAATTAGCACTCTATTGAGTAGGAGATGACACTTGACTCCATGGGTCATTCTTCATAAGTCAAAATTCATTTAGTAATAGTAAAGCAGAAGAATGTAGGTAAGAGATCAATAAATAATGTATTCTCTTCTGGCTCTAGGAGACAAAAATAGGATTGAATCAATCATAATGAAGTTTGTGTTTATAACATATTCTAATTTATTTTTAAAAAGCAATACCTGAAATGTTAATGGTAAGTAGGGCAGCAGGGGAGCTCAAGAGGTGATGTGGCTTCACTGGGTATGACTTTGCATATCTATGACTGCAGATGGCAGAGGTGATGTTATTTTTTATTTTATTTTATTTATTTATTTTGATGTTATTTTTTAAAACTAGGGGCTTTGCAATGGTCAATAATTCTGTAAACGTCATCCAGGAACACTATCCTCCTTGACCTTTACAGCAAATATTATTCAGTGTTCAGGAAAAATCTCAAGTCCTAGTTCCTTCAAGACATTTGATTTGTTTTGTCTCTTCTGACCTCTAGTGATCACTTTGTTCTTTAAGCTCTTACATTTCAAAACCAGACCATTTGCTCTTTGTGTTTACACTGTAAATTTTTGGCCTTAATAGCATAATGTTAGTTTGCATTCTCATCTACATAACCATAAGCATTATGAACTCAGGGAATATGTCTTACATTTCCTTTTATCCTACAGAATACCCTAGACAATGAGCCTTCCATAGAAGTTGCACAATAATAGAAATGTAATAGAAATGACTGGACTGTACGAAACAAGCTCTGCGTGACTAGAAGTTAGGAGAACATTGGATTACAAGGCATGGCTTCTCAGATGCCCCTGGCAATGTTTTTTTACCTTTCTGGGCAAGATAACGGTCTCCTTCATCGGCATTAATATAAGAAATAGCCCTAGATCTACCTTGTCAATAATGTCATTTCTTTGATGACACAGCCCAAACACATCTCACTGTAAGAATCCTCTTGAAGTATATTAATTCGGGAAACCTGCAACTTCATAAGTAGTGCTATGAGCAGCAACCACCTGTGGAGTGCCAGGTTTTGTACTAGGTGTGAGGTGTTCAAAGTGGTATCTAAAAAGGGCATTTTTCATACCTTATGATTATGACAGTTTACTGAGGAACAAATACATTAAGTAATTGCTGTGAGTGAAATGTATATATGTTAAGTGAAAAATATCAGTGGACCTATTTCATAACTTTTAATCCAAGAATATCTCTATGAGAAAGCAATATTTAAACTCTGGCTTGAAGAAATAAATGGAGCTAGGCAAAAAAAGTGAAAAGAAAAATAATATGCAAAGAAAGGAAAAGATTATGCATGTTTGAGAGTAAATGAAAGGTGGACCGAAGCTTAGTGCAAAGGAGGAAGGCATGAGCAAAGGTTGACATATAACTATTCCTATCCCTTGTTGTTTGTTGAAAGCCCACCATGTTTCAGGCACTCTGCTAGGTGTTGGGAAAACAATAGTGAAACTTATCAGGTCTTACCTGACAAGGTTTTTGTTCTGAGTTTATACTGTAGTAGTAGAGACAAATATCAACCAAATGATTGACTGGAGAGTAATTGAATTGGATTCTTTTCAAAACTGGAACAGATAACTATAAAGATAAATGTTATGACTCATTTTAAGTATAGGACAAAGATTATGTCTATACTAGTAATATGCGAGGATGCAACAAAGGAGTTGTCTTAAACTGGGAAGTCAGTAAAAGTTTCCCTGAGAGAAATTCTTAAACTGAGATTGAAACTAAAAATGAGAGCTGGTATGAAAAGGGGAATATAGAGGAAAGAGAACATGCAAGCATATGGGAGGGAGCATAATATTTCCAAGAAATCAATATTAGGTCAATATTGGGTAGCAGTACACAGACAAGATAGCAAACAAGATAGAGAATGCCTCGGGAGCCAGACTATGCAATATCTTCCAGACCATGTGAAAGATTTATATATGTGAAATATATATATATATATATATATTTATATAATTTGTATATATTATGTAATCCTTGGATTACAGGGCAGCCATTGGAGTATTTTAAGCAGGAGCAATGACATGATCAAACTTGCATTTTGAAAAGATCATTAGAACTTTCTATGACAAGCAGATAAGAAAAAATGCTCTGAGGGAATTGGCGCTTTACCACCACAGTGGCACAAAAAGACAAGAGGGAAAAAATGTGACCAAAATAACATATTTTATATAAAGTCTGCCTGAGCTAAAAAAGGATCTGAGGGAGACTAGTTTTAGAAGTGGGGTGGGTCTCCAAGAGGAAGCTCTGTCATTGGCTTCCCCTGCCCCAGGAATTCAATGAGCAAGGGATTGGTTCTGCTTTTAAAATTCAGGACTAGAATGGGAACTCAGTCACCTTTAAAAATGGGGATAATCTTAAGGCAACTGCACAAGGGTACTTCTTTACCATTGCACACAGAAAAACAGAACATGTCCCAGTATCACAGAAGTTCAGGCAACATTGGCAGTTTAAGAAAATAGAGAGACTCACTCCTAAGTGACAAGTCCCGGGGGAGAAACAGAAATTCACATAGGCTTGGAAGAAAACCATATAAAGGGTGTACATGCTTAGCTTCTTGAAAGATGAGAGAGAAGGGCTGGTGAATGGTCATAGACCTGATAATATGATGTGGATGCTCCCAGAATGTAGTAGCCATTCTCTGAGCACGGAAATCCTGAAGAGCAGAAGAAATTTAGAGGAGGTTTCTATTTTTTTTCACAACTGAAAACATGGTTGCAATATTATAACTATTGTCTGTAACTGTTCAGCCTAAGGGGATGTATAGCATTTTCATATTAACAAATATTTTTTTCCAGTGACTTCCTATTATCGGTAACCTTTCACCCTTCAGGCAGCAGTGAGGACTTTCTTCAAACAGAAAAGTGATGTCACTCTTGAAAAATTTAAGAGTGGATTTATTTTGAGAACTAATTATCTACAGAGGGGAAGGTATGCAGGAACCCCAAGTGGTAGTGCAGTAACCTGTGGTTTAGTTGCAGGTTTGCAGGTAAGCAGTTAGCACACCAAGTCAAAAGCACGGAGGATGGGTGCACTTCCTGGGATTTGGAAGGAAGCTTGTGTGGGGAGTTTGTGGCCTTGAGAGAAGCAGTGTCTTACGTCACAGCTAGCTCCACTCCAGACAGCCATGCAGGGAGAGAGCTAGGGGGAAATACCCTGATCTCATGCCTTTTCCCTCTACCCTTCTGCTGCAACTCCCCTTTGGGGAGTCCAACAGGAAACCAGAGGGCATGGGAAACAGTACACATGTTAGCTAGACGCCATCCTTCTGGACAAAGCTGGGTGAGGAATTTGGGGAAATGTTCTACAGGGGCAAACTCACAGGTATACTCTGCCTTGCTTATCTCTTGAGGGGCAAAGGAAGAGATCTAACACAAACTGCCTTCAGTGGATGGTTGATAGAGCATGTATGCCAAGAATATTAACTTTTAGATCTCTAAATAGGAATTTTTGAAGCTTTGTGAAGAAACAATAAGTTGAGATCTGGCTTTGAAGGCCAAAGTGATGTTTATGCCATAAACAATAGATATGGGAAGAACGTTTGCCAATATGAGATAATTTTCACATTCTCGACTTGACGAAGCATCTATGTGCCAGGGATGATAAACATGGTTTGACACCATTATGACAGGTCCTGGGCCTTACGCATCTTAACAACCATCGTGCAGTAATATTGGAGCGCCTTTTTAATCTTAGGGATCTGTGAGTACCTGCCACTAGTGCTGCCTTTTGGAACTGGAACTCTCAGAGGGTGGCTGTTGCCATAGGTATCACTGTGAGCGGGCAGGAGACTAGAGAGAGATGCATCTGAAGTTGGCCAGGGAGGGCATGATGACAGCCTGAGGCCCTTGAGGCTTGACAAAGACATAGAGGAGCAGTAGAAATATTTCATGCTCCCCCAAAGAATAAGCCAAACAGCTGGAGAAGCAAACTGCCAGCCAAAAAGGGGTTTTGTGATCATGATAAGGCCATTGTAGCCTAAGATATTAGGGTAGACCATATGAACAAGAGGCCAGATGAAGATGCAATGAACTCAGTGACACATCTCCACCCCCACAGCCACTCCTGTCCCAGTGGAGAAATGTCAACAGCTAAGAAGCAGAAATGATGAAGTCCAAAAGTCACCATGTATGACTGTATACGCTAGGAGATATTTGTGCAGGAGAGCTTAAAAACCATCCAAGTTTCCCGTTAGTCTCAGAATTTAGAATCAGTTTAATGAGTAAAAGAGAGGGAAGGAAGACATTTAGAATTTGACTACGTTACACGCAATGAATAAGAAATAAAAATATGGATGAGTTCTACCTGAAAATGACTAAATTAAGTTTTCTGCTTTGACACTTACCTCGATTCCCACCCCCCTAATTATACTCTAGGCAGTTATAGGAAAATGAAGAAAGCTGTGTTTTTGTACCCCTTAGTTTGTGGCTGGTAAAATAACACGTTAGCAATTGGATTTGAAGGCATCCATGGGTGGGCCATGGGCTTTGTGGCAGGTTGGGTTCCCTGGAAAGCAGACTTTGAGATAAACATGTGTGCAGAGATTTTATTAGAGGTTTGCTTTGATATCAGCATCTGTCGAAAGGAAGAAAAGGAAGTAGGACTGAACAGAGGAAATTGAGCCCTCTCCTCCCTGGCCTCTGACCAGCCAAAGAGTCACTCATCACCGTCTATGAATCCATGACCTTGGGGCACTTCTCTTCCCATACAATGTGGATGATGAAATGTACCACCCAAAGCTCTGCCCACTAGGAGAATTCTTCCTTACCACTGTCCTTCAAGGTCACTCCTGAGTAGGGCTATAATGTAATCACCATTCATTTTCAGCTGACCCACCTGTAAACCAATCTCAGGCATTTTTTTCCACTGTAATTAAGTTATGATATCCCTCATACAGACATTGGTATCAGCTAAAGAAGAGGCTCTGATTCAACTATTGTAGACGATGTGAGATTCTGGGCCAAGTATTTATGTAGCTGACTTATACCACCCGAACCTGCTCATGCTTGATCCTATATGTACAAATTCCAGGTTACTAGATAGATGGTTGCTGGTCCTGCCCAAGTTTTTAGAAAGATCCAGCTCATAGTAAGCCATTTTGACTGCATGATGACTTTAGATTTCATTAGTAGTCATTCTCAGGACCTAGAAACACACAAGGTTTTTTTTAAGGTATATAATATGGCACTGTAGATGGCATAGGCTTGCTCCATAAATCTGGGGTCTGTTTTAGATATTCCCATTGGGCTTGTAAGAAAAGCCACAGGTCTTCTAATACCTTCTAATACCACAAGGTCTGCTGGGCTATATGGCACAAGAAGCAATGCTGCTTGTGGCACAGCATGAATGTACTGCAGAGTTTTTTCTTCTGTGATCCCCACTAACTAACAGCCTTTTTTCTCACCTAGTATATAGGTCCAAACAGTATTTCCAGCCATGGTATATGCTGGTCAGAACCCAAAGAAGCCTAGAAGGCATTGTGCTTTCTTCTCTGTGGTTGGAAGTACCAGATGCAATTAGAATCCAGACATTAGAAAGCAGACATCCCTGCATGCCTCACAGCTATTTTAATATGTTGCAGAGGTCTGAATTTTCATGGAGTTTATCACTCTCTGTAGCACACATTCTTACCAAGGACCCCAGTATACGTTTCATTTAGTTTATCCAGTCTAATGGCATGACATCATTAGTATGATGGAGCAATGAGACATTCTTTGAGATGTTCAGCAGGTCCTGGCTCAAACTATATGATGACAGAGAGCAGGAGAGTTCACAGTTTTGGGGAAAGACTGCAACTGTATACTGATTTCTAGTCCGAGTAAAGCTGAGCTGTTTCTGACAATTATACTTTCACCTTATCAGTGGTCACATAATATGTACTCAAAGACATTTTGACAAAGATCCTTTAACAGTTAAATGCTGCCACCTGGCCAATGTCTTGGAATCCTGTTATCCCCATCACTATCAGTGAGCCCAGTATCGTAAAGGCATCCCTTTACTGCCAGCCCTGGCCTAGAGGGAAGCAACTCATGAGTATCTTAGTGAATCTCACTAGCAGATTTCTAATTGGTTTGGTAAATGGTGTATCCACTGTGTCCTCCCTGGAGCACAGTTCTCTGGTTGGTTTTTCCAGCTGTAGTAAATATCCATCCTAGCATGACTGAGTCTTTTATATCTGTCTGACATGCAAATACTGTCATTTTTATCTTACTTGGTGTAAACCTCTATTTTTCCATGTTTCTAGTAATCATCCTAGAAACTTGTTTACACCATCCATGAGATAATATAAAACTATATTTAGTGTTGGGAGTCAGAGGGTCAAAAGTTAAGTCAAAAATGCATATTCAAATCACTATAAAAAACATTTTTTGAAAGTATAAGTTTTTACATTTTACTTATGGACAATAAATTCAAACCTTCTAAAAAAGTTGCTTGCAGAATTAACAGTTGATAGCTAACAGAATAACCTTGTTTCTAGATATAGGAGAAAGAGGAAGATATGCAAGTCGTTGGTAAATACTACTGATGGATAAAAAGGGAAGGCAAATTATGTAACTGATGCAGCCAATATATCATTTCTGGGATAAACCCTATCTTTACGTTTTCTTTCTTCTTCCTTTCTCCTTCTCCCTTCCTTCCTTCCTTCCTTTTCTTTCTTCCTTCCTCCCTTCTTTCCTTCTCTTTCCCCCTTCCTTTCTTCCTTCTTTCCTTCCTTTCTCTCTCTCTCTCTCTCTCTTTCTTTTTTCTTGCTTTTCCCTAATTTTTTTTAACATATAACACAAACCCTGTGAAGCTCCATTAAATACTGTGATGTGGAAATACAAAATCTTCAGTATTCTGAAGTTCTGAGTAAAGAACTTAAAAGATCCAGGCAGTGAATTTGGGCAACTTTTAACTTAGAAACAGGAAGGTGATTATAAGAATTAACCAGCTGGTTAAGTGGTTGGTATCAAAGATTTGAATTTCATACTTTTCACTGTGAATTGTGACGCCAAGATGATAAATGGATGCCAACAGTTCAAGTGCATTTCATGGAGATGGGAAAATAGCAGTTATTAGGAGCCTCAGAACTATAGCTATAATTATAATAATAATAGCTAATATATTAGCATTTATTAATGTTTGCTATGCTAAAACTTTATATTATTCATTTAACATATATCTTGCCACAATATGGAAGTACTGCAAAAATCCATGTTTTATTGAGGAATAATGGAATCACAGAGGTGATTTCTAAGTTGACAAAGACACTGTATACATGGAAGATTAGATTCACACATAAGCATAACTGACTTAAAAGCCAGGATTCTCAACCAGTGGTTCTCCACTTATGTGGAGTGGCATGGCATACTGGTGAAATGCAGAATTGTCACATGTATGCAACCAAGATCTCATCCATATAAAAAATTAATTTCTGAACAACACAATGTATATATTATTACACAAATACCTGTCAGGCGGATTTTGAGCTGAGCAAGTTAAGCAGTGCTGGATAGAATGAAGTATAACATGCAGTAAGATTTAAAATAAGTGGCATATCAGGTTGTTGAAAAAATCATCTATTTATGGAGACCAAAGTTTGATTTATGAATATATAATACAAAAAGATCAAAGAAATAAACACTGAAATTCATATAGCAAGAGTGAATAATATCGTAACAGTTGTTGCACACATACACACACACAGACATGGTGAGATTTTGCTACACTGTAGGAATGTTATGTTATAAGCATTACTGACCTAGCTAGTGATTCCTTCTAGTAAATTGCCCAAAATCAGAGTATTTGAAAATATAGCATGAACTAAAAATATTTGGAAAACAACAAGATAGTTTTGCCAATATTCTGATTTTTCCAAACCTGATCCAAAGAATTATAGAGAAATTCTAGGGAAAGACAAGAAAAGATCAAGAAAAAAGAAATCTACAGAATCACATAAAAATGAGAACAATATTCAATTCAACACACAAAAATTCTATAAAAGTGTAGGCACTCAGTGATTTTTAGGTGAAAAATACTTAAAAGGGGTTCATGAATAATACTAAGTTCTCTATATACTGCCTTAGAACATAATGACTACAAATGTAAATTGAAATGAATCTCAACACAAACAGATAAATAAAATTTAGGAGAAATCATTTTGAAGGAGATTTGAACAGATAAATTTTGTCATGGGAACATGGCAATGGAATCATGTGGTTTGTTTAAGAAACACACACACGCATGACAATAGGAAAGCAGGGTTGTTGAAATGCCTGGAGTTGAATATGTGATAAAGACAACCATCCACATATATAATATAGATGTATGGTGAAAACGAAAAGGAAGTGATAAACGGAATTAGAAGGATACCTCTGGGTTCAGTTCTCACCTCAACTTCCACGGCTCAGTAACTAAGCGTTTTTGTTGTAGCAAAACATTGTTTGCCCTAAAAAGCATGGTCATCTCTTAAAATGAAGAAGTAGCTCTGTTTGTGTTGTTGTTGTTGCTAAAAAGATTTAATTCTAACACTACTGGCAAGGTGGAAGCATAAAAACTCTGAGAGAAACAGAAAATATTTCTACACGAGTAAAAATATTTGATCAGTTAGGAATTTAGGCATAGTCAAACATGATCCTAGACACCTATTTACTTTAAAAATTTGACTGACTAGCAAGACAAAATAGTAACTGAACTCTCCCCATTGATAAGAAATTAGAATCTTTAGAGCAACAAAATTCAGAGATAACTGCAATTTATCATTTTAAGCAATAAAACATTGACTTTTATTTATTTACTTTATTCATTTAAATATATTCATACACGTCTCTGACATATTTAAGCCATTATTTTATTTAATATTTTTTGCTCACTCAGTATATTGACTACTTAACACACTGTTGATAAGTATTGTTGAGAATACAGGTTGCTTTCTGATTTAAGAGTTACTAAAATAAAACTATGGCAATGCCTCTTTTTTTTTTTTTTTTTGCGGTACACGGGCCTCTCACTGTTGTGGCCTCTCCCGTTGCGGAGCACAGGCTCCGGATGCGCAGGCTCAGCGGCCATGGCTCACGGGCCCAGCCGCTCCGCGGCATGTGGGATCTTCCCGGACCGGGGCACGAACCCGTGTCCCCTGAATCGGCAGGCGGACTCTCAACCACTGCGCCACCAGGGAAGCCCAATGCCTCATTTTTGAAGAATTCCTTAAAAGTTATTTTTGAAAGAGGACTATTTTATATTGAAGAATTTAAAGGGTTTTTTTTCTAATTATAATCATTTAATTACGTTTTACACTTATAACTTAATTACAAACTATATAATTAAATAATTTCAGGGTGTTTAACTGAGTTCAGTATGCAACAAAAAAAGATTTATCCGACATTCAAGCAATCCATTTGCTTTGTTCCACATATTGTTGTAAGTCTGTGGAGATACATATACCCATATATGTATGATTTGTCCCTTCTTTCATGGAGCTAACATTCTAGTGAGGGAAGGCAGACAATGAACAGGCAAATGAAGACACTATATAGGAGGCGATAAAATTATGGAAACATAATGAAGGAAGGTGACAGAGAAAGAGGATAGGAGTCATGGGTGACTTTTCTATGAGGGTATTTTGAGCAGAGACCTTCAGAAAGAGGGAAACATCTTGCAAATATATTTGGTGGAAAATTCTAGGTAGAGGGAAGAGTAAAAGAAAAGCTCTAAGTGTAGTCATGTCCTGGGACTTATGTCAGAAAACTATGGATGTCAGTATGGTGGGATTGAGCTTTGAAATTAATAATATAAATGAGTCAAAAAATACATACTCTTATTCCATATGAATATTATATATAAATACCATATATATGTTTATTTTCCAAACTTACTTTTGCGAATAGTCACATGACAAAGATGATTAACTAGTACTTGAAGGATGTTGTAAAATTTTAATATGTGAACTTAAAAATCCTGAGAAATAGATACTTTCAGTCTTAAGAAAAGAAAAAAAAATTATGGAGAACCACTTCTATGATTCCAACAATTCCAACCAACAGCAAGAAAGGAACTGAGACACAATGACCAGTATTAAAATGTCCTTTACTATTATAGCCTTGGCATGTCTCACATGGACTGTTCTTATAGTGGGGATTGGAAATGTTTTCTTTTCCTTTGAGATAGAGCAACTCATGACATATGGATTTCAGAAACTATTTCACAGAGTCATTCGATTCCATTTATTTCAAATACCACTGCCTCGAGAGTAATAAATATGCAACTGCCCGTAGACACAATGAAGTATTTAATCTTGAGCAAAAGCTTGTTGAGTTGTTAAACATGAAAGCCACAGAAAGTGTTTCTCTGCTCTGAGGAAAATAAAATTCTATTCTGGATACTTGTGTCCAAAAATGAACAAGGAGATTAAGGCCAAATGTGGACTTAGGAAGATTAAATGAATTTATTGTATCCTGTGATTTTTCTTTTTAAAGCAGACCCTGTAAAACGAAATTCAATATTTTTCAGAAAGGAAACTGGTTGGAAGAAACAGATACAGAGCAATGTAACTTTACAAATGCTAGTATTCACATGAATCTTAAAATTAGAAGTTAAAAGTGGGATAAAATTTGAATAATATTAGGGGAGCAGACAGTCTTTTTCACTTCATTCCCTGGTGTTCTGCCCAAATGAATATAGACAAATTCAGTAAAAGTCTAAAAGAAAAATTATATACATACAGGAAGGTAAATTTTCTTCCCTCCTTTTCTTTTGCTTTGTACTCTTTAAATCCCCAACTCAACTCAGTGATGAAGTCCATCAGAAAAAAACAATTATAGGGAGCATATTAGAGAACATTTACCTGAACAACGACCAATGAAAATCATAAGACAAACTTGCTCTGAGAAATACACTATTATAAACTGTTTAGTCATTCACTATGAGAAATAAGGGATTACTAGATTCCTTACATTCATTGGCAATGTGCTTTTAAAAATACAATATTGAAATACCAGCAAATAGGAGACATGATGAAACTAAAGGCATATAGGACTAATGAAAAAAGAGCCCTTTCTATGCTTATGTAGGCTAGTTCCACAATATAAAGAAAATACATTATAATTTCTTTAAAATTATATTCTGAGCATGCTAATATACACACAATATTAGGACAGCTGAAGTTATTAATAACTCCATTTTATAAAAATTGGAAATCATTACAGTAAAATAGAACAATAATTATGGTCAAATAAAACATCTTATGATTCACAATTCAGTGGTTTGGGGAGGGACTAGTAAAGCTCAATAAGGTCTAACAGGGCTGCTTTCTAACTAGAAAGAAGCTTTATCTGTCACCTGTATACAAGCTGCACAATTTGTACATGCTCTGGACTCTTCTATTAGCAAAAAATCACCTTGAGGTGTTTATATTATATTATAGATTTTGTTTAGTGAAGCTTTCTATAAAGTATGTAGAAAGAGTAAATATTTTAGATTTTGCAGGCTCTATGGTCTCTGTCTCAGCTACTCAACTCTGCTAATACGGTGAGAAGGCACTCCTAGACAATACATAAATGAGTAAGGTGTTCAACAAATAAATGAATAAATGCGTTCAAATTAAACTTTATTTACAAACATAGGCAGTGGGCCAGATTTAACCTGAAAACCACCACTGGCCAATTCCTGTTTTGAATAAATCTATAAAACTTTGTCAAAAAATTTAATACAGGATACATAAATAGCAACTATCAACTGAATTATATATAAAATAAGTAGTCAAGTAATAAAATTTGTTTCTCTTTTGACACTTGAAATAATTGACTGTCAAAGGATAAGTTTACCAGGTATATTCTATCTCACTAGAAATATATAGTGAAATATATTCTATCTCACTAGAAAAACTAAACTTCAGTAAGCAATTAGAATATCAGTATAATGAGTCTTTCTGAGTTAGTACAATTGGCGGGGGGGGGGGCTCCACTTCTGGTATGTCTGAGGAAGTTCCTGCTACACCTATCTTCACACAGATCACTCTGAACAAAATACGAAGGCACTGGATTGTGAACAAATACAGCAGATTAAGGAGAGGAGTCAAATATCGAAAAAAGTAAATGGCTTGGACTAGCTTTACCGTTGTATGCTGGCTTTAAGTTTTAAGGAAGATCTCTGTGGCACAAAAATGGAAAGTGTAGTACAGGACTATATATGAAATGGATAAACAACAAGGAACTGCTGTATATCACAGGGAACTATATTCAATATCTTGTAACAACCTATAATAGAAAGCATCTGAAAAATAATATATATCTGTATGTATAACCGAATCACTTTGTTATACGCCTGAAACATTGTAAATCAACTATACTTTAAAAAATATGCAGTATTTTCAGCCTGAAAAAGCAGAAGACAGAGTTTGGGGCAATGACGGTGGTTATAAAATGAAGGATGAAGCTGAGAGAAGAGAGAACCAAAGTGAAGGAGCCCCAAATTCTATATATAAACTCTGCTGTATCTCTCACTTAGTATGAACTGCACATGCTAGAGACAGACTTCAGCTAGAGAGAAAAGACCTAACCTGGGATTTGTTAGTTGCCTAAGAGAGAGTTTGCATTTTCATTAAGGGATGACAAAGTTAAATGCCTACTAAACTATACAAACCAAAAAGTCAACAATTTTTGGACAAATGTCACTTTCACAATGTTCAGGATATAACCAATTACTCTACATACAAAGAACTAAGAATGTCTGACATATTCTGTAAAAATAATGATTGATTTATGGAACAACCAAGCAAAAAATTGATAAGATATGGATGATTTGAATAGCACCACTAATTACCTATTTTGATTTTTATACAACACTACCCCAATAGCAACAGCAAAACAAATCCCAAGGAAATAATGAATTTAAGTGCAGAAATCAATAAAATAGAAAACAGACCTCTAGCAGAATAGCTCAACAGAGAAAATTTCCTTCATTAAATGTTGCAAAGATTAACAGAATTTATGAACTTCTAAGCTGATTGATCAAGAAAAGATGTTAAGAACACAAATTACGGCTATTAATAATTAAAGGATGGTTATCAGTGCAGGTACATACAGAATAAGAGGTTATGAACAATTTTCTGCCAACAACTTCAATAATTTAGATGAAATGGACAATTTTCTTGAAAAATGTAACTTACTGAAACACACAGGAAACAAAGGGCAAAATTTGAATAACTCTATGTCTAGTAAGTAAACTGAACCCATTTTCATAAATTTTCCAATAAGAAAACTCCAAAACCAGATAATATCACCGTAAATTCTTTCAAACATTTAAAGAAGAAATAATATCAATCTTGCACAAGTTCTTCCACAATATAGAGGAGAAGGGAACAATTTCAAAATTTAAAAAAATTAAAATAAAATAATTACTAGAGATTGATATAGTACCCCTATAAACCTATAGACAAGCTTAACTAACATTATTGTAGAAAATCAAATCCAGCATTATAAAAGGGTAATGTATCATAGCCAATAGATTTTGTCACAGGAATGTAAGATCAATTGAACTTTCCAGAGTCAACTGATGTAGTCCATTGTGTTAACAGAATAACAAAGAAAAAGTACAAATTAAATTTCAATAAATGAAACAAAGCATTTGATAAAGTTTGACACTCCTTCAAAATTAAAATGTGTAGCAATTTGGTAATAAAAGGAAATTTCCTCTACCTGAAAAAGGACATTCATGAAAAACCTAAGGCTAACATGACATTTAACACTGAAAATTTGAATACCTTCTCTGAAGTAGGGAACAAGAAAAAAATGCCCATTCTCACCACTTCTGTGGAGTTCCTGGCCACTGCAGAAAGTGAGAAATAAAGGCATAAAGGTAAGAGTGTAGAAGTAAACCTATTTGCAGAAGGCATGTTGTTTACATATAAAATCATCAGAAATCTACAGTATAATTACCAGAACAAATCAGTGAATTCAGTAAGATATCAAGATTCAGGAGTAATAAACAGAAAGTAATGATTTTTTTAATACTATCAACAAAATATTTTAAAAATTCTATTAAGGACTTCCTTGGTAGCACAGTGGTTGAGAACCACCTGCCAATGCAAGGGACACGGGTTTGATCCCCAGTCCAGGAAGATCCCACATGCCACAGAGCAACCAAGCCCGGGAGCCACAACTACTGAGCCTGCTCTCTAGAGCCTGCGAGCCACAGCTACTGAGCCCATGAGCCACAACTACTGAAGCCTGTGCACTCTAGGGCCTGTGCCTCCCTAGCCCATGTGCTGCAACTACTGAAGCCCATGCACCTAGAGCCCGTGCTCCGCAACAAGAGAAGCCACCGCCATGAGAAGCCCGCGCACCACAATGAAGAGTAGCCCCCGCTCACTGCAACTAAAGAAAGCCCGCGCGCAGCAACAAAGACCCAATGCAGCCAAAAATAAATAAATAAATAATGATAATAATAAAATAAATAATAATAATAATAGAATTCTATTGAGTGTCAAGGAACATAAAGAATTTGGAAATAAATACAACAAAATATGTGCCAAGACCTCTACACTAAATGAAGAATTGAATAAACAGTAAGAAAAGTCATTGTCATGGACTGAGAGACTCCGTATTGGTAAGAAGTCAATTCCTCTCAAATAGATATACAGATTCCATGCAATGTCAAATCAAAATCTCAGCAAATTTTCTGCAGCAATTGACAATCTGATTCTAAAATGTGTATGGAGAAGCAAAGAACCTAGAATATTGAAAGCTATCTTGAAAAACAAATCTGGAGTATTTAGACCACCTGTTTTCAAACCTTGTTATAAAGCTACAGTAATCAAGAGAATGCAGTTTGGGCACAAGAATCAAACTACACATTAATAAAAGAAAATAGAAAGCCCAGAAATAGACCCACATTTACACAATTTAATTTTCAACTTAGGCTTCAAACCTAGCTGATGGGGCAAAAAAAGACTTTCAACAAATATTGCTGGAATTGTTGGATATGTACATAAGTATAATAATAGTAACACTGATGCCTACCTTGCATTCTACAAAAAATTTTAAATTGAGATGGAACATAGGTCTATATATAAAACTTAAAACTATAAAACTTATAGAGGAAAACATACTTATAGAGTATGTTTTCTTGATTTGGAGGATTTGGTAAATATTTCTTAGATAAGTCATAAAAATAATTCTAAAAAATGATAAATTAGACTTTATTAAAATTAAAAACTTATAGAATGAAACTTTAAGAAAATAAATAAAGAAGCTATAGTCCTTGTGAAAGTATTTACAAAAATATATTTTTGACAAAGTACTGGTATCTAAGTGTCATAGGAGACTATGAAAACAACTAAAAGTCAATAGTAAAAATGACAAACAGTCCAATAACAAAAATGGGCAAAATCTTTGAACAGACACTTCACAAAAGAAGATATGGAAACAACAAATAAGCACATGGAAAGGTGTCAACAGCTCAGTATCATTAGATATCAGCAAAATGCAAATAAAAACCACAAGCTACTGCTATATATCCACCCAAAGTGACTAAAGCAAAAGAGACATACCACATGAAATATTGACAAATATGTAGAACAACAAGAATCTCCATACATTCTTGGTGGAACTTCAAAATACTAAGCCACTTTGGAAAAATTTTGGCAATTTTTTTAGGAAATTACACATATATGTACCTTACCGCTCATTAATTCTAATCCTAGACATTTATTCAAAAGAAATGAAAGTAAATGTCATAAAAATTTGTATAAGAATGTTCATAATAGCAAAGAACTGGACACGGCCACAATGCCCATTGATAAGACAATTAATAAACTATACTATATTCATAAGATGATATATTTTTAGTCAGCAATAGAAAGGCAATAAACTGCCCATATATTCAACAATACAGATGAATTTTGAAAGCTTTACATTAAATGGAAAAAGTCTATTAAAAAATGTACATATTGCATAATCATTCTACACTTATGAACTTCTAGAAGAGGCTAATTGAATATACAGTGGAAATTAACAATAACAATTCTTACCTGGGGATGTGACACAGATTGACTAGGAAAGGACAAGAGGCAACTTTTGGGGGGTGGAGGTGATGATGACTGTACATTGCTAGAGAGTTGTGTTATGTAGGTATATGGCAAAATTCAGAGAATGTGCATTAAAATGAGTGCATTCCGTTTTACATACATTTTACATCATAAGAAAAGCTAAGCCAATATTAAAGGCTATCTAGTAATATACATTCTTATACCTTAAGGGGAAAGTATCTACAATTTATTTTTGAAACGCACCAAGAAAAACATAAATCTGGCCAGTGGATGCATAGACAGATAAATACATGGATAAATATATGACAAATCAAATATAGTACAATGATAATGATAGGACTTAGATGGTGTGTATACAGGGCATCTCTATAAAATTTCTTCAACTCTGGAAATTTTTATAATAAAATTATAAAATACAATAAAATATTAAATTATTGAGCCTTTTTATGATTTTAGTTTGTTCTAACAGCCTGAGACTTTGTCCTCCTTCAAAACTTGTTAGATTGAGTGGGTTGGGAGAAGGGGACGCTGAATTAACAACAGAGTAGTAGAACCTGCTGTGCAATCACTCCAGCAAGACATTTTGTAGCTGTAGCTTATTTTTGTTTTTATGGCAAAAAACACAGCATGAAGTCTCATTTCTACAAATGTGAAGTCAGTAGGTATTTACTGTCCTGTGTAACAGAATCATTCATGATTTGATGAAAGTTGTACCACTCCTCACACTTATTGGTATGTATTGGTATATGGTAGAGAGGATGTATTTAAATATGCATTAGGGAATTTTATTGAGACACACTGAAACTATTTTCCTTTGACAATTCATTTTATCAGAACCTTTTAAAAGGTAGAGATGATTCCACCTGAAGTTCATCTTCTGACTTGAAAATATATGAAGGGTTCTAAGTGAAAATTTTCCCTAAAGGAAGCTGCAATCTGGGCTGGTGATACCTGCAATCACACCAAGGGGCTTAAGGTTTTGTGGGTATCCCAATCTCAGGCACACTATAGGGACGAGCCTAGAAATATCCCCAGACAAAACGACCTGCTTTGAAGATAAAGTATATTAAGGTGAGCTAAGATTGTTCAAACTCTGGAACATGACACCAACTTGCAAATTATGAAATGAAATGGACCTATAAAGTTTGTGTCAGGATTCTTTGGGAAGGCTGCTCTGTGGTGAGGCAGTAATGAAATTATAGGTTCTGGAGGACAGATCATTTTTATAATAATTTACCTGCCTCATATCTGTTGTCAGAAAGATGCATCAATCACTTTGACTTGACATCCAAACTCTTGGCTCTCTGATCCTTTAGAGATGACGTGGGAGGAGTAGGCACCTCACGAGTCGAGATTATATCCCATGATCTATAAATGAGTTCGCTATGAAAACATTTCACCTTGTCATAGACAAATATAGAGTAATCTCGGGAACATTTCAGTGCCCTGGGAATCGTTCCCTCATCATCACAAGGCTTCAAGCTATTTTCCAACCCAGAAATTTGGAAGCTTAAAGTTCTATCTGGGAAAGTGCGTGAAACTTTCTAACTTCCATATTCAAAACACTCACTTCAAGGAGGTTGTAAAGCTACAGGGAAGAGGTAGCCATAGACTCTTCATGGATGACAGCAGTTACGCGGGCCTCTCACTGTTGTGGCCTCTCCCGTTGCGGAGCACAGGCTCCAGACGCGCAGGTTCAGTGGCCATGGCTCACGGGCCCAGCTGCTCCGCGGCACGTGGGATCTTCCCGGACCGGGGCACGAACCCGTGTCCCCTGCATCGGCAGGCGGACTCTCAACCACTGCGCCACCAGGGAAGCCCCAATGACAGTAATTTTATTCCTCCTTATTTGCTGGCTAACCATATCTGCCCAGTTTATGAAGAACTGAGAGGGTTATCTGGTGTCAGTTTTGGGGTTTCATCCCACTTCTCTCCTAGTTCCAACACGTCTCTCCACATAATACTGCACATTTGTTTCAAGTAACAACAGCCTCTTATTAAAATAAATGAGTAATGTAATTTCCAAATTCAACTAATAATTATCGATCAGTAACATATTATTCATTTAGACAATTTGCTAATTCTATAGCTTACATATTTTATCAAACAAATATTTGCTTTCAATTTATTTTCTAACACAGAGAATTTGAATTAAATAAAATGGGTTAAAATCACAGTTTGAGTACTGAAATGGAAAAAGATAAAAGAGATTTTTACTTTTCTTTTAATATATTTTCCTTCTCTAAGAGGGGCCCCTCGTGAGGTTTCAGAAGCTCCATATTGTCTGGTATTTGTAAACAAATGGGAATTAAATGTCAGATCCATGCCACATTATATTAGCTGAAACTAAAGTCAGTTTAATTTTTTTCCAGTTGAGTTCAATCTTTGCGACCCTTTGTCCTTCAGTTTTAACAAGGAGAATAGAGTTCATTTAGAGCAGAAAAACTTCAGAGAAACTTAAGAACATAAAAAATAAGACCCTTGTATCCACTGAACAACTTTACTAAGTCAGAGTGATCTAAGCTGATAGCTTTAAAATAGCTTGCTTGCTGAATTACAACTAAATTAAAAAATCTATGCCTAATATATCTTCACAGCTGAGATAGCTAATTTATGTAAAATAGAGTTGTAACATGGCTTTCTTGGAGATTGTGAAAAAAACTGTCCAACCAAGACTTCCAAGTCCCAAGTCCAAAAATGGTGAATAGTGTTTCTATAATCACAATGAAAAGAGCAAATATAAAACATATTACGTTTCACTGAAAAGTTACACATTGATTATAAGAATATGGCATCAGTTTCATGACCTACTTACACTATGCTCACTTGCAAGGATTTTTATTTTTAAAATGAAACATATTTAGTAGATTAATAACCCATCTTGCATCGTGAAGTTAGACTGTATATATGTAACATATATATTACCATTGTTAAATAATGTCATTATTTAATTAACCAAGTGTAAGGAGTGGCTACATTGAAAGCATGAGAAGTCAAGTAGAGATAAAGGAAGCTATTATGGTAGTAAAATTTAATAGATTCAAAAGTGATGCAATTGTTGTACACAAATCAAAAAATATCAGGACTAAGGAGCCTCTAAAGTAAATATTTTGAAATGTTATCAACAACCCAATGCATATAAGTATTTTAGCCAAACCTCAACACAAAATATTTTTTCCAGTAGAATGTAGGGAATGATACTTCAGTCTTTTTTCTAATATGCTTGATTGAAAGTGATTCTCTTTTTTAGAGTATTATAGTCTTATTGCCTAGATTTATGTGTTTTTAACTTAAAAACTACAGGTCTTGTGTTACTATTGTCATAAGTAGAATTTAGCATTTCATAATTTATAAGATACTTGATTGCTCTGTCATTATATTCTGACCAGACTGAATATAGAAAAACTCTGCCAGGGGTAGATCTCTCTTCTGGTCACATTCTGGATTGGCATACCTGTCTCACTACCCACTCCCCTTTAACACCTTTAAATTATATGAATTTGTGGTAGAGAATCTCAATATTCCCTGATATCTATCTTCACATTCTTTCTCAGTAATAGAATCCTCAATAATACCCAGAAGAAGGAACCCTGCAGCTAAAGGTGGTCAAGTGACCATGCTCTAGGTAGTGAGACATAAGCAGAATTGTTGGGTGTGAAATTTAGGAAGTATCCTTAAAAAGAGGCACTTTTTTCTTCTTCTCCTCATTCTTCTTTAATCCTCCTTTTGTGTTACTTTTTTTTTTTTTTTCACTACTTGGGCCTCTCACTGTTGTGGCCTCTCCCGTTGCAGAGCACAGGCTCCGGACGCGCAGGCTCAGCGGCCATGGCTCACGGGCCCAGCCGCTCCGCGGCACGTGGGATCTTCCCAGACCGGGGCACAAACCTGTGTCCCCTGTACCAGCAGGCGGACTCTCAACCACTGCGCCACCAGGGAAGCCCTGTGTTACTTTTTACGTAAGAGATATGAGGACAAAATTCAAGAAACTGCCTTGGATCATGAGGTAGAAGCCATCTATGATCTCACAGTTTCTGGAGTCAGAAGTTAAGGCATGGTTTAGGCTGGTCTTCTGTTCAGGGTCTCAAAGACTGTAATCAAGGTGTCAGCTGGGACTGTGGCAGAGGAGACTCTGATGCTTGAGGGCCTCTTCTAGGCTCATGTGGTTGGCAGAATTCTGTTCCTAGCAGTTGCAGGACTGAGGCACTCAAACCCTAAAGGCTGCTGCCATTCCCTGCTTTGTGCCCTTCTCCATAATATGCCAGTTTGCTCCTTTGAAGCTAACAGGTGAATGTCTCTGCTCTTTCAAGTCTAACTTAGGGAAAGTCTGGGACCTCTTTTAAAGGGCTCATCTGATTGTCAGGCCCACAAAGGATAAGCTTCCTTTGAAAACTCAAAGCCAACAGATTAGGTACCTAAATTGCAAAATCCATTTACCTTTACCTTTTCCATATTCTATTGGTTAGAATAATGTCACAGTTTCTGCCTACCAAGAGAATTATATAGGGTATGTACACTAGTGTGCAGGATTCTTAGGGGTCATGTTAGAATTCTGTCCACGACACTGACAATTTTGTAAAACCACAAAGTAAATTGTTAGAATAGTTCTGGCTGCTGAAACTTGTCTTTCTTCTGCACAAGAAATATTTATATCTTACTTACCCTGCTGATCTTCATGTTTTGAACACTTGCAGTCAAATCTAATTCTAACAATACAGTGATTATTCTCCCCTTTGTTACATACAGTAGACAATAACACCACACAGCTGTTCACCTGTGTCTCTATTTTTTCCTGGTACCTCTTACCCTGTTCATCTTAAGTTCTTCTTCCTGTGACCTTGTTAGCTGTTTTTTGGATAATTATCCATCTAAGTTGGATAATTCATGTCTTTTCCTCTCTTGGCTGTGAAACTAATTGCTAATTTGGAATTGGCTTCATGAAAATATTTTATAATTTGTTTTGTCTTGGCTGTAAGTCATGGAAAAATGGCATTTTGCCATAAATACTCGGGAAAAACAATATTTATATTATGCTTCCCCTGTCCCACTCCAGTTTGTTTTTTCTCACTTTATTTTCCATCGGTAAAGAACAAGATTATTGGCCACAATATATGTAAGGCATGGGTTTAGAATATTATTTGGGGAGAGAGGGTCCTGTTTTATCTCTTCTTTCTTCAGTGCTTCTAGAATAATACACTGTTTAATTCACAAAAAGTAAAATGAAAAATAAGCATTCTAGGAGGTAGGATAAAGCTGAGAATTTCTTAATATCCTAGAAGTTTTTTGCATACCTTTCTAAAATGATGGAAAAAGATGGGCAGTCTCCCTATTTATACTTCCTCCATTGCCTCTGCTGGGGTCTTCTAATTATGCTTTTTTTGACTCCCTCAGTTTACTGGGGACCTTAACTGTGAACTCAATTTCCAGATGTTTCAGGACTATCATTATGCACACTGTCTCTGAGAAATTCTCATTCACGAGCTTCAGTTTCTCTGAAAGTCACAGGTCATAAGCAGACACCAGCTTTGAATCTGAAAACTGTAAATAAAAATATATGGTTGGGCTTCCCTGGTGGCGCAGTGGTTGAGAGTCCGCCTGCCGATGCAGGGGACACGGGTTCGTGTCCCAGTCCGGGAAGATCCCACATGCCATGAAGTGGCTGGGCCCGTGAGCCATGGCCGCTGGGCCTGCGCGTCCGGAGCCTGTGCTCTGCAACGGGAGAGGCCACAACCGTGAGAGGCCTGTGTACCGCAAAAAAAAAAAATAAAAATAATATATATATATATATATATATATGTATGGTTAAGGCAAACTGATAGGGATACACATCAGTCTACTGTTTCTATTAGCTTCCACAAGTCCCCAGATTTTGATAGCTAGCAATATTCTTAGGAAATTACCTATCACATTTCCTTATAGAGGAATTGTACACATACATTTTGATGGAAAGAAGCAGGAAGTAAGATTTGGGAAGATTTGAATGATGGCTCCTAATCACCTCCCCCCAAGAGTCCTTGAAAGGAAACATGAAACAATGCTTTTGGAAAATGAAGTTTAACATAATTAAAAATTTTCAGTTGGTGCTTAGAAACCAAGAGAAACTTGAACTCCTCAATAAATTCATGTCAGATAAGCTCTGATACTATTCTAAATATAGTCACTTAGATACTAGTAAGCTTTCCCTAAATTTACTTTCATTAAAAATTTATCTTCATCTTCTGTTAGCTTATATGAATATCAAATTCAAGTTTATTTCAAAGTTTTCTTTAAGATATCAACTAAACTTAAAAAACAATTTCAAAGATAAGGCAAAGTCCAGAAAAGTGTAATAATGTAAAACCAAGAGTACGTGGATTTAACACTACTTTCAAGATAAAATATACTTAGAAATTCTGTATTATCTAATAATTTTATGGGATCAATAGGCATTTACTATAGCTATATAGGCATTTACTTTCTTTTTAACCGTTACATATATATTATCTATGAACATTTTAAAACACGCTAGCTCTGATGCATACATTCACCAACCATATCAGTTAGGATTTCAACAGGAAATCACGATCACTAAGGGATATTAGAAAATCAGGAACTTATTATAGACGTTAGTTGTTACACAATTGTTGGAGGAACCGAAGAATTAAAGGACCAGAAAGGATTACGAAAATGTCACCAAATAGCGCTAATATAGATGAAAAAGGCAGAACTGGCAGGAAGCTGCAAGGGTGGAACCACAAAGTGGGCAGGGTAGATATCCTTGGAAAGTTGTTGGCTCTTCATTGCTGCTGTCTCTGTGAGTTGACAGCTAAGCATCTAGTTGCTCAGTATGGCCAGAAATTGATGAGGTGAGCTGGCCATGGAGCAAATTGAGAACAAGCTAAAACTCTGCATCTGTCTCTCACTGCTTAAACTAATGACAGCTTTCAAAGTACAATGGCTTTTGTTTCACCTTCTTCTCCCCAACTTCAAACAACTACCTCTTGTGGTCAATCCTTACCTGAAACCACACAAGGAAGAAAATTCTGGAAAGCATCATATTTTTCCAGTTTAAATTGTCACAATACAAAATTACCCACTAACCCTGTTTCACCTTTTCAGGGTGAAAGCTGCCTTGATTTCACTTGCATTGTGAACATTTGGAAATCAACTTCTCCTAACCTGCACTGAGTAGGATGAGGAAATAAAGTGCCTGGGAGGGTAAGTTAATTTCCCAAAGACACACAGAGAGTTAATGTTTAAACAAGTTCATTATTTTAACTCCCAGTCCAAGGTCCTTCCTTTTCTAACATGACAATGATAACTTTCTTCACTTAGGAAAGGGACTTTACATTGTGTCATTGCAAAACTGGTGGAGAAAAAAAAAAAAACCAGTAGTAAATAAGGTAATTTGCAGACGTGTGGAGATAAAGTCTGTATAAATTTTCATATTAACTACTCTATCTTCTAAAAGACAAAATTAAATACCCTCTTTTCTTCTGTCAAGTTTCCATTTATAACAGACCATTACTAGGACTTTCTTTTAAGTCATTTTAAGGTATCTCATCATTTTATGTTTCTTTGTCCATACTGTACTATATGAATTATTAAAGATTAATGCATCTATATTTTGAGTGACCAGCCATGCCTGATGGTTTTAAATATGAAGCCATTCTTTTCTCCCGGTTTAACGATAAATTTACATTATAATTAACAGCCAAAGAATTCCTTTTTATGCCACATAATGATGACTGCCTTCAGCTTTGCTTTTCAGAAAGCACATCATAAAACACAGGGAAAATATATTTATTCTTAATATCCACACTTATGTATTTAATGAACATTACTGAATTTTTCAAGTACTTATTGGGAATGGAGGAGAAATATTTGTGCACTATTATTTTATTTCAGTCTTAGAAAATGCAGCCTTTGGCCGATGCCGGAATGTTAATAATTAGCACCTCTATTAGAAGTCAGCTCCTGCTTTTCAAGCAGCATTATGCCGGGAAGCTATGTTTCCCAAGTGAATGAAGAATTATACAGTTTTATTAAAGAAGAGCCTTTCCTTTGAATACAATTTTAAGAAAATCTTCAAAGGAACAAATTTAAAGCCTCAAATCAGGGCACAGCACTAATTAGCGTGTAACAATGATTTAGGCAGAGAGCACCAGGCCTTGTTAATTTTCCAGGCCCATTCTGTAGTCTCTTTGCTGTATATTTCTTTTGATAAGTCAATTTCATCTAGGTGCAGCTTTTTATAGTTTAACTACTGTCATAACACTTCTAAAGTTTTAGAAGATCGTACATACTGATGCTGAAATCTGGCAATTATCTTCTAACTGCATTCCAACAACTAATTTTATGGCTCAGCTTAAAATGCTTAATTCAATTTCAAGTATTTTGCATTTATAATATTACTTTAAGTGGCATGTCTCTGAATAAAATAATGTAACTACCTATTTGTTTATGTAACCTTCACACTTAGAAATAAAAATGTACATCAATCATCAATTATAAATCAAGTTATTTAAGATTTAAGGGTGTCAGGTAAATAAGTTCTCTTGAATGCATTTCATCTCGCAATACCTCTTAGGAATTAGAAAACTTAAAATATCAGCTTTGTAATTTTAAAATGTTATGTACTACAAATGTGTTATCAGAATAAATTGTTTTCTTCATTTAGTAAGTAGTGAAGTATTGATCTGAGAATGCCATGGGAAATTAGAAAACAGTAACAGCAGTAAGCCATATAACTGTGATTTATGACTTCAGCAATATGAAGTAGGAATTGATTACTATTAAGGTCAATATCAAGATTCATTGACTCAGATATTCATTGTGACTACGGCTAAATTGGGAAACAGCGCTTACTTCAAAAAAACATATATCTTCCTATGGATAAAAATATGCCAATATATCCTGCCATCCTGTTATCACCTATTATGAGAATTCAATCTCTGAAGCATGATAGATATTTTGCAATTTAAAAACCATCTACTGTTGCCTCTAACTCTTGGTGTCTGCATCATTAATGACAGTATATTAGATTATTTCAATCAAAAATTGGTATTTGTATCAAATAAAAATGAATCATAACTACAGTCCACTTCAGAATTTTTAAGGGATTCAAAATACCTTACACAGTACCCTAAGGAAGACATTACCACAAAACCCATAGCACCAGGGCAAACAGATGTACACCCATTCCATAACAGCTTAGGAAATGGGTACAGATGAATGAATATATTACTAAATAAAGTAAGACAATGTGATCTAAGGAGTTAAACATTAAAGGCATGCATATAAGACAGATATGCTAGAAAACAAATATAATGTGTACTAATTTGAAGAACTGTGTTAATTTATAGCCCAGCTTACCTAACATGTTCAATTAAAATTTTGAACAATTCCAGCTGTCTCCACAACTTGTCCCAACTTCTTTCCCCCCATTTCTTTGCTAGCTTTTTTTTTTTTCCATTCCAATTTGTGATTGTTTTCACTTTAAATTGGATCAATATACTTGTCTTTTAGGACTGGTCACATGACTTGCAGATAGAGCATATTACTTGAAACTCCAGCTAGACTTGAATAGTTTATGAAATATTTATTGGGCACTTGTTATTGTAAAACATAAATAAGACATTCAAAACAGAGGACATGATGACATTATACCTGGCATACTAAAAACAACAACTGCAGCAGCTACAACACCGAAAGAAAAGAGGAACAGATAGAACTATTCCCTAGTGAATGTTTTTTAAACTGAAGCGGTAGAATCAGCAAGGTTCAGTGAAGATGCCTTGGGAACTACCAGGGCTAGGAGTTAGGCAGCAAGGATACAGCTGAGTAATAAGCATTCATGGTACTCCCCTTTTTTGTCAACAGTGTATTGATTTAAAGAGAAATGTGAAAACAAGTGATTGCAGTAAAATAGTGGTACCCTACAATTTTACTCCTAAATACTGATCAGTAGGTCATCACATATAACCAATTTTTAAATTTATATATTTAGTGTCTTCAAAAACCCACTCAAGGGCTTCCCTGGTGGCGCAGTGGTTGAGAGTCCGCCTGCCGATGCAGGGGACACGGGTTCGTGCCCCAGTCCGGGAAGATCCCACATGTCGCGGAGCGGCTGGGCCCGTGAGCCATGGCCGCTGGGCCTGCGCGTCCGGAGCCTGTGCTCCGCAACGGGAGAGGCCACAACAGTGAGAGGCCTGCGTACCGCAAAAAAAAAAAAAAAACAAAAAAAAACAAAAAAAAACACTCAAATTATTGAGTTGACAACAAACTCAGTAGGACCCTGTTTTTTTCTGGTTCATATCAGACTACAAAGCAGTTATAGAAGTAGCAGGAAAAAGAATACTTAAATAGACTCTAGTGCCTAACATAGTATTGAATTATTGAACTGCCAGATATGTCTGCTTCAAGGATAATATGAGTAAAATATGTTGTATTATATCAACAAAATATGTGTGTATACATATATGTACACATATGTACATACATACATATATATTGAGAGAGAGAGAGAGAAAGATTTAGAGATTTTAAGGAATGGGACAATGCAATTATGGAGGCTTGGTGAGTCCATAATCTGATGGGGTAGTCCAGTAGGCTGGACACTCAGGGCTCAGGGAAGAGTTCAGTTCAAGTCCAAAGGCAGTTTCCTGGCAGAAGTCCTTCTTGAACATGGGAGGAGGTCAGGCTTTTTCTATCAAAGTCTTTAACTGAGTGGGTGAGGCCCACCTATATTATGGAGGGCAATCTTCTTTGCTAAAAGTCTACTAATTTAAATGTTGATCTCATTCAAAAAATACTTTCAGAGAAACATCCAGAATAATGTTTGACCAAATATCTGGGAACCATAGCCCAGCCAAATTAACACATAAAATTAACCATAACATCTCTACCATTGAATTTATACATTATAGGGCACAATATAACTCTTCTTAACAGTTCAATATAAGGCACCTAACTTGCAAAAATAGTCATAATTATTTCATTGCTAAACACTAAGAGAAATATGTTAAATATGTCAAAGGTAAAGAATGAAAAATAAAACACATATCTGTGAATACAAAGTATAAAATTTATATATTTCTTTCAAAATTAAAATGTTTACCATGAAAATTATAGAATATCATTAGGCTATTATCTAAAAATCGTCATATATGGAGATATAAATTTTAAAATATCTACTGAATTCATTGGACTGTAGGTTGAAACAAGTTAGCCTATTTTAAAAATGGTAACTGAAATCTAACAAACAATAATAATATAAAAGTAAAATTGTTTTTCTTATTAAATCGTTTTATATTTCAATTTTTTCATATGGCTAAATTATAAATTAAATTAATTAGAATTAGTAGGAAATAGTAATAGTAGGAAATAGTAGGAAATAGAGAATAAAAGAGGGTCAACACCAAAGTAAGAGTGCCTATGCAGAATCAAAAAAGATACTATGAAATGTTTAACTTCACCACCTCTTATTGAAAACTAAACTAAAAAGGGACTATTAATTTGTATCTTTCATGATTTTGTTCTGTTTATTAAAATGCAGTTTTAAATATAAAATAATATTAAAGCATTTTAGTTAATGTAGTGTTAATTCCATAATTAAAAACCCAACATTCTAACATATATATCCTGGAAGGTGACACATGAGCTCATGATAAGACCAGATGTCCAAGATACAATCATTAATTCAAAAATTCTTAGAGTCTCTACCAAGTGTCAGGTACTCTTCTAAGTAGCAGGGATAGGAGCTGGGCAAAGCAGATTCAGTATCTGCTCTCATTAGGAACACAGACAATTAACAAATAATGCACCACTGCTATGTAATTACAACTGGTAAGTTATAGCAAAAAAAAAAGTATACCCTTAGATTAAACTAATTTAGTTAGTGAGGAGCAACTCCAAACTTGTGTATGTCTGTTATATACTCCACAAAAGGATGCTGTTTATGCCTTTGAAATGCCCCCTTCTAATTTCTGACTGTGCTCAACTGAGAAAAGAGTTTGTTTTAGGCTTTCCCAGGGGTTAGAAAACTACAGTAGTGGTGCTGTCAGGATAGGCTATAGACCAGTAAAAATACAAATCCATATAGCATTTTAAACATTTTTGATGTTTTGGTAAAATCAGAGACAAAGGATGGGTATAAGAAAACACACTTTTAAGGATTACTAGAGTAAGAATGTATTGGGGGGAAAGAATATGGGAAGCATATGGCTAGTGAGTTGTAAAACAATGCTAGTGAGTTTTTTTCCCCCTAACATAAAATGTAGAAAATATGTTTATGGGATGGCAAATAGGACACATTTTGTTCAAAACACTCTAATAAACAATGAATTGGTTATGTTTGTGAATTTTGCATCCCAAATAAAGACAACACATTGAAATTATGGAACTCTGAAATTTGTCTTTTTCTAGTCAATTCATTTGCCTTTAGTTATTAAAGATTTTTTTCCCTAGACATAAAACTATGCAAGTGATCTGAATTACATTACAACTTATAACTAGTTAGCACAAGACTCTATGAAAAGAAACATAAACTCTAGAAAACGAATGGAATTTCAATACTACTCATCAGTATAATAGAGGAAAATTTCCTAAGCGTTTAGAGAGTAAAACAAAGTAAAGCAACGCAAAACAATATACCACAAAAACAACTACTGCTGAGGATAAATCGATGGCTGGATGAGCAAGTATATGTAACTGAGTGGCTGAAAATCCTAATCATTTTCATTCCTTAACAATGACAGGTTGACATATCCTTTCCCTCCACATTTTACCTGACAGTCCCTAAAACTATTTCTACTGTTAGGTCACAAACTCTCATCATTTTCCCTTTTAATCCCCAAAGTTCTGCTGCCTTATTTCTCTCCTACCCTAATAGTGAATGATGGCCCATTCATGTTCTTTCCTACCCTCAAGAAAGGGTAAGAGGACAGAGCAACAAACTAAGTTATGCACTTGAGAAAATCACATTAGAATGATCATAGTACAGCAGGCTGGAGATGCTAATGTGAGCTTCCATTTGGAACTTTTCTGAGCGCTCAGTTATTTATAACTCATTCTCACCCAATCTTTGATGTAAAAAGGGTCCATCAATTACGTCAAAAACTGCAATTTGCTTCTACAGTGAGCACACAGTATCTTTATTTTCTGCCCAAGGATAGTGGCTCTTAGCAAAGGAATTCCAAAAACACTTCAAGAGAGGGTTGGTTAAAAAAAAAAAATCACAGAGTAGGAAAGCATTATCATCTCATCCATTGATTTTGCACTCAATAGAAATTTCATAATTTCTATTTCAGTACCACGATTCCAAAAGTACAGCATGAGGCAAGGGATAGTAATGCTATTTAATTTTTTTTTTTTTTTTTTTTTTTTTTTGCTATTTAATTTTGAGTGATAACTGCTAAATAAAACTTCTGGTGAAATAAATGTTATTACCCAGGGTGAAAAAAGAACACTGTGAGTCTGAAATAAGAGAATAAATTAAGAAGAATTGGAACAAGTGTACTTACAATTACATTTCTAAAACTATATTGAACTTCATTACAAATACTATCGGCAGCTGCATCACAAGTGTGCAGCTGTGCTAATAAATCTGCTCTCCTTTCAGTTTGGACTGACAATATTTGAGACAGGGATAACTGATAGTGCATTTACACTAAAGTACATCACAAAGATGTGTAGGACAATGACATATCGATTGAACATACAAATGTGGAAGCTTTCAGCAGGTAACCTCACTTTATTTCTTGGAGAATGTTTGGCATGGCAGAGAAAAATTTCAATAGGCTTTGACCATAGAGGCACAGGAACTGCATGCAGCAAGTGTCCTTCCTACTCAAGTTTTCGAGTTGCAAGAATCCTTGGAGAACAACTCTCTAAAATCCAATACAAATTTAGACTCTAAACTGTAGCACAATATGTCATTGTAAATTATTTAAAACTTTCAGTGAATTCACTGCAGTGTGCATTCACATCTGTCTTTATAAATAACGTGTTTTTTCTTCATGTACTGAATTATAAAAGCCATAACCAGTTCATCTTAAACAACCCCGTCCTTCTTTCTGACATATTATTCAGCTACATTATTTTGGAAAGATCAACTTACATATCACCCAGAAATATTCAGGCCCTGGAGGTAATATTAGCAAGAAAACATTCCATTAGCAAATCCTGCCCACTCAGATGCAGATATTCTACTTTCAACACGTTAAAACTTGTTTATATCACAATATATTCTCAACTCTCCCAAAACAATACTTCTCCCACAGTTTTCCCAGGCATTTAGATTTTTGACCTGGAAATGCCTTTCAACATAATAATCACAGACAATAATTTTATATTTAAAACATGGCCTTGCTTAAAGGGTTTTAGTTAATTAGCTTAGATGATTAGTTTAGTTATAGCATATGGGGAAAAAAGCTACAAAATTATTTCAATTTTGAGCTTTTCTCATTGGACCCTATTTCTGAAAAGTTTTGTTGTTTTTGTAGAGAAAATAAATACTTCAACTCAATGTCTGATGTGTGAACTTTGAATGTTAGCCAAGCACTAAGGAATATAATGAAGCAAGTGACCTTTTCCATTCTTCAACGATAGCTGCATGTGATCCCAGATCCCCAGAATACATTTTGAGTACACAGTTATGTCTAATCATCTTGCTTACCATGTCTCCGCATGTGACTGGTTTGAGAAAAGCAGCAACTACCTTTATTAAATTAACTAATCAATGAAATGTTGATCTATGTTGAAAAATGATACCATATTGCTAATAAAACTGAAATAAGTTCAATAAAATGGAAAATCATACTGATTTCAATTATATGGGTGCCTCACTTATATTGCTGCATATATATGAATCACCTGTATGATGTAAATAATGCATGTGACCTGTGCATTTTCAGGCTTCATAATTATTTCTAGAAAATACTCTCTATCAAAAGCATTAATGATCATATAATTGTTATAGTTTCATACTTTAAGCAATTGAGAATACTTCCACTTTTTATCAAAGCAGAATTACTAATGAGTAATTTGCTGTCATTGTTTGTCTTTATTAAACTTTTAAACATTTAAAGCATGACATATGATAAAATTTCACCTTTAAAAAACATTTTTATTAAAAAAGAATGTATATATATGTATAACTGAGTCACTTTGCTGTACAGCAGAAATGAACACAACACTGTAAACCAACTATAGTTCAATTAAAAACAATCAGAAAAAGAAAATTTTCCCTCAAATTTTTAAACTTATTGTTCACCAGTTTTAAAACACAGTAGCAATGTATACTTAAGATAATAGCAAAATGTTATTGAGTATATACCATATATCTCTGGTTATGATTAGGTTTGATTGAATGATTCATTTTCATTGTTTTTCTAAATTAAAAACTGAAACATGTAATCTAAGATCAATAAATATAATTCAAATTTAATTTTCCTGTCAATGAATTACATTCAAACCTTGCCAATAGTGTAAAATCATAGTTATATAATGAAGTCTTCCAGACAGACATTAACTATATTAAAAATATATTTTATGTTTGGATCAGTTCTTCAGTAATGAAAATTCCAATGTAAGTAGATAACTCTTATTCATTCTAAGAAATGAAAATTTATATCACAAGATGGCAGATGATTACTCAAGCTGTTTACTCCTTGGGCTATTTACTAGTGACACATATTCTATATTTTCTTATGAAAATGTGCTTATTTGTATGGTATATTAGAATAATTTGTTAACAATTATGGATTTGCTATAAAGTAAGCTTGTCCTGAAACATTATGATTTATAGTAGTAACAGAAGAATCTCGTAGGAAGTTCTACTGTAGAAAACTATAACCAAAGGAAAACCTTCTGTGTATTATATAAAATCAAAAAAATGATATAATAATATGCATATGTACAATATATTCTTCCACACTCTAAGGATGATTGTTTCTATTTCTCTGGTATTGAGAAGTCTGTACATGCTTTCGAGTATGATATCCACTTGTACTCAGAGTAGCAATAGGTGGCAACTGGGGAAACATTATTTGTCCTTCTTTCCTGATTGGGGAAAATGAGTTAAGATAATAAAAGGACATGCTCAAGGTCACAGAACTAATAAGCTGTGAAGCTGGGGTAGAACATAGGCCACCAGACTCCTGTAAGAAAACTTTTTCTACCAAAGTCTGCTGCCTTCACAATATTCATACAAAGAAAACTGCTAGAGATAATAAAATGGAATGTTCATTTACTTTGGCATTAACCATTGACAACCACCTTGTGATTTGCCCATTTGAGGAGGTTATTTCTGGTTAAAGCCAACATTTACTATGAGGAGAAATAGAGCAATATTTAAGACATAACATCTCTACATGGGACTCCACAAAACTCAAAAATGCCAATTTGAGAAGTGTCAGTACCTGATGACAGCTACACAAACACATGTACCTACACATCATTCACTTGTTAAACAAAAGTTTAAAAATATGAGAGATGCACTTTCCACTTTGATGATATGAATACATTAAAATGGTGTATTACTTGAATAAAGAAATTGCCAGAAATAGATCCGAAGAAAACAGGAGCAGAAATGATCAGATAAAGACATTAACTGCATGCAGAAATAGATTCAACTCTTCTACTTCACATCCAGTGTTTCAAAGACCTCTGTTCCTCTTACCTTTTGCCCTCTTTTCTTCCTTTTAAGAAGAATTATACTAGCACTCCTTTCTTATTCTTTGCTTTTTTTGTTTTCTCTCCTTACCAAAAATACCTCAGATTTTCTTTGCATTATTTTGCTAGTGTTTTGAAATTGGACACTTCATGGTCTTGAATCTTGCACTGATATACTTCCTTCTACTACCAACCACCCTCCTTAAACTATAAAGAAGAGAATGAGAGAGCCTGAGAGAATCGATCCAAGTTATGCCACATACAACTAGGCAATTCTAATACCACCATATGCAGACTCACTCTGTAACAAAAAGCATGAGTAATAAATGATGAGAGAAGGTGGTTCTATCCCCAAAAGGAAAATTCTCAAGTTAGAAAAATAGTGATAAAACAGCAGCCTTGTAGACAGTAGATATATGCTCTAGAGCTGTTAAAGCCCCACACTTAACCAGCCAGTGGGGCAGAATCATTCCCATGGATTATAAATCACAGTCTTTTCTACAGTACTCAGTGTTCACCTTCATGTTACCACTAAGACACATACTGCCTTGTAGTTCAAGGAAATTTGCATTACGTGGTAGAATTATGTGAATTGCCAATCCAGTTCTCTGGAGTGCCTGCAGATGGTCATAAAATGACAAAAGCAATACTATACTATGGTATTGCTGCTTACAGCACTACTCTTGATGGTGAGGCAAAGTACTGGAGAGCTTTAGGGTTTAGTTAGAGCTTTAGAGTTAGGTCATAAAAACACATTTGTGCAAGATACGGCTATTTGAAAAGCTTGTGTTCACTTTTCTACAGGCCAAATGAAGCACAAAATCTGTGGATATAACATCAAACACAATGTTTTCCACCGAGTTCCCAGCAATTTCTAGTAGCCAGTTCCACAGAAAATCACCAGAACTACAAGAGACAATTGACTTTAGAAAATAAATCACTACCTAATTTTTTATCAATAGAGAAAAAGTAGAATTAACCCTTTTATAAACATCAGCAACTAAAAATATGCATGGTAAAATACTTAAAGTGAAAAACATAAGCCTCATTTGTAGTTATCTATTTACATTTGTTCAAGCACATGTCCTATAATAACCAGTTACTACCCTCATGTGCCCATGAGAACCCACTGTATAATTAATATGGTTCCAGAGTCTATGAATGAAGATACTAACATTTTTTCTTCTTACACATGTAAGTCACTTTACATGGTATGAAACAAATTTTATGCATGAAATAAATTAAAACTATCAATAATTGTTTATAAGTATTGCTAATTAATGGAGAATGCATGTTCATTAGAGTTAGAAACACTGAGTTCCTGTTAAAAATATTGAGAAATAGAAAAGAATATTGACCATTAAAAGTTAAAGTAGACATACATATCTCATAAAATTTTAATATTCAGAAGGAATTAAATGTAAAACAATATGTAGAGTATCTCTAAGGCTGAAGGAAAAATCTCCTTTGTCATATACTCTTTTAGTAATATTTACATTTTCGACCATTTGAAAATAGATGATTGATTTGAAATGTTATTCGCCAGATGGAGTAAATATTAAGACGAAATATAAAAGAGATTCCATGTTTTCTATTTAAGATGATGCCGAGACACACATATGTTCACCTCTTCCTCCCAAAATATCATTGGAATTGGAGCAGCCTGTTCAAAATCGAGTAGATATAGCTCTGATACAACCACAATAACCTTAAGGTAAGAGTATCTAAAGGTGCTAAGGACAGCTTAACAAAGAAGCAGGTGAGAGGGCAGGAGAGAAGGTCACATTCACAATACTGAGAAGGAGTGGCTTGGTTTGGAAAACTTTCTGTCCCGTGAAGCTTCAGAAAAGTCCCAAACATGGATGGTCTTCAGATAGTGGGAATGAGATGTAGGACAGTCTTCCTAGAAATCACATTTGGAACAACTGGGCCAGATATCCTATCACGACCATACACTCAGGGAGAACAGCTGAAGTGCTGCTATCTCTCAAAGCAAAGACAGACTTTGCGTTCTAAAGAGCTGCCAGAATTTGGCTAAGGTTCCTCGTGGGAATGTTAGGGTAAGAGAGAAAACCTTTCTGAGCATAGTGCATGTATTGGGTTACAGGAGTTTGTGCACTAAAGTGAACGCTACCTGCTAACACTGCTCACTTAGGTACTGAGTACTCAGTCAGCCATCCCATTCAGAGGAAGCTGATGGAGGAATAAACCTACCCAAAGAGAGATGAACCAATCTTCTCATTCATTCAAAAATATAAACAAATAACCAGTATCACCAAACAACTGAAGAAACAGAAGTACAAAAAAAACAAAAATCAACCATGGAGAAAACAGTGATCATTCAGGGAATAAGAGTGAAAGTGAAGAAACTTCTACTCAGTATTTTCAAATTGATTAAGAAAATACTTGCATCTAAAACGTAAGAAAATAAAGCTACAAAAAGATGGACACTCAGAAGACAAAACAAAATTCTTGGTAATGAAAATGTAATGATAGAAAAAGTAAGAAAAATGTAATATTAAGGAAACCTTCCAGAACATAAAGCTGAAAGACAAAGGTATAAAAAAGATTGAGAGAAAAGGTAAGAGGACGCAGTATAAATCCAAAAGGCTAAATTTTGCTCTACTGGGAAGTAACTAAATAGGAATGAAAGAAAATATAGAATGGGAAGGATTACTCATAGACATTATGAAAGAAAAAGCCCTATGTCTGAAAATGAAAGAATTTTGAAATGAGACAGCCTCTAATTGCCAAGCAGAAAAAAATAAAGCAAAGAATCAAAGAACGTATCTTAATAAAATCTTTTCTTTTTAGAACAGGTAGCCACAGGACTCAGAAAAATATCTAAAAAATTAAAAATGGGTACATGATAACACAGGGTATGGTGACATTTTTGACAGAAGGAAAATGCTTCTTGCATCAGCAGAAAAAGATTTGTTCAACAAATATTTGAGTGCCTGCTATGAGTTAGGCATCATTTTTTTTTTTTTTTTAACGGGGGCCTCTCACTGTTGTGGCCTCTCCCGCTGCGGAGCACAGGCTCCAGACGCGCAGGCTCAGTGGCCATGGCTCACGAGTCCAGCCGCTCCGCGGCATGTGGGATCTTCCCGGACCGGGGCACGAACCCGTGTCCCCTGCATTGGCACACAGACTCTCAACCACTGTGCCACCAGGGAAGCCCTTAGGCATCATTTTAAGTGCTAGAGCTATACGTGTGCAAAGAAGACCACCATTAGAATTTACCAGGTTTATTCTTGGAGCTGTAAGGAGGCCATGTGACTGGAGACCAATTGTAGGTGAAAGAGTCTAGTTTCACTTGCTCATAGGGTGTCACGGGTAGAAGCCTTGTCCCTCGCCCTTCCAACCAGAGTCCCTCGCGCTAAACCGCTGCACCAGCACCTCAGCATGGGGAGCATGCGCAGAAGCACTGTGCACAGCACCTCAATTTAAGATGGCGGCCGCAGGCCGTGTGCAGGGATGCTGTGCCCGGCGATCTGGAGCTTGAGCGGCACAGCTGCGCCCCTCCCTCGAGAACGCCGCCCCCTCCCTACAGACGAGATCCCTTTAAAGCAACCCCAGCGGCAGCCTGTCAGGGAGAGCCTGTGCCCTAGATCCCCAGCTCACACCACTCCATTCTCTGATCAGGGAGTAAAACTTTCCTTTGTTTCTGAACCGGAAAAAAAAAAAAGATAAACATTTTCTTCATGACGCTTATATTTTAAGTGAAGGAAAATAGTTAAGAACTACAACAAAACAGTAATTTAAGGTGATAAATGCTATAAAGAAAATAAATCTGCGTAAGAGGATACGGATTGATGAGGCTACACTGTAGGGGAGTTTGTAATTTCAGAACGGGAAAGCGTAGGAAAAAAATCTGCAGAACTCAGGCTGTTCCAAGTCGGCAGCAAGCTGAAACGTGGCATGATGTTGGATCGTTAGAGGCCCTCAGTTTATATCCCATCAATAAATGTGCATTGTTCTTCAAACGAAGCAGAAAGACACAGAAGAAATCCCAAGGAAAAAAAAATGCTTTTAATGGTGGTAGTGAAATTACTGAATGACACTGGAGAACGAGACTTCCTTTATCTGTAAAGAAAGATTTGGATTTTCCTCTCTCAAACGTTGTCTCTCCAAAAAGTCTGTGATTTTGAAAAACACTCAAAAGTTTAAAAAGCACTTATGTTAAACCACATAAGATAGATATAAAATATAGTTAGCTGTATATAAACATGGTCATTAAAACACCATTTGTAATTACAGAAAATTTGAAACAATACAAGGAGTGGATTGTTTCAAGAATTATGTTATTTCCTGTTAATGACATAGGTAAGCAGTCTTAAAATGAGAAGCATTCCACAGTATATTTTTAACTAATATCAAGTTAAAATGTAATATAATGCCACCTTATACTGGAAATACACAAAACACTGTCCGTAATGGTGAAAGAGAAGGTTGTTATATTTATTGTGTCAGTCTTACATAGCTTTCTTGTTTTTCTTTACCATATGCAATTGTTAGTATTAAGATATTTTAAGTAATTATTTAAAAATAAATGAAATTATTTGTACTAAAATAAAAGACGTCCAATCCAAGGCACCTCCAATTTTAAAAAGCTTTCATAAAAATATGACAGTTTAATTTCAATTGTAGGAAATCACAAAAGAACACCACGTAGCTTATAAATATATAAATAAAAATATTTAAAGGCATATAAAAATACAAGTAGCTACACAAAACTGTTATTTGCAAAGATCTCTGAGGAGAAATTTAGAATCAGGGTTGAGGGAAGAGGAAAACATGTGAAAAATAACTAGCCATTCATTCATTTCTGTATTTTTAATTATTATTTAAAAGAACATGTTACTTCTACAAAATAAAAGTAAATGGAGAATATACATGTATGTTTATACATGTATAAACAACTGGAATATATATATGATATTTTAAGAGCATTTAACTCTGCATTAAGAAGTTAAGCAAATTGGAATTTTACTGGTTAATTATAGTAAGTCTGTGTTTGATCTGTTTATATGGGAGATACATTGTTTTATAACATTTTAATGGTGATATCTATCTATGGGTAATATAAATATAGTTAGCCGTTTACAAATAAGTTATACAGAAATTTTCAGACACCTAAATTTGATTAAGAAAAATGCAGTATGATTTGGGAAATTTTTACATATTTGTGAAGGTGAATGTTCTTCACTGCAATTTATAGCACAATAAATTATTTAGTCGAAGAATTCTAAATTTTTAATTTATCTTAGTACTGGTCTGTCCAGCCTATAACATTATCTCTAAAATATATGGACAGATGGTGGGAATCATTTTAAATTTTTAAAAAATGAAATAGATATGCAAAAATATGCAAGATAGAAAAAGGTATTGATTTCATTGTTCCCTAAAAGTAAAACTACATATTAAGAAACGCTGTTGGCTACCCAGCAGTGGCCGGCTCCCTTCTGAACCCTAAAAGATGATGAAATACATTTTTGTGATATTTGGATCACTGTATTTTGGACTACTTTCTTACAGTAGATTAGTCTGCCCTTTAACTAATCCCCAAACAAAGCATACTTGTCAGTGTTATCTGAAAAGAGAAAAGGAATGGGACATTCCCTAAACTTAGTCCTAATTTGGGTAATTTGGAAGTAAGGGGCATTTTACATTAAGATTTTAAGCCTCATCCTTAAAAGCACTGTCCATACCAACTGGTCAGTTGAATTTCTCCTTGTTCTTTGGTCTTCAGTAAATTCTTTAAAAACGTTTGCCCCAGTTTAATGCAATTCATCAAACATTTAATTCAATCTAATTGATTTTGAAATCCAGAAAGCACAACTCTGACACAATAAACTTGAAAAATTAGCTACTGGTCATGCATGGGTTCTAAAAAAATACATATTTTCTCAGTTTCTTTAGTAATGATATTTTAAAGTAATACAATTTATTAATCTCATACAAAATTCAGTGAATTCCCTGTTTACTTTAATGACAAATGAGACATTAGCCAAAATTCTTAAATTTTATTAATCTAAAGTTGTTGATGATGCAGACATCCGAAGAAATCTCTTCATGATAGAAACAGAAATCTCTTTAAATTGGTTGGGTAATAGTAGTAAAATTTTCCATTTAAAAATATTTAGCTGCTGATTAATGTGTCATGCCATACACTGTTTCATTTTATACTTTGTAACTTCTGTTTCTGAGCAAAAATTGAATGAGAACATTATCTAACTTTAAAGTTTCACTGAAATATTTTTTTACTGTGTAAAATTCAGACCAAATGTCTGTAGACATATCCTAGAAAAATTGGTAATTTGCAAATGCAAACTAAAATAGAGTCTCTATAATCAAAACCGTTAGTGTCACCTGATGACCAATTAAATAAGACTGTCCAAAGAGTGGTATGTCTTCACAGACCTGCCCCAGAGATGACAGGTGTTAGGGACAAAGGTGAGAATGTCCTAGGCTTCAGGAAGCCATCTCCATATAGCTCACAGGCAGTTTCCTCCAACCTTGGATATGCCAGCCACCATTATCTCTTACCGAGACTCATTCAACAGCTATTTGACTCATCTCCTTTTCAGTTTGCCCCCTTAGATCTTCAACAGCATCTCGACCCAACAATGGAAATGGTTCTTGTGAAGCAGCATGCCATCTTTTTAAAGCATAAAACCAAAATCTTCCCAAGACTTCCCATCACAACCCAAATGAAACCCTACCTCTGTAGGACTGTACAAAAATTCCACTTGATAAGGCCTCGCTTATCATTTCTGACCTCATCCCATTCTGTAAAAACCACCTCCCCCTGCCTACTGTTCTCTCAAGCATGCCACCCTCATTCATTTTCTAAAGCTTCTTATACTTGCTGATCTAATCTGCTCTAGATGCCACATGGCAACCCTCTTCCCATATTTATTTTTTGAACTCAAATGTCATTCACAATATTGACCATCTTACATAATCTCGGCTGTACTCATCCAAACACCATCATTCTCTGTCACATTGTGGTTTTTATCTTCTAGTTTAATATCTGGATGTACCTGGAATTATCGAATTTGTTGTTTTCTATGATGATTCACAGTCTGCTCTCTCTATGGAAGGGGTCTCCCTTGTCATCATTGTGTCACCAGTGCATAACTCAGCGACTGGAAGAAAGCAGGCACTTAAATTTGTGAGCTGGCTGATGAATGTCATCTCTGGTTTCACTGTATCTCCATCTGGAACTCCTATTTGACCAATAAATATTGGACCTGCTGGATATTTCCACTATTCCTCTTAACTTGTCATTTCTACTTCTCATCCATCTGTCCTTTAACTCTTTGTACTAGAAAAAAACCCTTGACTCTATTTTTCAGCTCATACGTCTGACTTAATTAGGCTCTCTTTTCCTGTTTAACTTAATAATATACATTTTTAAGAGGAGGAGGGTTATATTTTAGGTTTGAAAGAACAGAGATGATTTCTTTTTCAGAACATTCATTTTTGTTTAATTGATAAGATGCCATTTCCACTATTTATAGTCATATTTTTTACAGTACTATTAAAATCTTAACCTGTTTGCTTTATTAGTCCTATTTCTTTGGATACCAGATTCTGCTATTACATTTAGTGTCTCTAAAATCTTTGCTGATTATTTCTGAGTTCTAGTCGTTTGTTCACATTTTTTTAAATTAATTAATTAATTTATATTTTTGGCTGTGTTCGGTCTTTGTTGCTGTGTGCAGGTTTTCCCTAGTTGCGGTGAACGAGGGCTACTCTTCCTCGCGGTGCGTGCGTGGGCTTCTCATTGCGGTGGCTTCTCTTGTTACGGAGCACGGGCTCTAGGCACACGGGCTCAGTAGTTGTGGCTTGCGGGCTCTAGAGTGCAAGCTCAGTAGTTGTGGCACACGGGCTTAGTTGCTCCGCGGCATGTGGGATCTTCCGGGAGCAGGGCTTGAACCCGTATCCCCTGCCTTGGCAAGCTGATTCTTAACCACTGCACCACCACGGAAGTCCTGTTCACATTTTTATTATAACTATTATTAATTTGCCTAAATAAAGTTGCTTTAAATATATCAATAGAAGTTTAGAAATTGAAAAGTCAGACATATTTTGAGGAAGAATTTTATATTTTTAGTAGGATATTGAATAAATAACCTCTCTATAACATGGAGAAAGGAGATATAAAAGAGTTGCAACAGATATTCAGTTGAAAATAATTTGTAGCTGTCCTAATTATGTCAAATAATGTGAATCAAATGCTTTCTACATGAAGGCTATAGAGTCTGATATTCCATTTAAAAAAGTTCAGCAAAGCAGTTTAACTGATCTATCCATTATATTTCTGTCCTTGAAATTAGCAGATATAAAAGTGAATTTTTTGTTTATGATGTACTCTATTCCAAGAACATTGCACAGCAAAAAAAAAAAAAAAAAAAAAAAACCCACAAAATTGAACTTGTCATGTTCTTCTATTATTTTACTTTACACTTCATTTGTTTTTTTTTTTTTTAACATCTTTATTGGAGTATAATTGCTTTACAATGGTGTGTTAGTTTCTGCTTTGTAACAAAGTGAATCAGCTATACATATACATATATCCCCATATCTCCTCCCTCATGCATCTCCCTCCCACCCCCCCATCCCACCCCTCTAGGATTTGTTTCATTTGTTTCTGTTACATAGCCCTGTACGTCATTATTACTCATTGTTACTAACAGGCACATTCAATTTGGTTCCAATAGAAGTTTCTGTCATCTATTAAACTGTGAAACTAATGACTGTAACATGTAAAAGGTTTAATTACAGGTATTGATTCGAAAGTGTTTATCTCCTTGTTTGTTCTTTAAAAATAATCTGGTTAACTCCATTTATAATTTATTGATGAGTTAAGTTAATCTTGCAAAAGGAACTCTTAATGTCTACAGGTGATGTGTTTAATATCACTCATGTTATTTTGTACTTGCAAGGCATATGACACTATTTCACATTCAACCTTATTTCCTTTCCTTAAGACCTTCAGAGTTCTTTTGACCTTCAGAGTTCTTTTAACAATGACTAATAAAATACTAGCTGGGTATCTTATTAAAACATTTTTAATATTTGTGTAACTATTTCTATGATAACTGATTAAAGGATTTTATCACTCTCTCTCCTTCTCTCTCTGTCACACACACACACACACACACACACACACACACACACACACACACCACACACACACAACCCTAGGTATGAAGGTATAATTTTTGTTACTATTCCATTCTGCAATTTATCTAGTCTAACCATGTGACTATTCTAGGAGAAACTCCTATTCAGTCCTACTAGATCTGAATGTCTTTGGTCATACACCCGAGAAAACAGTTTGGTTTTACTTCTGTCTATCTATCTATCTATCTATCTATCTATCTATCTATCTATCTATCTATTCACCTATTGGGTAAATTTTATAACTAATAAGTCTTTTCTTAATGAATTGATGGCTTGAAAGTTCAGATTTGAAAGCTCAAATCTGTAGCCCACCTAAAGCAAGTAAGCATCTTAATGTCATTCTCAAATCCACTTTAAAACCACAGTTGTTTTTTCTTTCTTCTTTTACTTGATTAAACTCTACACATTTATGCTCTGGATCAGTAAGGGATATAGGTAAACGAATTAAATTATACGCACATGTGCACGCACGCGTGCGCACACACACACACCTTTATGTACTTCAGCTTCCCTCCGTGCTCAGTACCAGTACCCTAGTCCAAATCATTATCATATCTCCTGGGTTTCTGACACAGCCTCAAACGTCCTGAGTGGTCTCTTCATCCGTATTTACTTATTTCTAATACCAGTGAAATTGTGTCCCTGCTTCAATTAGCTTTACTGGATACTCTCACACTGGAGTATTCTCAACTGCCAAACTTTGCATCGTCTGACTTTTTAACCTCTTCAGTTTCATCTGATGTCACTCTTCCTGTTTATCTCAGGGCTTAACTGCATTCAGATAAGCTCACTGTCTTTCCTCTTTTTTACAAGGTCTTTCTCTCTCTCTGCCTCCCCTCCCCTACACACTCAGAGCTTTCATAGATGTTCTTCCCTGCTAACCCCTCTGGTCCTCCATTCCACCAAACCTTTGTATTAAATAAATGTTACTTCTTTGAAAATGCCTTTCTTGACTCCATGTAAAATTAGGTCTGCTATTGTAATGTCTTATAACACCCCTAGTTCTGTTTCATAGCAGATAATTTGTAATCTTTGTAATCATGCAGTTTTTAAAGGTCATTTGTCTTTTTTTTTTTCATTAATTCACAAGCTCCCTGCTGCCAGAGGGCATATATGTTTGATTAAATCACTGACTCTGTAGTGCCTCACACAGATCTTAGGTCATATAGACACAATAATTATTTGATTATAAATGAACAAATTTTTTCTCAAAGTTCTAAATGAAATAAAGATAATATATAAATATAAATATTTTAAGGAGGAATGTCTGTAGGAATTTAAATATATATGTATCGTATTTTAAATATGTATATTTTACAAGCTTTTCATTTACTCTGAGTAAATAATCCAGTAATTCGGATACTGACCCTGTGTCTCTATTGATGCCTCATACATTTATTTCAAAATCTGAAACATGTATTCCTTTTATGAACAAGGCAATATTATGCTTTTTAAAATGTTGAATCGAAGTGCATTTAGGCAATTGAACCTGAATTGAATAGAATAAAAACTGAAAAAAATTGTGTTTCATTGTTTCCCAAGTTTCTTTACATGGAAACTTCTATTGAGATAACATTGGTTTATAATATTATGTAAGTTTCATGGGTACAACATTATATTTCTACTTCTGTGTACACTGCAAAGTGCTCAACACCAGAAACTTAGCTTCCATTTGTCAATGTATGAAGATACATTTTTAAGCATCATTTTAAATGGTAGCCATTGAATAAACTGGATAAGCCGAAAATGGAAAACTTTTTTTTTTCTAAGAAGAAAGGAGTATTTGTTTTTTCCACTAATTTTGTAAGGAAACTAAAAATTCCTGGAAAATAACACATTTTTAAATTTTATCTTTACTGGTCCCATATTTACTGAATGCAAGTGGGGTATATATATCTTGTTATTCTCTATTATTCATGTAAATCTATTAAAGTTGAATGTGATGGGGAGACTCTTTGTAATCATAAAACAATGTCCCCTCAGGTCTGTTGTTTTATTGTCTAACCTGGAAAATCTGAGAATGTATAATCCATAGAATTAGCATTGTATTAATATTACCTAAATTGTTTAGTTATTAGTAATTGGCAATAAATCAAATTTATCAAAAATTCCTGATTTCATAGCTGGCCAATAGCGAAGCAATTTTTTTTTTTAAATGTTGGTTCTGGCCATTTTTATTATTTATTTATTTATTTACTTTTGTCCGCCACATGGCACGTGGGATCTTAGTTCCCTGACTAGGGATTGAACCTGTGTCCCTGGCAGTGGAAGCCAGAGTCTTAACCCCTGGACCACTAGGGAAGTCCCTAGCTAAGTAATATTAAATAAATTTCTCCATTCTGGGGCCTGTAGAAAAATGGGTTGTTCAAGCATGGTAGTGGAGAAGCAACAGGCTAGGAAGCCTCCAAATCTGTCACTCTCATTAGCAGAGTTACTTGAATAACTGCATCTCGGATTCTGATTAAAAATAATTGTTACAGATTCTCACTACTGCTCATTTCATACTTTAGAATCACTGCATGTGATCACTGTCTGAGTCACTTTATATATAAAAACAAAATTTAATTAAAAATTGAAAAATATAATCCAGATAAGAGTTTTAAATTTACATCTACATTCTGAGGGGAAAGTAGAAAATATATAAAAGATTAGATTTTCTTGAGGATAGGTAACTTCTTCCTTTGATAACTCTCCAGAATGTTTAGGGTTCAGCAAGCCTTCAATAAATGTAGTTGGTGGTAATCAGTTATTTATGTCTTGACTTTTAGTGTGTAATGTGTTCGCAATCTTTGTGGTATGTAAGAACTGTAGATCTTTTAAATCTGCTGCTCAGATTAGATTTGTCTTTGGGATCATTTTTAACCAGCCAGTTACAGAGTATAAAACTGCAGTTTCAATATTAGTTTAGCTGTGAGTGCTAATTAGCGATTACAAATCATTCTTACCCCAAATTAAAAAAAAAAATCGGTGTTCAGAGTACTAAAGGAACACAAGTATTTAGATTTTTACAAAATTATTTGGAAATTGTAGCTATATGCATAAAATAAATATTCAAGGATTATATTAAGTGTATTATGTAAAACAATTGAATACTAATTCTTTCTCAATGTAACAAATGTTTTATGTGTAATGAAACAGATGTATAGCAATAAATTGAACTTCCTTTAGTTTTTCAGGATATGTTGAATTTTTTATAAAAATGTAAAGAATTTTGAGGGTACTTTGTCCAAAAATATGCATTAAAAACTTCAAGGAAAAAAGTTATTTAATTAATAGCTGATAAGAATTTTACTTTTATTTTTCTAGGGGCTATTCATATTTAAGTGAGCAGAACATTATTATACAAAATGAACTAACAATTATGTATGATAACATTATTTTTGCACTTCTGCTTATTTAATTTGCATTTTTAGCCACAGTTTTAGAAATTTTTTTAAATTACATGTATTTATTCATACATTTTAAAATAAAGAGCTCAAAATTCTGACAGTTATAAGACACTGGTGAGTAAACTTACTTTCTCATTAAATACCTGCAAGAAACAATAAATAACCTTGAACCAATGGATTACAAGGATTAAACTACTAAAAATATTAACGTTTCATTAGGTATAACAGATTAATGTTGAGTTCACCATATTTACAAAATATAATCCACAGTTTTGTGAAAGCACCTTTTTAATTCAGAGGTAAACACATTGGCAGTAAAATATTGTGTTCAAGTTTTGCATGAATAACAAGGTATTACCAAAATTGAAGTTCCTATAATATGCTTGATTATTACTGATTTATACTCTTAGAAATCTCATCCTCAAATGATTCATAACATTATTTGATATATTTCCATTTTCAGGGGTCTTTGAACCATTTCTCATCTTGGTCATTCATATTCACTCAGTCCGCCAACTTTTTGTGAGAATTCACTGTGTGCCAGATATTGTTTGAGTGCTGGGGAAACAGAGGAGAGAGTAAAAACACCTCCACTGCCAAGGAGAAGACAGAAAATGAGCAGATAAATAAATACACACAGAAGGATGTCATATACAGCTTTAAAAAAAATGAGCTAGTTAAAAGAATCAAAAGGGACAGTGACTTGCATCTTAGATGGTAGGTCCAGGAAAGGCTTTAAGGAAAAATGGTGATTGAGTTGCAACAAGCTGGTATGAAGAAGGGAGCAGGCAAAGGGGACAGGAAGTGAGAAGGCCTGGATGTAGGAGTGTATTTGATGTGTTTGTGGAACACAGAGGGGGTGTGTGTGCCCAGAAATCAAGAGAGTGGAGAGGGAAATTGGTAAGAAGGAAGGTCTGAGGTGAGCCAGGATTCAGATTATAGAGTTTGTAGGACAGAGTAAGGACTTCGAATCCTATTCTAAAAGTGTCATTGAAGGATGGCATAATTCTGTTTCCACTTAAAGGGTGAGGTTGGAAAACAGAAAGCCAGAAGACCAGTTGGTGAGCACTGAGGTGTCTGTCCTGGCAAGAGCTGATGGTGGGTTTGACTTGGTGCTAATGGTGACGGTTGTGCTAAACTTTCGTCCAAGATATATTCTAAAGGTAGAACAGAACTAGCTGATGGGTTAAGCATATAATTTGAGAGAAAAAGAGGCATCGAGGATTTTTTCCAAACTACTCATTTAAAAAATTTATATTAAAAATACTCTAGGGCTTCCCTGGTGGCGCAGTGGTTGAGAGTACGCCTGACGATGAAGGGTACACGGGTTCGTGCCCCGGTCTGGGAGGATCCCACATGCCGCGGAGCGGCTGGGCCCGTGAGCCATGGCCGCTGAGCCTGCGCGTCCGGAGCCTGTGCTCCGCAATGGGAGAGGCCACAGCAGTGAGAGGCCCGCGTACAGCAAAAAAAAAACAAACAAAAAAAAAAAACAAAACTCTATTGTTCCCTTCATGTATAAAAAACTATGGAATTTGGGAGGATACATGGAAAAAACCCATTCATACATTTACAGTATTTGCATTTCTCCATCATTTGATTTGCACATTTATAAAATAAAGGCTACATGAGTCAAAAATCACTTCACCTGAAAGAAAAAGCAACAGGATATAGTCAGCCAACAGCACATCAATGCCATAGCAGAGTTTGAAATCACTAGTTCCCATTTTCATGACACATCAAGAGGCATTTTTAGTTTGTGAAATTTTTTCAGTCTCCCATGCAAAAATAAATATAAAAGATGAAACAAGGCTTGAATAATTTCATTGGGAATTTCCAGCATTATTAAAATGTAAATTTTTTCCTTATGTCAACATTTTCCTTTGAATGCTCACACAGGTTTATTCATTATTATAAACTGACAAAAATCTATGAGAATTCTCAGTTGATCTGGTCAAATCTAATTGCCTCCTGTCGCTAATTCAACTGGCCTTATGCACAATTGGTCTTAATACTGCCAGCTTCAATCATGGTAAGGAGAAAAGGAATATATTAAAGTTGCAGAAAGGGTGAGCTATTTTAATAGTAAAATGCTATCTCAGCCTTTTCACTTATTAATGCCTCTGCATAATAGAATTTCTATCATGATTATTAAAAGTGATATTTATTTTTTTCTAGATAACCTCTTTCAAAAGTTAAATTTATAGAAATAAGAAGGGTGCTGATTAGTTCATGATTATGAAATGTACTTTTTCAGCTAAAGGAGCTCTCTAAAACTAACAAAGATTCTAATAAACTTATACGAGGAGACTGACCAAGCAGGCACTCCTACAAACCATTTGTTTGATTTATTTTGTCATGAGAATGGAAGGTAGTCCTTGCTAAGCTTAATTGAATAATACAGATCAGAATATTATATTCTTGATACATTTATGACTTTTGTGGAGCCAACCTATTTTACATATAACTCCTTTACATGAAATACAATATAAGCAGCATTGCAGTGAATGTTTTAGGTCACAAATTTGAAATGTGTTTTTATTATATCATTTCTAAGTAATTTCTCTATGTGTCTGTCTTTGATTGGGTGAAAGTCACATCAGAATGTTTGGCCATAAAACTAAACTTAACTCCATTAGTATCTTTCAGAGTAGTGTCATCAATTATTTTAAAAGGGAATGTGACCTTATGATAATGTATCATGCAAAGACAATATCTTAAGCCTTACGTGGTCTACTTCAGTGAGAAATGGCTTATTAACTGGCACTGCAATTGAGATTATTCACCAGCGTTCTTAATTCAGACAGAGACTAATTTTTCTCAAAGTTAAGAGTTGTTGGGAAAATTAACCATAGACCATAGTTGACAAAATAAAAATAATTTAGGATAAATAACAGTTTTTTACAGAAAGCAACTTTTCCAAAGTTTTCAGTACTGGAAATTAAATGTATTTCTAAAATTAATTCAATTTTAGTACCTTTAAACTACTTAACAAAAGAACAGAATAAATGTATTTCTTTCAATGTAGAATAACCTGTTGTTCAATTTAGTTATGAAGGAAATAAAATATTCGTGGATAAAATATACTATTAGCATATTATAAGAGAAATATTTATTACTCTCATACATGGAAAAATCATGAATCTAGCAAGTCATGCCACTTTTTTAAGCAAAATTATTTTCCCACCAGATTATCTGCCAAGAATATAAGGTTCATTTTGAGCTCAGATAGAATCTCTACCACCTAATTCATAAAATGAATCACTCTTTGTCTTGATACTTTTCCTTTATTCCAACTGAAGCATGCAAGCTACTCTAGCATATCTCTGATGAGAAAAACACTGACGGTCATATGGACCTAGAATCTGTCATACAGAGTGAAGTAAGTCAGAAAGAGAAAAACAAATACCGTATACTAACGCATATATATGGAATCTAAAAAAAAAAAAAAGAAATGATACGGATGAACCTAGCTGCTGCGCAGGAATAAAGAGATAGACATAGAAAATGGACTTGAGGACAAGGGGTGGGAGGGCGAACCTGGGGCGAAGTGAGAGTAGCATCCACATATATACACTACCGAATGTAAAACAGTTAGCTAGTGGGAAGCAGCAGCATAGCACAGGGAGATCAGCTCAGTGCTTTGCGATGCCCTAGAGGGGTGGGATAGGGAGGGTGGGAGGGAGGCTCTAGAGGCAGGGGATACGGGGACCTGTGTATGCATATGGCTGATTCTCTTTGTTGTGCAACAGAAACTAACACAGTACTGTGAAGCAATTATACTCCAATAAAGATCTATTAAAAATTTTTCAAAAAAAGATATACTGATGTGGCCTATATTACTATTGGTGATATTGTGGGTTACTGTGTATATTCAGTAAGAGCCATAATACCTTCTTAAAAGCTGGAATTTAGGTTTTTCAGAAGGAGGTGGTACAGATGCCACATGAGGAATTTCATTTCTAAAATATATCTCCAATACAGTCAAATATCATTTTCCTTTTTCTCCTGTTTGGAGTTGCCTTATAATAAAATATCCAAACATCTATGAATTTTCAGCTGGAAAAACTCAGATAAACACTTAAAGGGAATAAATGAAACTTTTCCTTTGGGCACCAAAAATTTCAAGTTTTAAATACTTTTACTGGTATCATTACATAATTGTTTATACTCATAATTCCAAAATATATTTAGGAATGCAAAAAAATGCAAAGATTTTATTTTTTTCTTTGATATTTATTTCTTCAATTATTTCAGTATTAATCTTTATTTTTTCTGTGAAACTGATGATGAGAAAGTACATATAATTTTCTGAACACAGTTCCTCTACCAAGTTGCAATGTAGAATGTTGCTGTGAAAAAAATTCCTTAGCTTTTATATTTGCTTGATGTACTGAATTACTGCAAGAAGTGAATATTCTGAAATATTACCTTATTTCTTGATTTCTTTAGACATAAAACAGAAGTTAATGTAGTTATTGAAGGACAGATTTTCCTCATTTAAAATCTGGGCACAAATTTAATACTAATAAAATCAAGTATTCTGAAATATTAACATGTACTGATATTAATTAGTTATCTACATTTATTCACATGATAATAATTCACAGGTTAACGCTGAGAAAAATAACAGAACTAAAGTAAATACGTTCAAATTTATAAGCTTGATTAATTTTTATATTATTTTCCCTAATTTTGTCTTTTTCTGCCCTCAAAGCATCATTTTAACATTTAATTTGCCAACTAATGTGTATATTTGCATAAAGCCACACTTAACATTTATTCTATAGGCCCCTAGATAAAAATCTAGATTCGCTTATAAGGTCAAAAATATAAGATTTCTAAATGTTACAGTAGTAAAGTTGATAGTTCACAGGAATGATATATCAGACATCAGACATTGTGCTCTAGACAGGAAATGTCCCCTCCCTGAAAGTAAAATAAGTCAGTGTCTAACTGCTTTGATCATGGGATGTAAACCACTAAAATATTTTTTGGTATATCAAGAAATTATGAATTCAAACCTTATCTTTCTCTTGAGATTATTCTCAGTTTCACCCTGATGTCTGTTAGAGGAAATTACCTTTCCAATTCCTCTCTATGAGAATATTTGTGTATGCTTTAAGTAATTTTAAATAAGGCACTCTCTTAAAAGATAATAGTTTGTTATGCAGTAATAAGAAAAATGATTTTTTTCAAATAGAAGTATAGAGCCAAACCAATGTCAAACTTCCTATATTCTATGATTTTAAGATTTAGGTTTTTAGCTTTGTTTTAGATATATTTTGCTTCTTTTACTTTTTTTTTTTTTTTTTTTTTTTGCGGTACGGGGGCCTCTCACTGTTGTGGCCTCTCCCGCTGCGGAGCACAGGCCCCAGACGCGCAGGCTCAGCGGCCATGGCTCACGGGCGCAGCCGCTCCGCGGCATGTGGGATCTTCCTGGACTGGGACACGAGCCCATGTCCCCTGCATCGGCAGGCGGACTCTCAACCACTGCGCCACCAGGGAAGCCCTACCAACTTCACTCTGGTCAGTTTCTCCTCAGGAAGAGAGACTCAGGATCCATGGAAGAACTGCTTCCAGAATCTGCCTGGAAAATTATCTCTCTTTGGGGCAAGCTGTAGACTGTGGAGTCTATGGAAGTGTTCTGCTCAAAGCTCCTTCAAGAGAAACAAATGTGGAGAGCATGACTGACTAGTGGCCTCACCTCTAGTGGCATTCACTCAGGAATCACCCTCGGTTAAAGACAAGGCACGCCAAGGTACCAGGCCTGGCCCACTCCTACCTAATACAGGACTTCTCTAATTCAGAAACCCATTGTCATGGTCAAAACTTTCCCAGAACTGTGCCTTATCAAAAGGTCTTCCCATCCAATCCTTCCTTCTCTTTTTCTTTTCACAGCTGTCAGAGCTGCATGGTGGTCTGGAGGTTTTCATAGCTGACTTCTGTTCCCTCCTCATCTTTTATCTTTCATGAGCATTTCCACAAAAACTCCTTTGCACGACAAATCCTATCTTGGCGTTTGTTTTTAGGGGGAACCGAACTGACACAATTGATACAATTGATAAGCCTCTGGCCAAACTGTTCAAGAAAATACAAGAAGACACAAAAGACCAATATCAAGAGTGAGAGTGGATATCATTACAGATCTTAAAGTCTTCAAAAGGATAATAATGGAATATTATGTGAGTTTTTTCAAGAAAGAGGGAAACTTAACAGTTTTAAAAAATCTGGTCTGACTTTTTGAGTCAGGCAGTCCTCCAGTGTTGTGGCCTATGGGTAGAAATAATTCCTGGGACCAAGGGACTAAAGAATTGGATTTTAAGTAAAAATAATAAAATTTTGCCATTTCCACATGAGCAGATTTGGAATGATTTTTTAAAAGTAGGAAGCGTGAAAATATAATATTTCCAAAATAATTTTTGAAAAGAGCTGTATCACTTTAATAACTTTGTCTCTTTTTAAGTTATCTCTAATGAAAATAGGAATCTCTCAAAAATGTGGTCAAAATATCTATTAACCCCACGTAATCGATCATTTTTCAACGTGTACTTGATTATCTCAGAACTCTCCACTCTGGCACCAGGTAAGTAAGAAAGGAAAACAACAACAACAACGTAATATTGGAGACATCAATCCCACTGAGACCACCTCTTCAATTATGTTTGGGAATAAAATCTGAAAATAAATTACTTAGTGAGCTTTCTAAAAGTAGGGTAGATAAGTTTGCCAAGTTTCTACCAACTAGACAAATTTTTTCCTTAATATAGATAGGTCGCCTTGACAGATGATTCAATGAGATAAGGTATCTCTTCATGAGTGCTAGAAAAGTGATATGGGCAGGAGCATGTCAATATCTTTAAGAATGTCCATGTATATCCTTAGCTACATAGAGTAAAATTGGGGAAAAATTTCTTCAGGGAATGAGGAAAGTGATTATTATGGCCAAAAAAATAGAGACTTGAATATAGAGAAACATTTCTAAAATATTTATAAAAGTTTAATTTTTGAAATTTTTAGTCCTCCAAATCTCCTGCCTAAATTTACCTTTGTTTAAGAAAAAAAAATAGTCCTTCAAATGTTAGATTAAGAAATGCATATTAGATTCTTGTGCTTTTAAAACACCACTATTCCTCCTCTATTAGGTTCTTGCCCCAGGCAAAAACCAATGCCTAACACAAATATTGAAGAGAAAGAAGAATAAACAAACCTCAAGAGACACACCAAGATATCTTAGGATTTTGAACAATCAAAAAGGCAAAGGTCATTTGGGTTTTTTGAAAACTCCTTTGAGGGAAAAATTGATCTATTCCTTTAATGTTCTTCACAACAAGGATTAATTCTTTTTGAGTACTTAAATAATATAAGGGAAAACCCATTAAGGAGATGGGACTCATTCACTACTCTGGCCTGCTGATCCATATGAGAACTTTCAAAACCAATCTTAGTCTAATATATTCTCTATTGATTGATTTTGATATTATCTTAAACCCAGAGAGAATTTATTTACTTCTAAAAATACAGTTTAAAATAATCAAATAATACTGTATCCCCAAAGTTGCTACAAAGAAAATCTCCAAACACTTGCAAAAAGTTCTGAGTACAGGTAGGAGACAAACGGTAAGGGATAAGAGGAATATAAACTGAAATTTTATCAATTCACATGTCCTAATTTATTCTGCTCAGCATTCCAAAATGATGAATATTAAACAAGTTAGACTGCAAACGAATACATAATAGTAAAATATTATTCTATGTTTCATAGCATTATATATTATATATAACATTATATGTAACATTATATTAACATATATAATACATTGACATAGTACGTTATAGATCGCAAATGTTCTTACCAAATTTAATCTACACAACAATGATGGGAGATAGGCTTTGCTATTAAATTTCCTTTAAGAGTTTGCTCCAAAGCTACTTAACTTCTCTGGGCCTCTGTTTCCTTATTATAAAAGGAGGGAATTATAGTAAATGATTTTCACGCCCCTTTCTACCTCAAAAAATTCATTTAAAGACAGTAAGTGCTAAAGAATAATACTCGATCTCCAAAGTCGTTTTCTTTTCTTGTCACAAAGCTCCAAAGTGGTATGATGTACTATAGTTTGCTTTAAACATCTTTAAATGTCTATAAATCACATACCATAAAAATTCACCAATAAAAAGTATACAATTTGTGGATTTTGTTATATTCACAGTGTTGTGTAACCACACCACAGTGTAAATTTAGAATGTTTTATCAGCCTCCAAAACTCTATGGCTGTGAGCAATTCCTTCCTACACTCACTTCTCAGCCCTAGGCAAGCAGTAATCTTTCTCTATATATAGATTTGCCTATTCTGGACACTTTTTATGCATAGAATTCACTATATAGGGGCTTCCCTGGTGGCGCAGTGGTTGAGAGTCCGCCTGCCGATGTAGGGGACACGGGTTCGTGCCCCGGTCCGGGAGGATCCCACATGCCGCGCAGCGGCTGGGCCCGTGAGCCATGTCCACTAAGCCTGCGCGTCCGGAGCCTGTGCTCCGCAACGGGAGAGGCCCGCGTACAGCAAAAAAAAAAAAAAAAAAAAGAAAAGAGAATTCATTATATAATAGGTGGTCATTTGTGACTAGTTACTTTCACTTAGTATATTTTCCAGGTCATTCATCTTGTAGCATGTTATGAGTACTTCATTTCTTTTTATTGCTAAATAATACCCAATTTTGTGGATGCACATTACATTTATTTATTCATCAGGTGATGGACAACTTATTTTTCACTCCTGGTAAGCTATGATTCTCTGTTATCTACCTGTCTCTACAGTTTTTGGAGCCTCCAGTTTGCTCTACAATCTCAAGTTTCTGACAGACTAAGAAGAGTTGTTGATTTCAGTTTGCTCAGCATTTTTCTCGTTGTGACAACTGGATTGAAGATTTCCAAGCTCTTTACATGTTAGACCTCCAACTGGTCTTGGAGTTTAACAAACATGTTACAAATCTCTGAATGAGGATGTGTTGTGAGTTCTTTCTGTGTTGGCTATTTGCAAGCAACTCACACTATTGAGTGGCCAAGAGCAGTGTATAAGGCTACCGGGAAAGTTTCTTGCTTTGCGGTGAAGCTCACCGTTATACAGTGTGTAACTTTATTTGTGGTCAGTGAAGATCATCAACTGCTAACTGCTCAAAATCTTGTATCTCTCCTCCCACAAAGATGGTGTGTCCTTACGTTCTCTAATTACTCCTGGCTGTCTTGCTACTCTGGAGTCTGAGTGCCAAATGCTAACCTCAGAAGGACTTATACCCAGGGTATGCATTCAATTCCATTCCTCTAAACAGGAAGGATATTTACCTTTGTCCTGGGAGTACTCACTCTGATATGAAACTCCAGGTGACCAATCAGTTTCTTCCTGCACCTGGTTTGACCATCATTTTAATTGATAGGCCTGCCTCATGTACTGTGACTCACCCTTACAAATGAAATTTAGATTCGCCTAAACTGGAGTTTGTGTTTCTATTTTGTTTTCCTTGACTTTTGGAGGAAGATTTAAGAAAGAGACAGAAGTCCCCCTTTTATAAAATTTCTCACCAACATAGGTATTATTTATCTGTTTAGATTCAGAAGTATCAAGACTCATTGCTGCATGGGTATCACTTTATTAAGTAGATACCACAGTATTATTGTATTATGATGAGCTTATACTGATATGATTATAAAGGGTAAATCCAGGCATCTATGTATAGGAGGTAAAACATGAACTGAAACTGGGGTAGTTTTTAGTGGGGAATATGAAATTGGTAGGCCTTTTGAGGCATAATGGTAACTCCCTCTAGAAATATATCTGTGATCTCTAAAGTAAAAGATAACTGAGATCTAATTCAAATCCCGTACTCCACAAGACAGATTTTTAAAGTATATATTTATTTTTATGCTTTTGAAATGTTTAGCCTGTTATTTTGAAAGTTCCAATATGTCCCACCTGTGCCAAACAATTAAAAGAGGCAGACGTTTGATGGTGATTTCTCCGGAGAACTGATGAACATAAGTATGCATCTCTGAAAGCCAAATGTTGACGTCTGTGACAAGTGAAGGAAGACATAATGCTGTACCACAGAATGGAGGCCCATGGATCAGTTGCCTCCTTCCCCCCACCTGCAACCAGGGAGCTACAACCTGGAGCTGCTGAGTAGCATCGATATCAGAAGTCTGAGTTTCAACAACCCAGGCACTTTCACAAACTGAAAAGAAAATGTAAGGGAAAAAAATGTATAAAGCTTCATGAAACATGGCTCACAAAACATTTTTGTTAGAATCCCATGGACTCTTAAAAGTACAAAGTCCCACGTCCTATTTTAGACCTACTGTATGAGACCTTTCGTCTTGCAATCTGAGAGATGGCATCTTAAAAGGGTTCTAATTTAGAATGTTTGGCATCCTAAAGTAACTTTTTCTCCTAGGAAGGATTTGAAGTTTACGGATGATTCTACAGTCATTATCTTTCTTTCAATATTGTGTTGTTCTTTCATGCGGTAATGCTACAGAATATTTTGGAACAACTTCTTGCCTAACAAAGCTATCTCTAATATAGTCACATATTTTGAACTACTGTGAAATATTTTAGAAAGTTTCACAGGAGGATGATACATGTAATTTTAGGTAATTTTCCCCATCTAGAATAACTTGTCTACATGGTAAGAAATCTACATTTATCTGGTAACTGAAATAGAGGCTTTTCATAATTCACGTGCAAGATCTACAAAATTAGCTTTCTCTTTCAGATGGATTGTAGTTCCTAAATTCATATTTACACATAATCTGCTAAGTTATCATTGCATCATATTGAATGTTTGGATATTAAATACTTATTTCGGAGATAAGGAAGAGAATATTTGACTAGAGAGGAAGACAGGACCATTCCATTATCACTTGGCAGAATCTGATGTATTCTACCAAGAAAGATTCATACTAATAGATATTTTTGATGATTATTTTCATTCTTCTGATAAATTCTGTCATATGAAGGCTCACTCTCATTTGGCTATAGGTGTAGTATAGGTGATGGTAATTGTCTGGGGACCCATCATTATGAGTTAGCAGTAAAAGGAGCCATGGAAATAAACACCAAAACAGAACAAGAAAACATAAATTAATGAAGCACATAATACTCTGAAATACCAGGTTGTAAATTGCATCAGCACACTTACTAGCTCACATGTGAACAAATGTCAATGATCTTGAGAGCTTTTATTTTGTTCACTGGAAAAATATTGCATCATATGGACAGTTATACTCCTGCAGATCAAGTGACCAATCTAATGAGCTCTGGGGTTTTCTGAGTTCTTCTGTTCTGTGAATATAAGATGTGCCCCCCAAATATCTTCCTTTGTTAAGACACAAGCCTTTTTTTTTTCATATAGAGGGAAGAGAAGACATGAATTTAATAGGGATGGACTGATGAACATACATTGAACATCTAAGTAGGCTTTCATACCTGACTAACCTATTACATGTATAGATACCAAGTTTAGTTTTGCACACTTACTACTCATCCGCCTTCCCCAGAGCATATGTCTTTTGCCACATACACCAAGATGAAAATAAAGTGAACATCTTTCTATGATATGATGAATTTACCTGAATATTGATATTTCCCTCCATGATATTTCAAGTGAAGGTCAGTGGTCTTTAACCAAGGACATAGAATAGGCAGAAAAGGGCATGAGTAGTATGGAAAAGATAAACCCTGTCATTTGAACCAACTTATGAGTAATAAATCTGATCAACTGAACATCTGTGTTTTTCATGATCAAACTCCAAATATGATGTTATTTTCTAATATAGAGAATTAAATTATATTTTGATATTTCTTTTGGATAAAATATATCCATATAGAGAAATAATAAAGGTATAAGATGCATATGTCAATGGGTAAGAACCCTTATTCTGAATTATTTAAAATTTGAAAAAAATTAACATTAAAATCCTACGGAGAAAGAGGTAACATATACTTCATTCTTCTGTGCCCTCAAGTTAACTTCATTCTTCTGTTACCCCTCAAGAGGTAACATATACTTCATTCTTCTGTGCCCTCAAGTTAATATATGGTTATATTGATGTGAACTTTTATTTCAGTATTGTATTGGAACTAATTAGATATTTATAATGTTTTATTGGTTATGTGTTTTTCTAATAATTTAAAAATTGGTATAAATTAGCAGGCGACACACTTTCTTCTCTCCCAAATACATAAAATCCTTATGAATATAATCTGGTTTCCAAATGTCTTTCAATTGCTTTTAACCTTGCTACTTCCTTATCCTATAAATTATCCTTATTGAATATATGCTCATTTAATTAAATGAAAATATGCTTTGCTCTTTATTTTGAAAGTCTGTACAAGTACAGCTTCCTGGTAACTGCTTAACATTTCTTTTGAATATTCAAATGACTCATGTTGTTCCTGTTCAGAAAAGGTTTGCAAAAAAGATATAGTTAAGAAGAGGCATACTGATATTGACATAGCCTCTGCTTCAGCAATACTGCATGGAAATAAAATTAATATCGAAAAAGGAGAAAAAGACACGCAGATGCATTACAGAAGGCAACACACAGGAACCAGAGCAATCGACAATCAACTTTCATTACCTTCTTATTTTTTTCTTTTATGTACAATCAACAGTGCTTTCCTCTCTTTTATTTACTCTGCCATTCATATTAGTTTTAACCAAAATCTCACCTTAATACTTTTTCTTTAACTTCTATTTCATTTCCTCAATTTTTCTGAAGTTATTTATAATTATGAAGGTGTATAAAGCAGTCCTTCAGCAATCTAATTGTTTTTATTTGAACTGTTATAAATGAAAATGATTTATTAAGATAGCCTTTAATGTGGGTGCTTTTTGTTTCTGTGTGTATATGTGTTTGTACTTCAATATGTATCTTGAATCTAGCAACTGAATCCAAACTTTATGCAATTGTTATGTTAATGGATATGAAGGGTTATAACCGAGAGTTAATACATAAATACAGGGTTTACATAAGTGGAATAGAAGATACATTAAGCTGACAGTGTATCCACAGCAGTGCCTGACAGGAAGAAGGTGATTTATTTAATATTTGTTACAAAGTTAGGTTATGAATTTGTTCTTAAATATTTGATTTTAATAAAAAAGTGTATTTTAATTAATAAACATAAATAAAATAATTGTTATTTCCCTATTCCATTGCCTTTTTTAAATTCTCCATTTGCATTTGAAAAAAAGCTGTATAGTTTATCTAGATGCAAAGGTCATTATATATTCATAGAATTTTTCTTTTATTGCTTATATCATTTATGTATTTTAAGACTATACATTCTTACATGTAGTTGAACAATTTGACTTGTCTTGGTCCAAAAGTGATTGTTCAAGTGATCAAGTTTCATTGCCCTTCTGTCAATATTGCTTCATTAAGATGTCTGCTGACAAAAAAAAAAAAAGAACACGGACGGACCTAGAGATTATCATATTAAGTGAAGTAAGTCAGACAAAGACAAATATCATATGAATCACTTATATGTGGAATCTAAAAAAATGATACAAATGAACTTATTTACAAAACAGAAATAAACTCACAGACATAGAAAACAAACGTATGGTTACCAAAGGGGAAAGGTGGAGGAGGGATAAATTAGGACTTTGGGATTAACAGACATACACCACAAAATATAAAATAGATAAACAAGGACCTACGTATAGCATAGAGAACTATCTATACTCAATATCTTGTAATAACCTATAATGAAAAAGAATCTGAAAAAGAATATATATATATGTATAACTGAATCACTTTACTGTATAGCTGAAACTAATGCAATATTGTAAATCAGCTATACTTCAATAAAAATATAATCAAATTAAAAAAAAATTTTTTAAGATGGCTGCTATCTTATTTGATTTGCAGATATTTATGAATGTTTTATCTTCATTATTGAAATTGTATTACTATATAGTGAAGTGTCTTTTGTCTTGTTGATTTTTCTGCTCTGAATTTTACCTTTTCAAATACCAATCTCAATTTCTCTTTGGCTTGTATTTGTCTCCCCTTTATTTCAGCATCTTTTTCTTTTAGGTATATACCTTCTACGCACATACAAAAAGATTTTTATTTGCAAGCTGTTCTGAAAATATTTGTCTTTTAAAAGAGGAATAATCCCATTTACATTGAGAGGTATAACTTATATGTTCAGTCTCATGTTTCCCATCATTTTATTTCATATTACCTTTGTGTTAGTTTATGCAGTATTTTTCACATAACTGGTCTCTTTTTATTGATATTTTTATTTGTATTATTTTGTTTGCATTTGTTTAGGTATTGTGGAAACTTTATAATTCTTTTCTAGTGATTACCTTTCTCCTAATTTTTGGAAGACTTTTCCATGATGTTTCTGCAGTTCTGTATCAGTTTTGTTCTTGACTATCTTTTTAGGACATTTGTATTGCAAACACTCTTGGAAGACAGAGAGAGTTGCTTCCTTGAGAGAAGAGAGCATATTTGTTTCCTGACCTAGATAATAAAGATAATGGCTCCTTCTGTGGCAAGATTTGGGCAGGTTTTCTACGAGCCCACCTTAAAAGATTGAAGTTGCCTAAACTTTGGGTTCTTCAGCTGTGACATAAACCTACTGCATGTGCAGCATACAGCTGTGTTCTTCTCTACATCACCCCCTTGGGACCTGGGAAGGAAGGGAAGTGAAGGAAATGAGAAGCTCCTTCTGCCTGAAGCCATAATCCTGTCTTTTATCTCTCACTCGGGAGTCCCTTGTCTCCTGCCAGCTTCTAGGAAACTGTAGCAGGCTAACTTGTGGCAGGCTAACTTGGTAGCTTGCAAGTGGGATACAATTTTATGTTTTTCACAGTTCTTGACATCATCCACCTTAACACTACTTCGATTTAGTTTGTTATTTCATAACTATCTTTTGCCCCGTGCCTGTTACCTATAGGCAATTGATGGGCTTATTCTTTGTTCCCCTTTCTTTATTCTTCTCCAGTTTGCATTGTTACTTTTTTTTCTTGTCAAATTATATAACACTTTACAACAGTTTTCCATCTTTGTCCTCTCTTTGTCTTAGTCTTAGATTTATGGTCAGAAATGTTCCATTCTTGCCAATTGTACTTTTGCCCAAATATGACAAAGTAAGCCCGTGTATGTTGGTGAGGAACAAATGCGGGATATATCTAAAATGACCTGTAGCCTGAGGATGATTTGGGAGACTTTCTAAAATGTGGATTCTGGGAAGTATGCTATTGTATTCTTTTTTTTTTTTTTTTTTTGCGGTATGCGGGCCTCTCATTGTTGTGGCCTCTCCCGTTGCAGAGCACAGGCTCCGGACGCGCAGACTCAGCCGCCATGGCTCACGGGCCCAGCCGCTCCGCGGCATGTGGGATCTTCCCGGACCGGGGCACGAACCCGTGTCCCCTGCATCGGCGGGCAGACTCTCAACCACTGCGCCACCAGGGAAGCCCTGCTACTGAATTCTTTAAATTTATGAGACTAAAGAAGTGAGTTAAGAGTACGTTACAATAAAAAATAAATCGAAAATAAAAAATAAATAAACTAATATATTTTTAAAAATTTAAGCCAGTAAGTAGCACAATATCTTTCTCCCCTAAAAACTGCATTCTTTCTTGTCTTTGGATCCAAAATTAGTTCAAGAAGCTAGTGCAATAGACAAGTGTTTCAGGTCCTTCATGCTGTTGGCCCCATTCTTCCTAAGCACTTGCATTTTCACCTGAGTTATATATGATGGAGTCCTCATAATTTTAAATATGAACTAAAAGTTTAGTGTCCTGAGATAGCTTTACATTTAAAGAGATACCATCTAAAAAATGTAAATAAATACTTAAATGAGAAAATTCATTTCATTTTTTGAAAACTTATAAAAAGTTTCAATTACTTATCTCAACTGCGCTTACTCAATCTTCTTTACTCTTCTCTGCAATTACTCAGCACTCTTTTTGGGCAGATTAGAGGAAACCAAAATATAAGAGAGAGAACTTTGTTCCTTGTTGGGATAGGTATGGTTATTGAAAAAAATTAATTGCAGTAAAATTTCGTCCTTCTTAATAGGACCATGAAGATGAACAAGAAAAATATGCACATTTGGCCATTCTACAGAATAAAATATAAACTATACCTCACAGAAATCAGAAACTCTCCTTTCTTTCAACAACCAATGACATGCACCTCTAAAATTAGAATGTTTGACATTCAACCATATTTGCTTCAAATTGATTAAGTCAGGATGGAAATAAATTATTGTATTTTATTTACCTAGTTTATTAATTTCAGTACCAAAAAAAGTAAGTGGGAAAACTTACATACTCTGTCTCTATTTGTTCATTTCCACTGACTGAAACACTGTGACTTCTAGTCATGTCTCAGTGCCTGCTTTGGGCCCAAGCTTGCTGTTTCCCTCTATTAGAGAGAGATGTCATTCATCATTACATGAGATGGAGCCAGGGTTGAAAGATTTCCAAATAAATCCAGAATGGCAGTCAATTAGTCATTACTTCACAGTTTGTCCATACATCTCTTGTTAAGTGAATGTTTATATACTTACCCTTCCCTAAAGGCCCACTAGCAACTTGGTGAAACTTGTTGACATAGAGCCATGACACAGCCCTGTTGCAAACTCTGTCTCCAATGGCAGTTAATCAAAGGATGACATGAGCTCAACCAAACCTCTACTAATCATACAATATAATGAATATCTGCTTGTGAATGTTTCTGCTATAAATCTTGTGAATGCCTTTTACTTTACCAAACGAACTGTTAATAAATTCAGCTTTCAGTAAGGAAAACACACACAAAGCAGTGTATATAGCATGATGGCTTTCAGATCAGACTCTGAAACAACAATTATTATTTTTTAAATATTACATTTGCTGATGGAATACCATGTTTACCCAATATTTGATAAGAAGCAGAGCATTACATAAATGTCAGACATTTGATACTACTGAATAGTATACAATAGAATAGAAACAGTAGAAACAATCATTATTTGAAGCCCCAAAGCATCAGTCCGAGAAATAAATGTATGTATATAACTTCCGTTAGCTTGAATAGCAATTACTTGAGCCCCTCTGAAATAGAGTAAAAATGGCTGTAGCTAACAAACTACAACCAAATAATATTACTTAATTTCTTTTGCTGTTAGTTATACTATACCTTATTATACTAAACTATATACATGTATTTTCTTTAATAATAATTGTGTGCATTGGAGAAGTTACTTCAAGGTATTTTATGATAAAGTTAAAAAAGTACTTAGTTACTTTTTATAAGGCATATCTTATTTTATAGTTAGGAAAGCAAAATAAAATTGATTCAGATATTTCTAAGAATTCTATCAGAGATTAATGATGCTAGTAGTTCTAAATGCAAGATTCAAGAAAATCCCACTTTAAAATATCAATAAAAAGTTGTCATAGCTACCATGATGATTTATACAGCACATCCTAAGATGAATAGTTTGTGGTTGGCAGCAGCAAACATGATAAAACAATCAGATAATATTCATAAGGGACATGTCATAAAGAACAAAATTTTCAAGCCAACTGAGTGGCTACTGTTCCTTTCTCTTTTTCTATTTTTCAGAAATGTTTGGACACATATTAGTTTTTACCTAGAAATATGAATCACTTGGATTTCCTATATCTGTGCTGAGTTTGAAGGCTTTTTAATACACAAGTAGTTCACAAGTACATTCAAACCTAATGCATAATTCACAAAATAGAACTAATTAGTAATTTAATGTCATATGTTATTTGGGACTGGCAAGCTTTGGTTTTGCCTGTATAGAGCACTAAGTTAAATATTCATACACTACTCACCATTCTTCTCTGTCCTGAACTCCTTAATTATTTTTTAGTATGGACAGAATTACTGCTTATTAATCTGCTCTTGAAATAAAAGAACTTGCAGCAAAGAAAAAGTGGCCACTGCATAGATTAACTTCCTATGCTCTTAAAATAAATGTATACATACATACATACATATACTAACAATAATAAGCATACCATATGTAATGTTATGGAAAGTATTAAAATTAATGTTTGAAAAATGCTTAGAACACCTGGCATATGTCAAGCTCTGTGCCTATGTATTATAAGTAAATTTTAACATTATCTAAAAACAGTAATAAAATAAATGAAATAAAATAATCAAATTTAAAGACTGCCAAATAGATCAGTCTGTATAAATCTAAATATACAAGACTTCTAATTTGTCATTAGATGTAATTTTGATGGAAAGGTTATTTTATGTAATTTACTTCCAGTAAATTGAAATAAAACCCAGTACAACATAGATTAATAAATACCTAGTATTAACAGAAAAATTATGTCTGTATTAGTTGTGCTTATGTTGTCCAGGAAGGAAATATCCAAATAACCTAACTGGAAAGAGTCACTGTAGAAATTCTTCATTTAATTTAGTGTACGACACATTATTCTTATTATGAAGTGATCCTAGGAGAATTTCCATCTGTGTATGAGCTTAGAAAAATATCACATTTATTTTGAAAGTTAATGTTTTCAATCCTTTTATTAATTTTATTCTTAGTTATATTATTGTGATGGATATGTTATTAACTAATGTATATCTCCCAGGAAGCGCAGAAGTAAATATTGTAAATACTGCAGTCTTCTTTTGTATGGAAAAGTGTAAGGTATGGAAAACCCAAATGATGTATATAGGTACAAGTAGAAAGGTGAGTTAATAAACATTACATAATTCACATTCCAACTTCTCCTTTGTAATACTAATTTTCACTTACTTAAAAATGCATATGGGAAAGCTATAAATATGGGGGAACTTATATACCTGTGAATATTTTATTGTAGTTGAAGTGATTATTAGTAAAGTGATTTTCTTGGACTATTATTCTGAGGAAATTTATCAATAAAGAAATCTCCTCTAGAACAATTAACTCTTTAAAAATAATTCTCTCATATATTTCTACTTGAAAAATTTCTCCATGTATCATGACAGAATATGAGAAATTGGCAAGTTAAAAAATATCTTTCAGATGGCATGATAATACTTATTAGTAAGGTAATTTAAATTCTAATATTGAGTATATTACCCAAAAATATATATATTTTATATATTTCATGCTTCAGGTATCTAGATATTTCTCAGAGAAATCTAGTTTCATGTGTTTATTTCTCACAAACTATTATATATGAGTGTAATTCAATTAAACTATTAAAATATATTGACAAATAGCTTAATAGAACTTACTATATTTGTATCTGTTATACTTATTTTGTCATGGGAGTAAATGTTTATGTACCACAACTGGGTTTCTTTATTTTTATAATTTCAATTAATTAAAAACAAAAATTTTTGTTGTTATTTTTTTGGCTGTGTCGGGTCTTAGTTTTGACACTCGGGATCTTTGTTTCAGCTTGCAGGCTCTTTGTTGTGGCGTTCGGGCTTCTCTCTAGTTGTGGCTTGCGGGGTCCAGAGCACGTGGGCTCTGTAGTTTGCGGCACGCGGGCTCTCTCGTTGAGGCACGCGAGCTCAGTAGTTATGAAGCAGGCTTTAGTTGCCCCGCGGCATGTGGGATCTTAGTTCCCCGGCCAGGGATCGAACCCATGTCCACTGAATTGGAAGGCGATTCTTTAGCACTGGACCACCAGGGAAGTCCCTGGGCTTCTTAATTTAAATAAGGAAGAATCATGACAGGAAGCGGTAGTTATCCCCTGAAATCTGTTTTACCCTTCTGTCATACAAATAGGAAATTTGACTCAGCATACTGCAACTCAGTATAAAGGGCAGCAGATTAACTAGCTTTCCTTGCAGCTAGATATGCCCACATTAGTAAGTTCTGGCCAAACAGATATAAGCATAAGTGCTTACAGAAGTTTCCTTGAATATGTCTTTGCATACACGTGATACTGCCCTTTTTTCATATATATTCTATCTTGAACTAAGGGGATGAGAGTCAACTGGTAAGCTTGAAGAGGGCTGGATCCATAAGGAATTTGTGGATCAGACTTGAATTTTTACACCTCTGTATGTTTACCTGAGGAGAATAAATTTCTGTCTTAGTTATGCCATCTTTATTTTAGATTTTTCTATTGCCCATATCCAAACAAAATCTTCCTTAATACAGGAAAGAATGAAACAGGTCATAAATATACTGGAAAGATTGAGGAGACCTCTCCTGTCCTTGTACATATCTTAGAGAATTATGCAATTACTTATGGACTCCACATTGAAGACAAATCTGGCAGAGGACTATTTTTTTGACAGTCTCTGAGATAGGTCTTCCTATGCAAGAATATCATTATTTTGCCTTTAATCTTTTTTTCCTTTTTGATGATGTGAGAAGCTAGAGTTGGGTATGTAGCTGTTGATCTCTGAAGCAAGAACAAAGACACTACTAGACTCTGAGGCTTAACAAATATAGTCACCTGCAGTGGGTGAGGTCAGTCATTGTCACAGCACCCCATCCAAGATGGTAACTACGAAAGTGTGATGAAAGAGTTTCAAAGTTTGGGACTTCCCTGGCAGTCCAGTGGTTAAGACTCCACACTTCCACTGCAGGGGGCACAGGTTTGATCCCTGGTTGGGGAATCCCTCATGCCACACAGCATGGCAAAAAAAAAAAAAAAAAAAGAGTTTCAAAGTTCTAGTTAGGAGATCATATTTAAACACACCAAGTCTAGATTATGCATGTCTAAATCTAGGAATGTCAGCTAAATAGTCTAAGTCATGAATCTATAGACATGCAAAATATAAAGAAGAACTTTTTAAAAATCTAATATCAAATAATCAATGTAGCATATGTAATGATTGGGGAAATAGAAACTATGAAACATGTTTATTCAAAGCTATTCTACAAAAGAAAATAATAAATATAAAGGTGGAGGTGCTAGACCATAAGGGAAAAATAACTACTGTGGGCAAAGACTTAGACTTTGGTAATATTCCAGTGGAATATTTATTATTTTAAAATTTAAGATATATTTATTGCATGTCTACCATGTTGAATTGACTGTGGCAGCCAAGGAGGTATGCCATTTGGGTACCCTTACAAAAGAAAACCTGCTCCTAGAACTGCAGTCAGCTGACAGTTGAGGTGACAACACCCTTAGAATCTGCTAGAGTATTGTAGCCAAGAACATACTCCCTCTGGGCTGTTCCTGCTAATAACTGGGCAAGGTGCAATCCAAGAGCCTTGTTTTAGCCCAACATGGGACTTCTCTAACAGGCAATCTTTGCTCTGGGTTTCCCTGTTGGCATGGATGAGACCTTCTCAGAACTGCATCAGTACCTCTCCCCATCCAGTGTTTCTTCTTTACCTGTCTTTTCATAGGTGTCAAACCTGCATCACAGATCTGAAGAATCTCCCTACTACAACTCCATCTCTCCTTTGACTTTCACAGACTTTATCTTCAATAAATCTTTTTCATTTCTAACTTGGTCTTGTTATTTGCTTTCCAGTAGAATTGCACTGACATTGACTCCCACTGTATAAATAATAAATGTTGACAGACTTCAAAACGTAGTCTTTTCTCTTTGTTACCAAAGGTAAATCTGGAGGGCAATTATCAAGTGAACAATAAATATATTAATTTCTTATTCCTGCTGTAACAAATTACCAAAACAACTTAGTGTCATAAACAAGACAAATTTATTATCTTAAAATCCTGAAGATCGAAAGTCCATAAAAGGAGTTTTATGGAGCTAAGATGAAGGTGTGAACAGGGTTGTTTCTTTCTGGAGGCTCCAGGGAAGAACCCATTTCCTCGTCCTATTCAGCTTCTAGTTGCCGTCCAGATTCCTTTACTTGTAGCCCCTCCTCCATCTTCAAAGTACCTGACTCCAATCTCTGTTTCTGCCATCATACTGCCTTTCCATTGAAGTCAAATCTCTTTATGCCTTCCTCTCCCACCCTCACACCCTAACATCATCACTTTTTCCCTGACATAGACTGAAAATAAGCGAGAATAGCTAAATAATATCTGGTCTGATTAAATGATTCTCAAGAAGACACTACAGAAGTTAATGTAATCATATGCAGTTAAAATCAATGATTCAATAGCATTTTCAGCTCTATGAAGAAAACAAGAAGGAAGAAGAAACTAGTCTTTCATATCCAGTGCCTGGATTTTGAAGAGGTACCCAAACTGAGTTTTTCAAATAAGCTTAGCCAGATGTTTCAAGAATTAAAATGGACTATTTTAAGTTTTGTTTTGCTGTATTTTACTAACATAAAATGACTATTAAGTTAACAGGTATGTGAATACTGCATGGAACCATGAAATCTACTTGTTCTTTCACAGACTAATCCCTTTTCTCTTGCTCTCAGTAACATAATAGACCATACCTCATAGGTATGCGATATCAGCTAGCATTGTATAGATGGAATCAATAATATAATCTATTAAATTCTGCAAAACAGCTCACTTTATGATATAAGGTGGAATTGTGATTGATTTTTAAAGTAAAGAGTAGTTCTATATTCAACTCAGACAAGAATAACTTTTAAAGCAGTAACTTTCTCTTTGTGGAACCACTGTTTTTCTTCTATTTTTCTTGATCTTAAAAGTAAATGTCGCCTATGTGGCCTAATTAAATGACACTGAATTCTGGCTTGTCTTTTCACTTAAAATTGCCTTGACCTTGTACCAGCTTCTAAGTAGACAACTGAATATTTGCTTTTAAGTCAGTCACTTATTCTGAAAACTCCTGGTTAAAAACAATAGCTCTTACTCAATGGCAATGTTCCATCACACTTTCATTCCTTAAGTCCAGAATTATGGTAAATGTTTATAAAAAAACAGTCAAAATTATAGCATACCAGTATTTGTGCTCAGGTTTTGTTTTTTTAAAGATTAGTCAATTTTCCACATTAATTAGTTGAGTCCAGTGCTGCATTAAATGCCAATAGTTTTGTCTTCCCTCCCACAAACGCATTTAATATGGACGCCAGGTTTGTAATATTTATCAACTCTTCATCATATGATTAAAATCTCAAGTTGATTTTAAGACATCAGCCTTAAGGATATGATAGTATCCTTAAATATCTTTTAAATATCATGAAATTCTTTGGAAACATAAAATACGTGTTTCTCTGAATAGAATTGCATGTAGTAAACTAAGTCCACTCATACTAAGAAAGAATTCAATTGTGTCCATAGCAAAAAAGACAAAATAGTTTAAAATCTTGATAAATAATGAAGTATCTATACCATGAAATGTTTTAAATTTAATAAAACAAGGAATATTAAAACTAATGCGGGGCGTCCCTGGTGGTGCAGTGGTTGAGAGTCTGCCTGCTGATGCAGGGGACACGGGTTCGTGCCCTGGTCCGGGAAGATCCCACATGCCGCGGAGCGGCTGGGCCCGTGAGCCATGGCCACTGAGCCTGCGCGTCCGGAGCCTGTGCTCCGCAACGGGAGAGGCCACAACAGTGAGAGGCCCGCGTACCGCAAAAAAGAAAACTAATGCGAAATCATTTCACTACACTGTTTGTTCCAAAAAGTAAGGCACAGAATAGTGTATATCGTATGTTAGCTTTTTAATATTTGAATAAAATAGAAAGATACAAAATTATATATAATTATATTGTATTATTAATTATAATTATATAATGTACATAATATATATAATATTTCTCCCACCTTTTTATGTGTATATATGTATATACAAACAAATAAATATAAAGAGTAAAAATATGTGATATATTTACAGTATGTATTGCCTTGTATATTCTCAAAATATAATATTATTTATTGCCTGGTATATTCTTAAAAGAATTATAAACAATTATTAATGTGTTAACTATGGGAAGAAGACTTGGGTGGGTGAAGGACAAAGTGGGAGAAAGTCCCTTTACAAAATATTACTTTTTACCTGTTGTATCTCAAATATGAGTATATGTATAAAAATAAACTATTATAACAAAATTATTTCTATTTTATATTTATATCTGTTTTACATAGAAATAGAATGAGATAGCATTATAGACATAAATAAAGATACATCACAAGATTAATTACTCATGTATCAAATTGCTGAAATATTACCTACACACTAATATGAGGAATATGGTCTTTGCCGTCTACTGAGCCCAAGTTTAAAACGGAAGTGACCATATCGTCAATACTAGTGATGAAATATACAAATAATGAATGTGATGGATTCACATTTTGGGATATGCCAGATGAATATCCTAATACATATGAAATAAATATTAAATATTTACATATACAATGTATTTTTGGTTTTGTTTAGCATTTAACAAAATTAAGCATGTTTTTCAAAGTAATCATTTAGTGGCTATTTAAAATATCTCACTGCTCAAGAGGATATCAAGCTTTAATTTTTATAAATAAAATAAGAGAAATGAGAACAGATTACTATTTCATGCTCCCTAAATTGTATATTGACTTATGGTAAATATATCATCTATAGTATTATACAGAATTAATGAATATATAGTCATTTTCTTTGTGCCTGGAATACATGAAGCCATATGGTTTCATGGTTGTCCTGGTGTGGGGGAATATCTGGGGTAGATTCATTATATTTTTATTCATTCTTTTTATCTCTTAATGACACAATTTGAAGTCCACCTTCCTCCCCAAACAGTGCTGGGTTATCACCAGAAGAGCACTATTCTCACTAAGCACGGTTATCAAAATGTGATTACAGTTCCATATGTAGATTTATTTTACTCATAGTTACTTCTTCTTTGCCTGTATCATATGTAGTTTTCCACTTCATTTTTTGGTGTTGCTGTTTTTTCCTAAGAAAAGAATACATACAGGGAATTTATAGTCTCTGTGTTTACCCTGATTTCCCTTTCTTAAGTTTTGTAAAACAATAATAAAAAACCACACTGAGCTTAAAAAAAAGTACACGTCTATATGTTACCAATTAAAATACCTGAAAATATTTTAGTATTTTTTTATGCTATCCTATAAAAATGAGCTGTTTTTCTCTTGCTTTTGCCTCTTTTTCACCTGCCTCTCATTCTCAAATTCTG